>NC_091765.1:3241568-3548710 GCF_029378745.1 Bos indicus
TACAATTTTTAAATTAAATTTAGGTGTTAAAAAACAAACAAAAGAAAGTGGTTGATACAGAAACAAATGAAGTTTGGGGGATTCTGTTATTTTGAGGACTATCTTAATATGGGATTAAATATTCTATTTTCTTTTCTTCAGGTTAGTCTTTGAGACATCCCATGTCAAGCCTTTTTTCTTTTGGTGTTGTGACATTTCACAATAATGTGCCTTGCTTAAGGTTTATTTATGAATATATTTCATGCAGGTGCTAAAAATTGCATAAGGATTGTGGGTAAATTAACAAGATGGCGCCAGTCAGGCTCTCTCAACTCACGCTCTCATGCCCTCTCAGCACGTGTTCTGTAAACAATGACTTTGCACAGTTATATCACAGCTGAGATCACTTATAGTGCTTCACACGTGCAGCAAGAGGTACTCGCTTAGCCATGGCTACTCTTGTTCTGTAAGAATGTATAAGCTTCACCTAAAAAGCCCTGGCTGCTGCTGCCCCAAGGATACACTGGGGCCACATCATGGTTATGTTATGTGAGGTTAAGTTATGGCTACATTATGGTTAAGTTATGGCTGCTGCTATAGCTGCTGCATCAGCAAGGAGAGAGGCTGTGTTATGTCCCCCATGCCAGCCAGGAAAGAATAAGTATGTCTTCAGTTCCTACAGCTCCTCCCATCTTCTTCCAGCCTCCTAGCTCTAGCCTTACCTACCCTGGGTTCAACAAACAGTATGAACAGCAAGGCAATTGGCATAATGAGCAGGATCAACAATAAGCAATTTTTTTATAATTAATAATTTTAACACAATAAAATTGAAACCTTATTTTCTTTTGATTTCTTCTTTATAAATGAAATAAAAAAATAAAGTTATACTGCTTCAGATAACTTGAAAAAATGCTACTGTATATGGTTTTATATGTATGTGTCTATGCTCAGTTGTGTCAGACTCTTTGTGACCCCATGGACTGCAGCCCGCCAGGTTCCTCTGTCCATGGAATTCTCCAGGCAAGAATGCTGGAGTGGGTTGCCATGCCCTCCTCTAGGGTATCTTCCCAACGCTGGGATTGAACCTGTGTCTCCTGGATTGCAGGCAGATTCTTTACCAGCTGAGCCACCAAGGAATATATGAATATATGGTTTTATATAAATATATCCTAAATAGAAGTCCAGGTTTGGATAAAAAGTTAAATTTAAATCCTACTTTATTTCTTGCTAGCTTTGTAACATTTTCCAAATTACCTATCATTGACATTGTGAGTTAGTTCTGCATATTTCAGAAGATTATTTATCCTTATTTCAAAGTTGTTTTGATGGTTAAAGGTGATAGCACAGGGGAAAGTGCTCAGCAAAATAAATGGAGTACAATGTGTTCACAAAGAACATAGCTTCCCCTTTCACTTCACTTATGTGGCTTTTGATTTTTCATTTTTCTTAAGCCTGTAGAGAGTATTATAGAATTGAATAACAAAAAATACCTTTTTTAAAACAGGGAGGAGTTTGAACCACACAAACTTAAGAAATAAAGACTTTCTCAATGAAAAAAATGACTTTAATGGTGGGTTATTAGCCCAAAGGAAAGATGTATTTATATGATTTATGGCTAAGCAACAGGATATATTCATCTACAGAAGTCTGTAGTCATTCCTAGCTCTAATGAGCTGAATTATATGTCATCTTAAATGCCATCAGTATGCTCCCCCACTTTCAGAACTATGAGCATTTCATATGTGAGCATCCAGAACTATAATACACTTTGTAGTATGAGGAGGACTGTTGTGTCTCCTCCCCAGTACTATTTTTATAGTTTATAGTTCTTCAGCCTGATTGATATTATCTTCATTGATATTATTGATATTATCTTCATCTCCTTTTGATAAATCTCTTGATCCTTAGGAGTAAGAAAACTATTATTTACTCACATTATACCTGTATGTGTCAGATCAATTATCTGGTGTCCAGCCAACTTTATAGAAACCCAAGTTTTGCAATTGATAAAATAGTTTTATTATCCTTGATAATTTTAACACAAGATAAAATTGAAACCCTAATCTTGTCCCATTTTTCTCCCTAATCCATAGATCTTTAAACCCTAGATCTGCTACTAGGGAAATTAGTTTGAGAAACAGTATAGTTGATCAATAATTTTCAATATGTTGAGAAGCATAAGAATGACTCTTGTCTTAGGCTTTGTTATACATTGCTTGAGAGAAGTGTGAGTACATGATCTAGTGTGGCTCATTCTTAAGGTGACATATTTTATGACTGGTATAGGAGATCCAGTCAAATTAATTTGTACAAAGAACCTCTAGTGTGAGCAAAGGAATCAGGTCGTTTATGCTTGGAGGAAGATTTTAAGACATTTTTGAGATTTTTATCTAGGCTCAGTGAGTGTGACATTCTTGAGAAAAATAATGGCCATTATAGATGGAAAAGGAAGAATTTACTCCATATTTTCTGCTTTTTCTCCAGACACAGCAAGTTAGTCATATAGACTAGTTGCAATATTGCAATGCAAGTCTGACATTAACTACCCAGAGTTGCTATATGCTCCACAAGTTAAGGGGGCTTCCCTCATAGCTCAGTTGGTAAATCATCTGCCTGCAATGCAGGAGACCTGGGTTCAATCCCTGGGTCAGGAAGATCCCATGGAGAAGGAAATGGCAACCCACTCCAGATTCTTGCCTGGAGAATCCCAAGGACAGAGGAGCCTGGTGGGCTACAGTCCATGGGGTCGCAAGAGTCAGACACGACTTAGTGACTAAACCACCACCACCACCACCACAAGTTAAGGGCACAGTACTAAACAAGACTGCCTTCATCCCAGACATCGGCTGCAAATTAAAGGCCACCAACACACTTCGAACTAACTGGATAAATTTTGTGTTTCCACTACCCTGTCAGATTTGATAATTTGCTAGAATATTTCACAGAACTAAAGAAATCATTTTAATTATTATTATGGTTTTATTATAAAAAGACTTGAATCAGACAAAAGATGAAACTTATAAGACAATGTCAAAGAAATTGAATGTAGAGTTTGTGTTCTCTACCTGTAGAATCAGTACATGTCATCCTCCTGGCGTGTTCATGTGCTCACCAATCAGGAAGCTCACCAGAACCTTGGTATCCAAAGTTTTTATCGGAATTTCATTACGTAGGCATGATTGATAGAATCAATGATTATGTAACCAAATTCAATCTTCATCTCCCTTGCACTCCATGGAGGTTGGGTTGATGTCACTTAGCTCAAAATACTATGCTTCTAATGTCATGGTTGGTCTTTCTGGCATGGCCAACACACAGCCTAAAGCTATCTAAAGCCCTATTATGAGTCACCTCTTTAGCTTAGACTCAGAAGGGACCCACTATAATAAATATACTTCTATTACTAGCATAATTCCAATGGTTTAAATGCTTTGTCTAAGAAACCTGGGACAAAGACCAGTCAAATCCTTTATTGTACAATACTACCACTTAGTTTTAACATGATTTAGCCATGGATAATAAAATCTGAGTTGAAAACAGTATGAGAAATACCAAACTAAAAAGCAAATGGCATTCAGCTAAATGTAGGACATAATGGGATATGTATAGATTCCCAAATCAGAAATGAATTTTAATTCTTGTCCTAATATTTACTGTGTGGTTTTGAAATTGTCACTTATTCTATATGATCCTTAGTTTTGTCATTAATTTTAAAAAGCTATTCTAGAAAATATACTATAAATCTACCAAGATACCTATTTACATTCATTGATGATTAATTTTATGTTTTAACTTGACTGGGTGATGGAGTGCCCTGATATTGGGATGTTTTTATCTTTTTCAGAATATTATGTGAGGTAATTTTGGATGAAGTTAACAGTGAAACTGATGAACTTTGAGTAAAATTGATTTCCCTCTTCATTGTGAGTAGGTCTCGTTCAATCAGTATATAACCTGAATAAAACAAGAGAGCATTCTTCAGAAGACTACCTTTAGACTTGATTTGCAACAACAGTTGCTCCTCGTTCTAAATAAGAAAACCTTTAAACTCAGACCAGAACTTTGGCTATTCTGGGTCTCGTTTTCCTGCCAGAGTTTGGACTGCCTAAGTTGCATAATTACATGAACCAACTCATTTCTACACATAAACACACACACATCCTATCAGTTCTATTTCTCTGAAGAATCCTGATTAATATAAATACATCATTTTAAAATTGACTATGTATTTGCAATCAATGTTTGACCAAAGTCATACCATGTGATACTCACCTCTCAGTCACAGGTCATTAGATCTTTGATCCATGATTCAACATGAGACTGAAAAGTTGGCTGCTTATATGTATGCCAACATTACATTCTATCATCTGGCATTGCAATGAAAATTAGGGAAAATTAGATCATCCACTTATTAATAGAATGTTTGGCAAATAGCTTAGATTTTGTGAAGAGATGAATTATCAAGTATTTTGATTGGATAAAAGAGAAGATGCAATGGCTGCATACACAGAATTAGTGATTTTTTAAAAAAGCAGTAATTCTGGCATTGTTGTTGTTCGGTCACTTAATTGTGTCCAACTGTTTGTGACCCCATGGACTGCAGCACACCAGGCTTCCCTATCCTTCACCATCTCCTGGAGCTTGTTCAAACTCATGTCCATTGAGTTAGTGACATCATCCAGCCATCTCATCCTCACTCATCCCCTTTTCCTCCTGCCTTCTATTTTTTCCAGCATCAGGGTATTTTCCAATGAGTCAGCTCTTTGCATCAGGTGGCCAAAGTACTGGAACTTCAGCCCCAGCATCAGTCCTGCCAATAAATATTCAGGACTGATTTCCTCTAGGATTAATTGGTTTGATCTCCTTGCAGTCCAAGGGTTTCTCAATGGTCTTCTCATAGGACCCTGCATTTGAATTCAGGCATTCTAATTTCAAATATCAAATCAATAGAAGCATTGACTTGAATTAGCATTCCCCTTCAACTCTGACATGTAAAAAGCTTGAAAGTCATCATGCCCATTCTGTCTGGAAAACCAGATACTTGCTTCAAAACAAGGAATAAAATCAGAGAAGGTATAAATAGCTAATTTTTAAAAATTGATCTAGAAGTAACAAAATAATAATACTAATAATGGTTGTGTGATTATATTATGTGGATATGTAAAAATGACCACAATGCTTCGAGGTAGGAAAGAATTGGGAATATTTTATTATAATACACCAGCACTACCTATCAAGTGAAATAGTATTATTTGAAGGTAGATTTACATTAGTTAAACATGTTTACCTCAAACTATGGAAAAACCTTAATTTAAAAGATGTATAATTTATATGCTAAGAGATAAAATGATCATATGCAATGCTCAATTAAACCAAAGATGGCTAAAGAAAAGAAGCCTCTGGAAATAAAAACAGAAAACAATTGTAAATATGATTGATATTAATCTAAATACCTCAAAAATGACTTTTTATATGACTTGTCTAAATATAGCAATAAAAAGAAAGAGATTCTGAGAGTAGATAAACAAATTGAATTCAGTTATATGTTGTCTATGAGAATTCTACTTTGAATATGAAGAAACGTGTATATTAAAAGTAAAGAGATAGAGAAAGATACAGAAACACCATCAAAAGAAAGGTAGAGTATCAGAAAAACCAGACTTCAGAAGAAGGAAAATTATCAGAGATAAAAAGAGAAGCTGCATATTTATAAAGAGGATAATACTCCAAAAGATGTAACAAACTGAAAGGTATATGCATCTAACAAGAGAGTATCAAATACATAGGGTAAAACCTGATAGAACTAAAAAAAGAAATAAGTAGACCCATTTCAGTACTCAATCTGTCAGTAACTGATTGATCACAAGACAGAAAATCAATCAGGATACAGCTGATTTGACTTGCACTATTAATCAACTTGAACTAAATGAAGTTTATGGATTCTCCATACAACAATATCAGAAAAAAAAAAAAAAAAAAAACACTTTCCTCAAGGATATATGGGGTGTTCACAAAGATAGACCATGTTTTGAACTACAAAATGCATACTAACAACTTTAAGACTATATAAATTGTTCAAGTATATTCTTTACCACAATGGGATAAAATTAGAGCTGAATAACATAAATACAAATGGAAAGTCTCTCAGATAATTGGATATTTAAAAACAGACTTCTAAAAACCTCAGACCAATAAGAAGTATCAAATATTTTTAGAAAATGTTTTGAAGGGAAAAAAAAATACAACTTATCAAAATCTGTGGAATGCAGTGAAACTTGTCCTTTGGGAAAAAAAAATTAAGCGTTAAATTAATACAATACAAAAATGCCAAATCAATAACAAAATTCCACCTTAGAAAATTAGAGAAAGAAGATCAAATTAAAGCAAGCACAAAAGAAAGCAAGCACACACACAAAAAAAAAATTTTGAGAAGAAATTTATAAATGAAACAGGAAATGGCAGAGAAAATCAATAAAATGAGAAATTGGTTCTTCATAAATATTAATAAAATTGATAAGACCCAAGCCAAACTAATAAAGAAAAAATAGAAAAGACATGAATTACTAATATAAGTATAAATGGAATCATTATTGTGTTAAAGTACATTAAATGAATAATAAAGCATTATAATAATATGATCACAAAATTCATAACTTAAATGAAATGGAACAATTGTTTTGAAGGCACAAGCTATGAGACATCACAAAGAGAAATAGAAAACCTGAAGAGCCCAATATTAATTAAGAAAATTGAATCAATAATTAACATCCTTCCAAAAAAATCCTAAAAGCTAGATGGTTTTAATGGTAAATTCTATTAAACATTTAAAAAAACAAATTATACCAATTCTCCAAAATCTCCTTCAGAAAGTAGAAACAGGAAACATATCTTAACTCATTCCATGAGACCATGATAATCATGATACACACATCAGAAAAATACATTACAATAAAGAAGGGGTAATGATAAACATGAATATATCTGTAAATATCTTGAGCAAGCATCCTTTAAAATTTGATATGCCAAAACTTGTAAAAACTATAATATACCTTCACTAAGTAGGATTAAGAAAAAGCAGAGGAACCAGAGATCAAATTGCCAACATCCTTTGGACTGTACAAAAACAAAGAGAATTCCAGAAAATCATACACTTCTGCTTCATGACTTTGCTAAAGCCTTTGGCTGTATGGATCACAACAAACTGTAGAATATTCTTAAAGAGATGGGAATACCAGACTGCCACCTGAGAAATCTGTATGCAGGTCAAGAAGCAACAGCTAGAATCGAATATGGAACAATGGACTGGTTCAAAATCAGAAAAGGAGTACATCAAGGCTGTATATTGTCATCCTGCTTATTTAACTTATATGCAGAACACATCATGAGAAATGCTAGGCTGGATGAAGCACAAGCTGGAATCAAGATTGCCAGGAGAAATATCAATAACCTCAGATATGCAGATGACACCACCCTTATGGCAAAAAGTGAAGAGGAACTGAAGAGTCTCTTGATGACAGAGGAGAGTGAAAAAGTTGGCTTAAAGCTCAACATTCAGAAAACTAAGATCATGGCATCTGGTCCCATCACTTGACGGCAAATAGATGGGGAAATAGTGACAGATTTTATTTTGTTCGACTCCAAAATCACTGCAAATGGTGACCGCAGCCATGAAATTAAAATTTGCTTGCTCCTAGGAAGAAAAGCTATGACAAACCTAGACAGCACATTAAAAATAAGAAACATTACTTTACTGACAAAGGTTCATCTAGTCAAAGCTATGGTTTTCCCAACAGTCGTGTATGGATGTGAGAATTGGACCATAAAGAAGGCTGAGTGCTGAAGAATTGATACTTTTGAACTGTGATGATGGAGAAGACTCTTGAGAGTCCCTTGGACTGCAAGGAGATCAACCCAGTCAATCCTAAAGGAAATCTACCTGGACTATTCATTGAAAGGACTGGTGATGAAGCTGAAGCTCCAATACTTTGGCCACTGATGCAAATAGTTGACACATTAGAGAAGACCCTGATGCTGGGAAAATTTGAAGGCCGGAGAAGAAGGGGACGGCAGTGGATGAGATGATTGGATGGCATCACAGGCTCAATGGACATGATTTTGAACAAGCTCCAGGAAGTGGTGATGGACAGCAAAGCCTGAAGGCATGGGGTCGCAAAGAGTGGGACACAACTGAGCAATTGAACTGAACTGAACTGAGCTGAAGTAGGATTTAGGAAAGTTATTCAAGGAGGGTTTAGCATTCAATCTAACCAAACATACAAAAAGTCTAATGAAGAGAAAACATTTGAGCATATCAATTGAAACAGACAAATCATTTGACATAACTGAATATAGGCATACCTTGGAGATATTGCAGGGTTCGGTCCCAGACATCACAATAAATCAGATTCCACAATAATGTACTACATCGTTAGTAGCTGTCTTGTCTGACTCTGCAACTCCATGGACTGTAGCCTGCCAAGCTTCTCTGTCCATGAAATTCTCCAGACAAGAATACTGAAGTGGGTTGCCATTTCCTTCTCCAAGGGATCTTCGCTACCCAGGGATCTAACCCGGGTCTCTCATGTTGCAGGCAGATCCTTTACCACCCAAGACACCAGGGAAGCCCTATGAGTCACATTTCCAGTGCATAAAAATTGCATTTACACCAGATGCTGAAGCTGAAACTCCAATACTTTGGCCACCTCATGCGAAGAGTTGACTCGTTGGAAAAGACCCTGATGCTGGGAGGGATGGGGTGAGGAAGAGAAGGGGAAAAAAGAAGATGAGATGGCTGGATGGCATCACCAACTCGATGGACATGAGTTTGAGTAAATTCCAGGAGTTGGTGATGGACCGTGAGGCCTGGTGTGCTGCGATTCATGGGGTCGCAAAGAGTCAGACACGACTGAGTGACTGAACTGAATAGTCTATTAAGTGTAGAACAGGGTTTTTAATCTAAAAACAAAAGAACAATGTACATACTTTAATTTAAAAAATCTTATTGCTAAAAGATGTTAACCATTATCCTTGAGTGAATCGTAATAGTTACTTCAAAGATCACTGATCGTAGATCATCAAAACAAACATTACAATAGTAAACAAGTTTAAAATATGAGAATGAACAAAATGTGATACAGAGACATAAAGTGAGCAAATGCTGTTGGAGAAATGGTGCCTATAAACTTGTTCAATGAAGGATTGCAGGAAATCTTCAATGTGTTAAAAATATATATATACTTGGGAAGAGAAATAAAGTGAAGCACACTAAAACTAAGTAGTCTTGTACTAATTTTCTTGCAAAAGCTCTCAGTATAGTAAGAATTGAGCATAATTTTCTCATTTTGATAAAGAATGTCACTTGTCGGGAATATGCTATGCACAGGGCTGTACGGTAATTAACAGGGCTTCTTTGAAAAATAAGAATGACTTTCTCATTACCCCCAGGCTAAGGGCTGGGAGCAGTAAAAAGTACATCTTGGAAAGTCATCTTGAAAACAAGATGCTGAAGTACTGATGTGACTGATGGAAAACCATTAGTGCCTGTTCTCATGACCAGAGCCTTGAGGGAGTTGTTGAGAAAGGGCATCACTTGCTGAAGGGCTAAACAGAGTCATGAAAGGCCTGAAGGTTTGACATTGAGGACTGTGCTTTGTATATCTTTATCCCTGATCTGAGATTGTAAAAAACAGATATCTCTAAAGCACAAATAAGGAACTAGAAGTCAACAATAAAAGGCAGGCAAGGATTAGTATCCGGGCTTTTGCCTGCAAATGGCATCAGCTCCCTGATCCCCACCTTATTTTTGAGTCTTGTTTTTTCTTATGCTTCTGTGGCACCACTCCCTCAGGTTGGTTTGTTTTGGGGCTGGTTCCAACAGTCAGCAAAATGTTTTCACTTGGCATTATATTTAATGGTGAAAGACTGAATGCTTTCCCCCTAACAAGACAAGGATGTCCAAATCCCAGCTTTGTGTTGGAAGTCCTAACTAGTGAAACAAGAAAAAAAATTATATATATATATACATATATAGGATGTGTGTATATATATATATATATATACACACATATCTTAAAGGAAATCAACCCTGAATTCATTGGAAGGAGTGATGATGAAACTGAAGCTCCAGTACTTTGGCCACATGATGTGAAGAGCTGACTCATTGGAAAAGACCCTGATGCTGGGAAAGATTGAAGACAAAAAGCTGAAGGGATCAGTAGAGGATGAGATGAATCTCAAAACTTTCCCAGTCTCTACCTATTACCCATGTCCAAAGCTTCTTCAATATCTTTAGATATTTGTTTTAGCAGCATTCCCACTTCTGGTACCAATTTTCTTAATATGTTCAGGTTGCTATACAAATTACCTCAGACTGGAGAGCTTATGAACAACAGAAATTTATTTCTCAGTTCTGTAAGCTGAGAGTTCAGTAGATTCAGTGTCTAGTGGGAACCTTCTTCCTTACTTAAGGTCATTCTCACCGCCACCTCATATAGTAGAAGGAGAAAGGAACTTTCATGGGCTTTTATTGTAAGGACTCCAGTACCATCGAGAGTCTTCCACTCTCATGACCTAATGTGTCAGGGAATGTTTAACAGTAGGATTCCTGTGTGTTGTTTTCTGTCTCTCATGAGCCCTCTGTTCCTTATCAGTTCCTGGTAACAGGAATAAGTGGAGCAGCATGCTGCTCCTAGAACAGGTCATGAGACGGAATGCATGCATGGATTTTCTTCATTAGCTTTTCCATATGGTGAAAATGATTACTTACGACCCTCTTTCTTTCGATATGGATTGTCTTCTTGCTTGATGACCTCTATTACTCCTTGTTTCCTTGGTAACTTGTAAGTCTGGCCTTTTGATCTTTATCTTTGCTGAAGAAGCTACCTTGTAAAACAGTATATATACTTACACAGAGTTCAATAAAGCACTCTTGTTGCACTTGGGTCCCCGTGTCCTTCTCTCTCTCTTTTTCTCTCTCTCTCTTTCTGACTAAGTTCTCTGGAGCATGGAAACCTGCCGAGCTCACTTTCCTGCCTGGGCTTTCAAGACCTCCTTGAGAGGACGCCCTGTGCCTGCATAAGTGGTACAAGCCCTGTTCTAGGGCTTTTTTGGTTTTCTGCATAACCAAGGGGATATTAGTCTCTTTTCTTCTTTCACTTTCTTATCGTCAACTCCGGACCACGAGGTTCCGGTCCATTAAAGGACCGCAACACTAATGATCTCCCAAAAGCCCCACTGCTTTATGCAATCATCTTAGAGGTTAAGATTTCAACATATTAATTTAGGGACACACACACACTTGCAAGAGCTTCCCTAGTGGCTCAAATGGTAAAGAATCTGCTTGCAATGCAGGATACCCACATTCAGTCCCTGGGCTGGGAAGATCCTTTGGAGAAGGGCATGGCAACCAAGTATTCTCCAGTATTCTTGCCTAGAAAATGCCATAGACAGAGGAGCCTGGCAGGCTATAGTTCATAGGATCACACAGAGTCAGATACATTGAAGTGACTTAGCACAGACTCACACACTTAGAAATAGTATGACAGTAATTAAACTGACTTATCAAGTCATGAGAAGATGTGGATAAATATTAAATTTTATTAAGCCTTAATTTTTACTGAGCCAAAAAGAGCCAGTCTGAAAAAGCTAAATATTAATACGATATCACTTAAATAACATTCTGAAAAAGATAAAACTATAGAAACAATAAAAAGACCAGTAGTTGCCAGTGGTTGGGGGGTGTGGTTGAATTGGTAAGAAATATAGAATTTTTACATTAGTGAAGCTAAATGTATAATATTGTAATAATGAATATAAGGTAGAATGAACAAACCCAATTCATAGAACTTTAGAGCACTAAAGGTAAACCTCAATGTTTGAAAAATTTGAAAATCTTATTTAGGAGGTTGGAGAATCCCAGAATAGCATGCTGTAGGTTACAAAGTAATTTAAATGTATTACAAATGTATGAAAAACCTCACAGAATGGGGTCAGAGAATAAGCTTCTTACCTAAATAACTCTGGAAATGAATTGAGTCTATAGAAGTAAGCTAAAAAGAAAATGTACATAAGCATGTACTTAGTTCGTAGAGTTTCTTTTCACAGAGATAATGAACAAATCTGTTACTGCTATACATATATGTGGGAATGGAACTATGAGGTAAATGGATGGTGGATGCTGCGATCCAGAAACCTCACTGTTGGAGTAGGAATTTACAGATAAGCATATGGAAAAAGCTAAAATGATTCATGTGATAACAGCTTAAAGCTGGAAACACCAGAGTGGACTCATGTTTAACTTCATGTGGTGAGTCCCCTTTTTACCAGTGCTTTCTGTGGATTCAGTTAACTGGTGTCATCCAGAGTCTGAAAATATTAAATGGGATGTTCCAGAAATAACTTAATAGTTTAAATTGTGCACAGTTCTGAGCAGCATGATTGAACTGTTTCCTTGTCCTGCCCTGTCCCACCCAGGATATGAGTTATCCCCTGGTCCAGCTTGTCCTGTCCACTAGTCACTCACTTGTCTGTTCAACTGTTGCAGCATCACCGTGCTTGTGTTCAAGTAACTCTTATTTTACTTAATAATGGCCCCAAAGTGCAAGAGTAGTAATGCTGGCAGTTCTAATATTCCAAAGAGAAGCTCTGAAGTGCTGACTGTAAGTGAAAAGGTGAAAGTTCTCAACTTTATCAGGAAAGAAAAAATCATTTGCTGACGTTGCTAAGATATATGGTAATAATAATTTTTTGTCTTTGAAATTGCAAAGGAGGCAAAAGAAATTGCTGCTAGAAATGCTGCCACTTCTCAAACTGCAAAAGTTATAGCCACAGGGCATTGGGGAGTACTTGGCAAAGACAGAAACTACCTAAAATTTGTAGAATAAGATACTTTGAGAGACAGAGAAACCATATTTGCATAATTTTTATTACAGTATGTGTAATAATTGCTCTATTTTATTATTGTTGTTATTAATCTCTCACTGTGATTAATTTATAAATTAAACTATCATAGTTTTGGACGCATATGCAAAAGCATGATCTGTGTACAGGGTTTGGTGTAATTCATGGTTTCAGGCATCCACTGGGGGTCTTATATTCTCCACTGATAAGGGGGACTACTATATAGTACAGATGAGTACATAGAAAGATGACTAGTAGATATGTGTACATACATTAGCTATTATAAAAACATATATCTCTTTGTTGTATTTGCTGAGAGGACTAGATGTAACACCTTGGCAGCACTGATTACAGCTAACATCCTAACTGATGATTCTAATAGTATTTTCAATAAAAGAAACCAGTGGTCCTCAGATAAATGGCTTATTCTAGTATGGGTCTGAGAAATCTATATGAAGATCAAGAAGCAACACTTAAAACATGGGAGATGGGACAATGGACTGGTTCCAAGTTGAGAAAGGAGTACGTCAAGGCTATATGTTGTCACTCTGCTTATTTAACTTATATACAGAGTACATCATGAGAAACGCTGGGCTGTATGAAGCACAAGCTGGAATCAAGTTTGCTGAAAGAAGTATCAATAACCTCAGATATGCAGATAACACCACCCTTATGGAAAAAAATGAAGAACTAAAGAGCCTCTTGTATGCAGGTCAGGAAGCAACAGTTAGAAATGGACATGGAACAACAGACTGGTTCCAAATAGGAAAAGGAGTTCATCAAGGCTGTATATTGTCACCCTGTTTATTTAACTTATATGCAGAGTACATCCTGAGAAATGCTGGACTGGAAGAAACACAAGCTGGAATCAAGATTGCTGGGAGAAATATCAATAACCTCAGATATGCAGATGACACCACCCTTATGGCAGAAAGTGAAGAGGCACTAAAAAGCCTCTTGATGAAAGTGAAAGTGGAGAGTGAAAAAGTTGACTTAAAGCTCAACATTCAGAAAACGAAGATCATGGCATCCGGTCCCACCATTTCATGGGAAATAGATGCGGAAACAGTGTCAGACTTTATTTTTCTGGGCTCCAAAATCACTACAGATGGTGACTGCAGCCATGATATTAAAAGACGCTTACTCCTTGGAAGGAAAGTTATGACCAAGCTAGATAGCATATTCAAAAGCAGAGACATTACTTTGCCAACAAAGGTCCGTCTAGTCAAGGCTACGGTTTTTCCAGTGGTCATGTATGGATGTGAGAGTTGGACTGTGAAGAAGGCTGAGTGCAGAAGAATTGATGCTTTTGAACTGTGGTGTTGGAGAAGACTCTTGAGAGTCCCTTTGACTGCAAGGAGATCCAACCAGTCCATTCTGAAGGAGATCAGCCCTGGGATTTCTTTGGAAGGAATTATGCTAAAGCTGAAACTCCAGTACTTTGGCCACCTCATGCAAAGAGTTGACTCATTGGAAAAGACTCTGATGCTGGGAGGGATTGGGGGCAGGAGGAGAAGGGGACGACAGAAAATGAGATGGCTGGATGGCATCACTGACTCGATGGACGTGAGTCTGAGTGAACTCCGGGAGTTGGTGATGGACAGGGAAGCCTGGCGTGCTGCGATTCATGGGGTCACAAAGAGTCGGACATGACTGAGCGACTGATCTGATCTGATCTGATCTGATCTGAAAGAGCCTCTTGATGAAAATGAAAGGAGAGTGAAAAAGCTGGCTTAAAACTCAACACTCAAAAAACAATTATCATGGCATCCAGTCCCATCACTTCATGGCAAATAGATGGGGAAACAAAGGAAACAGTGATAGACTTATTTTCTTGGGCTCCAAAATCACTGCAGATGGTGACTGCAGCCATGAAATTAAAAGACGCTTACTCCTTGGAAGAAAAGCTATGTATGACCAACCTGCTGCTGCTGCTGCTAAGTCACTTCAGTCATGTCTGACTCTGGGCGACCCCATAGACGGCAGCACAGCAGGCTCCCCTGTCCCTGGGATTCTCCAGGCAAGAACATTGGAGTGGGTTGCCATTTCCTTCTCCAGTGCATGAAAGTGAAAAGTAAAAGTGAAGTCGCTCAGTCATGTCCAACTCTTCGCGACCCCATGGACTGCAGCCTACCAGGCTTCTCTGTCCATGGGATTTTCCAGGCAAGAGTACTGGAGTGGAGTGTCATTGCCTTCTCCCATGACCAACCTAGACAGCATATTAAAAAGCAGACACATTACTTTGGCGACAAAGTAGCCATGTATGGATGTGAGAGTTGGACTGTAAAGAAGGCTGAGTGCTGAAGAACTGATACTTTTGAACAGTGGTGTTGGAGAAGACTCTTGAGAGTCCCTTGGACTGCAAGGAGATCCAGTCAATCCTAAAGGAAATCAGTCCTGAATATTCATTGGAAGGACTGGTGATGAAGCTGAAGCTTCCATTCGTTGACCACCTGATGGGAAGAACCAGCTCATTGGAAAATACCCTGATGCTGGGAAAGATTGAAGACAGGAGGAGAAGGGGACAACAGTGAATGAGATGGTTGGATGGCATCACCGAATTGGTGGACATGAGTTTGAGCAAGCTCTGGGAGCTAGTGATGGACAGGGAAACCTGGTGTGCTGCAGTCCATGGGGTCACAAGGAGTCTGACACTACTGTGCTACTAAACTGAACTGAGTATGGGTCAGGGAATATGTAATATGATCATGGATCATATTGTATTGCCAGAAAGTAAGAGTGTCATGCACACACACATGCACACATACACACAAACATACTATGATTGGAATTTGTCAAAGGGATAAGCAAATTAACAGAAAGCTTTGTATAGCTAAAGTTAGAAAGTTTGAACACAAAGAGAAATCAGTAGTATTATTAAAAAAAAAATAAAAGATAAATGTCATGTCATTATCTCTTTAAATAAATGTCTGAATAAATGGGAAGAATATACAAATCTGTCATGCATAAGAACCCCAAACAGTTTATGGAGATAATTCATCTTTAAAAAAGATGGGGTATAACACCACACTCTTTTTGAACTGTGTATGGTGACTTCCTTCTAAAGAGTATAGTCAGGGCTTCCCTGGTGGTTCAGATGGTAGAGAAACCGCCTGCAGTGTGTGAGACCTGGGTACTACGCCTGGTCAGGAAGATCTCCTAAAGACGGAAATAGCTACCCACTCCAGTATTCTTCCCTGGAGAATTCCATGGACAGGGGAGCCTGGCAGGCTACAGTCCATGGGGTTGCAAGAAGTCGGACAGGACTGAATGACTAACACTTTCACTTTCACTTTTGTGTTTCACTCGTGGCTCAGACAGTAAAGAATCAGCTTGCAATGCAGGAGACCTGGGTTCAGTCCTTGGATTGGGAAGATCCTCTGGAGAAGGGAATGAATAGAAGGAGAAATAAAAAAGACATTTTCCAGCTTTATTGAGATATAATTGACCTGTAACATTGTGCAAGTTTAAGGTTTACAATCTGTTGATTTGATATCCTTATACTTTGCAAAATCATGGCCTTCACAGCATTAGCCAATATCTCCATCTTGTCACACAATTATCAGTACTTTACTGTCGTGAGAAAATTTAAAATCTATTTTCTTAATAATGCTCAAATATGTAATACAGTATTATTAACTTAATCACCATGCTGTACTTTAGATTCCCAGAACTTATTCTTCTTATAATTGGAAGTTTGCAACCTTTTGACCAATATCTCCACATTTGGTCCACTTGTCAGTCCAAATACTCACCATTCTATGAGGCTAGATTTTTAAGGTTCCATATCATACAGTATTTTTTCTCTCTCTGATTCATTAGACAGCGTAGTGCCCATGAGGTCCATCTATATTGTCAGAAATGGCAACACTTTTTCCTTCTCATGGTTGCATACAATTCCATCATACACAGTCAACCTTCTATAGCCATGGGTTCTATATCCTTGGAACCAATTAACTACAGATAAAAATATCCAGGAAAAAAAATTCCAGAAAGTTCCAAAACACAAAACCTGAATTTTCTACTTTATTGGTAACTATTTACATAGAATGTATATTGCTTTAAGTAGAGATGATTTAAAGTGTATGTAAGAGAATATGCATAGATTATATGCAAATACTATACCATATTCTATAAGGGAGGGGAGCCTCCAGATTTTGATATCCATCCATGAAGGATCATCGAATGAATCCCTTGAAGATCCAAGGGATGGATGTGTGTGCAAATGTGTGTGTAAAATCTCAACTCTTCTTCCTCCATTCATTAAATGATGCACACTTATGTTGTTTCCATATCTTGGGTATGTGAATAATGCTACAGTGAACAAAAGGGTGCAGATGTCCCTTGGAGAGCTTGTTTTCTTTGTTTTGGTTATATATCTAGAAATAGTATTGGTGAATCATGTGGTAGTTCTGTTTCTTTTTTATTTTTTGAAGAACCTCCATACTGTTTTCCATAAGTAGTTGTGCCAATTGAGATTACCACCAATAGGGCAGAGGGTTCTCTTTATTCCATATACTTGCCTACACTTGTTATCTCTTGTCACTTGGATGATATTCATTCTAACAGGTGTGAGGTAATATGTCTTTATGATTGTTACTTGCATTTCCCTGATATTTACTGATGTCAAGCACATTTCTTGTACACACTGACCTGTTGAATATTTGTATGTCTGCTTTGAAAACATATCTATTCAGTTCCACTAGCATTTTTTTGCTATTTTGTTGTATGATATGATGTCTTGGATATCTTGATATCTATTTTGTTGTATGTATGATATTGTTGGGAAGCGCAGTACAAAATAGCCGTAAAGGAGAAAGTCCTTGGGAAAATGGCAAAGGGCCAGAAGTACCCTGGCTTTGTGTGCTGTGGGCTGAAAAACATCTCCTGCCTTTGGTTATGCTCGGCGCCAAGATTTCATAATAAATATTAAGGATGTTGCTTAAAAAACCGGGTTATGGGATAAGCACATGGGTCACTTAGAGCGTGCTGTCCTTAAAGTATTTTTACTGATTATGTGTTAACCCCGTACGCACTCTGCTGTCCATATACTCTAAGCCTTGTTCCTGCTTTGATAAATAGGCTTGACTGCAGAAATAAACTTGTCAGTCCTTGCAAGAGAGTGTCCGAGTACCATTCTTTCAGGT
This sequence comes from Bos indicus, assembly GCF_029378745.1. Lineage (NCBI taxonomy): Eukaryota > Metazoa > Chordata > Mammalia > Artiodactyla > Bovidae > Bos > Bos indicus. Next base: position 3,259,592 of record NC_091765.1, read on the forward strand.
TCGTCACTTCCAAGTCCCGGGGAGAAAAATCCCCAGCAGGTGGCGCCCGAACAGGGACTTGAAAGGAAGGCTGAACAAAGCGATGAGCCCCTGAAGAAAGAGGTAAATAAGATGAGACAACATAACAGTAAAATTCCTTTCATTTCTATAATACATCATTTTTTGAAATAAAATGGTGTTAATGTTTCAAGAGATCAGTTAAATGACTGCTATCATATACTATTGGAACATAATCCATGGTTCCCAGAGGAGGGGACACTTGATCTTGATGTATGGAAAAGGGTTAAAAATAATGTTTTGCAAACATATCAGCAAAGAATTCACATTCCTCCTCAATGGTGGGTTACCTGGTCACTCATATGGGCTGTCATAAAACAAATTGAAGGACATAATGTTGATTTGGAGGTAGAGACTGTTCGGTCTTTACATGAATACGAGCTTGATAAACAAGACACACAAGGTGCTTTGAAATGCAAGAATGTCATGCTCAATCAAACACAAACCCTGGAAAAACAACTTAAAGATGTGTCTATTAAAGATGTGTCAAAACCAAAACCGCTAAGGCAGAAGTCATTTCGTTCAGCAGACAGCCCAAATCTGAGGCTTCTCCTTCTGCTCCATCTGTAACTGCAATTGTTAACCTTGCTCGTACTAACCGCTTCACTCCTCCGTGGGAGATGCCTGCTTGTGCTTTCGCTTTCCCAATACAATTTGATCAACCCATCCAGGGTCAAAATTCTTGGGCTGGTGTAGATTTTGGCATGTTGTCTAACTTTAAAAAAGCATGTACTCTGTATAGACCTACTTCTCCTTACTGTATAAAATTTCTCAGAAGATGGGCTGACCATTAGATGCCATATGATTTTTTTTCAAATAACAAAGACGATTTTAAATCCCCAACAGATATCTTGGATATCAGCTCCTTATTGAGATCTATGATTTTCAAATAATTTCTTCAGTTTCATAGATTGTTTTTTTATTTTGTTGTCTGTCTCTTTTGCTATGAAAAAAAGCTTTTAACTTTTTTGTAATATACAATAAAATATTTATTTATCTATTTTCAGAGTATAATTGCTTTACAACGTTGTGTTAGTTTCTGCTGTACCACAAAGTGAATCAGCAATATGTATACATACATCCCCTCCACCTTGAGGCTCCATCTTGAGCCTCCCTCCCACACCTGCATGCCACCCCTCTAGGTTATTACAGAGCACTGTGCTGAGCTCCCTGTGCTATACAACAGCTTCCCACTAGCTATCTGTTTTTCACAAAGTAGTACGTATTTGTCAAAGCTACTCCTTCAGTTCACCCCACCACTCTTTTCCCCTCCACCATGTGCACAAATCTATTCTCTATATCTACATCTCTTTCTGTCCTTCAAATAGGCTCATCAGTACCATTTTTCTAGATTCCATATATACACACTGTGTGTGTGTGTGTGCTAAGTCACTTCAGTTGTTTCTGACTCTGTGTGACCCTATGAACAGTAGCCCACCAGGCCCTTCTGTCCATGGGATTCTCCAGGCAAGAATACTGGAGTGGGTTGCCATGCCCTCCTCCAGGGTGCCTTCCTGACCTGGAGATCAAACTCATGTGTCTTATATCTCCTGCATTGGTATGCATATTCTTTACCACTAGCACCACCTAGGGAGCCCATGTATTCATTAATACATGATATTTGTTTTCCTCTTTCTGATTTATTTTACTAGTATGAAAGAATCCAGGTTCATTCACATTACTACAAATAACCCAATTTCATTACTTTTTATGACTAACATCCCACTGTATATATGTACCCCATCTTTATCCATTCATCTGTCAACAGACATTTAGGTTGCTTCCATGTCCTTGATGATATTGTAAATAGGGCTGCAATGACAACTGGGTGCATGTATCTTTTTGAATTATAGTTTTCTCAGGATATATGCCCAGTAGTGGGACTGCTGCGTCATATGGTAGTTCTATTTTTGGTTTTATTAAGGACCTTCCATACTATTATCCATAGTATCTGTATCAATTTACATTCCCACCAGTGGTGAAAAACTTTCCCTTTTCTCCACAACTTCTCCAGCATTTGTTTTTGGTAGCTGCTTTGATCATGGCCATTATGAGTGGGGTGAGGTGATACCTCATTGCATCTTTGACTGGCACTTTTCTTTTCATGTGTCTCTTTGCCATCTGTATCTTCTTTGGAGAAAAGTCTATCTAGGTCTTCCACCCATTTTTTTGATTGAGTTGTGTGTCTTTTTGACATTAATCTCTATGAGCTGCTTGCATATTTTGAGGATTAATCCCTTGTCAGCTGCTTTGTTTGCAAATATTTTCTCCCATTCTGAAAGTTGTCTTCTACTCTCATTTATGTTTCTTTGGCTGTGCAAAGGTTATTGAGTTTAATTAGATCCCATTTGCTTATTTTTGCTTTTGCTTTTATTACTTCCAGGAGGTAGGTCAAAAAAGATCTTGCAGTGACTTGTGTCAAAGTGTATTCTTCCTATATTTTCCTCTAAGAGTTTCATAGTGTCTGATTTTACATTTAGGTAAAATCCATTTTGAGCATTTTTGTATATAGTGTTAACGCATTTTCTAATTTCATTCTTTTACATGCTGCTGTTGAATTTTCTCAGCGTCACTTATTGACAAGATCGTCTTTTCTCCATTCTTTCCTCCTTTGTCATGTATTAGGGGACCATAGGTGTGTGGGTTTATCTCTGGGCTTTCTATCTTGTTCCATTGACCTGTATTTCTGTTTTTGTGCTAGTACCATACTGCTTTGATATCTGTAGGTTTGTAATATAATCTGAAATCAGGGAGCCTTGATTTCTCCAGCTCCATTCTTCTTTCTCATGATTGCTTTAGTTATCCGGAGTATTTTGTGTTTCCATACAAATTGTAAAATTTTTTGTTCTAATTCTATGAAAAATGCCATAATCAATTTGATAGGGATTACATTGACTCTCAGAGAAGGCAATGGCAACCCACTCCAGTACTCTTGCCTGGAAAATCCCATGGACGGAGGAGCCTGGTAGGCTGCAGTCCATGGGGTCAGGAAGAGTCAGGCTCAACGGACCGACTCTGTAGATTGCTTTGGGTAATCTTTCAATACAAGTACATGGTTTATATCTCTATTTGTATCATATTTAATTTCTTTCATCAGTATCTTATAGCTTTCTGAGTATGGTTCTTTTATATCCTTGCTGCTGCTGCTGCTAAGTCGCTTCAGTCGTGTCCGACTCTGTGCGACCCCAGAGAGACCACCAGGCTTCCCCGTCCCTGGGATTCTTCAGGCAAGAATACTGGAGTGGGTCTTTTATCTCCTTATGTAAGCTTATTATTGCTGCTGCAGCTGCTGCTGCTAAGTCACTTCAGTCGTGTCCAACTCTGTGTGACCCTATGGACTGCAGCCTAGCAGGCTTCTCATCCATGGGATTCTCCAGGCAAGAACACTGGAGTGGGTTGCCATTTCCTTCTCCAATGCATGAAAGTGGAAAGTGAAAGTGAAGTCGCTCAGTCTTGTCTGACTCTTAGCGATCCCATGGACTGCAGCCTACCAGGCTCCTTCATCTATGGGATTTTCCAGGCAACAGTACTGGAATGGGGTGCCATTGCCTTCTCCCAAGCTTATTACTATTTTTATTATTTTTGCTGCAATGATAAATGATATCATTTCATTGAAAAAGGAAAGATTATAACTGACACCACATATGCAAATGCAATGTGATAAAATGCAAATGCAAATGATCATAAAAGATTATTATAAGTGACTATATGCTAATCAGTGGACAACCTGGTGAAATGGGCAAATTCTTAGAAAGGTACAACCTTCTATAACTGAACCAAGAATAATTAGAAAATGTAAACTGATCAGTTACAAGTAATGAAATTGAAACTGCAATTAAAAATCTTCCAGCAAACAAGTTCAGGACCAAATGGTTTCATGTGTGAATCCAATCAAGCATTTAGAGAAGAACTAACACTCATCCTTCACAAACTCTTCCAAGAAATTTCAAAGGAAAGAACACTCTCAAGCTCATTCTGTGAGGCCACCACCACCTTTATATCAAAACCACGATATCAGACACACAAAAAGAAAATTACAGACCAATATCACTGAAGAATAGCAATGCAGAAATCCTCAACAAAACAAACAGAATCCAACAGAACATAAAAATGGTCATACACCATGATCAACTGGGATTTATTTCAAGAGTGCAAGGATTCTTCAATATATACAAAGCAATGAATGTGATATATCACATTAACAAAGTAAAGGATAAAAATCATATGATCATCTCAATAGATGCAGAAAGAGTTTTTGACAAAATTTAAACCCATTTATAATAGAAACTCTCCAGAAAGTGGGCACTGAGGGAACCTATCTCAAAATAGTAAAGGACATATATGATAAACCCACTGAAAACATCAGTCTCAATGGAAATATCCTAAGAATGAAAAACTGAAAGATTCTAAGATCCTGAATGTGTCTAAGAACAATAACAAGGATGTCTACACTAACCACTATTATTCAATAGTTTTAGAAGTACTAGCCATGACAATCTAAAAAGAAAAATAAATCAAAGGAATCCAAATTGGAAAAGAAGAAGAAAAACTGTTGCTGTTCACAGATGGCATGAAACTACACATAAAAAATCCTAACGATGCCACCAGATAACTACTAGAACTAATCAATGAATTTATTAAAGCTTTAAAATTAATGCACACAAATCTTACATTTCTATACACTAATAATGAAAGATCAGAAGGAGGGGCCATTTTTAAATGAGTGATATGAATCCTTGGATATACAGCTTTCAGCTTGCCTGCATATGGATTATTTAAAGTAACTGTTTCCATCTTTGCTGTGAAGTATCTTTTACTAGATATCCTTGCCAGTAAACAAAGTCTCTAGGTTGCAGTCCATGATCTTTAAGGGTTTCATCTCCTGGAAGCTTGCTGTAAAAGGAGTTAGTTACCTTTTTTTCTTTATTTTTTAATTTTTAAATAAGACCCTGATAATAAAGTAATCTATTTTTTAATCATTATGGATGAAAATTTCCAAAAATATTGCTTCCCCCTTAAAGCCACTTTCTCAGGTTCCCAATGAGCTAGAGGAGTGGTGATTGTGATCTAAAAGACAATATAGGCACTTTTCATTTTCAATCAGCTCTAAGTCATATTTGTATGGTGAGGTCAAAATTCCTCTTTTTATTACCATATTTTTTTCTCTTTTTGGTGGTGATTTCTTGAGCATGTACAAGTAAATATTTTCCTGGGCTAGCGACTGATTGACTTCACTTTCACTTTTCACGTTTATGCACTGAAGAAGGAAATGGCAACCCACTCCAATGTTCTTGCCTGGAGAATCCCAGGGACGGGGAGCCTGGTGGGCTGCTGTCTATGGGGTTGCACAGAGTCGGACACGACTGAAGTGACTCAGCAGCAGCAGCAGGTTTAATAGAGAACACTAGACATTGTTGAGGCTGGGTAGGAGGAGAATTGAAAGCTGCTTTTTTTGCAACATAACCAAGCTGATTTCCTCCAGTGTTTATAGTGTCAGGTTTGGAATGCCTTGGTGTTTCAATAATTGCTAACTGTTATGACAGTTGTATAACAATTAACAACTCTGCAATCTGTTTTCCATTGGGTTAAAATCTTCACTGTTTTTGCAGCATTTCAAAGTTGTGTGCCACTCAAGAGATATGTTACCTACTCTTTTGCTAGTTGACAAGATTGTGTTGAGGCAATTAATTTGGCTTGTTGTGCAGACTTAGTTTCTGGTAAATAAAAGATTTCAATAATGTCCACTGTATGCACTGTTGCATAGCCAGTTTGATAATGTTCCCATCCCTCATGTAGGACCCATCTGTAAATTAAAATAGATCAAGCATTATCAACAAGAACTTCTTGTAAATCATTCCTGAGAACAAGATGATAATTAGTTAAAATGCATTCATGGTTGTTTGCTTCCTATGTCACTGGAAGCAAAGTTGCAGGGTTAAGTTTATTACATTGAATCAATGTCCTGTTAGGTGCAGAAAGCAACAACATTCATAGAATTTAGCCAGCTTGCAGAATAGTTCTGAGTGTGGTGAGGGTTTTGAAGAGACTAAAGTGAGTGTGGGACATAAGTAGTTAAATAACACTGCATTATTATTATTCCTTTAGTAGATTCACAAAAGAGATCCACTGCTGAAATATCACACATACAAAATGGAAGTCCTTTTGCTACTGCATCTAGGTTTGCAGCATAAAAGCAAGTCATTTACAGGCATTTTTATAAAAAGACAGTATCTGTAATATAAAAATGCAAAAGACAAAATCATGAGAAAAGACCTGATGACAATGCAACTGTCAAGTAAATTTGGTTATTTCTGTGACATGCAAAATTTTAAGATAACTAGAATTACAACTGACAACATACCAGACTATTTCAAATTTTAAGAACTTGATATAATATCTAGACTATTTATATTAATAATATTTATCCATACAGTATAAACTAAGAAGGTTTGTCATTACTCTTTTCACAGTATTTCTCATGTAATTTAAAAGACCAAATATGCCCAAATAGTATAATATCTCTCTTTGAGATATTCAGGCTCCTTCTGAATCATCCTGAAGTTATTTCTCAAAATAACTAAGAATTTTATTTGAGGAATTTTGTCAAAGTTTTGGAAAGGTTTTAAACTTTTACCTAAGGAGGATCATATGTCATGTGAAACAATACCTATTTACTTAAACAAAGTGACAATAAAAGATTTCAAAGGCAAATGCAGAAATTGACATTAATTAAATGGAAATGAAACTACACCATTTACTATAAAAACAGATTAATATTTCAAGAAAACTTTGTCCTTTAACAGAGGGAAAAAAAAACACAAAGTCAAGTTTTATACCATTTCACATTTAACATTAAAATTCAATCTAATTTTGGTCATTCCTGACCATGCATAGAACTGTTTTCTCAGAGTTACTTTAAAAAAAAATAATTTCCAAAAATATATGGCTTTTCATAGCATAATCTTGCAATAAATCATCAGTTCAGTTCAGTTCAATCACTCAGTTGTGTCTGACTCTTTGCAACCCATGGACTGCAACATGCCAGGCCTCCCTGTAAATCACCAACTCCCGGAGTTCACCCAAACTCATGTCCATTGAGTCAGTGACGCCATCCAACCACCTCATCCTCTGTTGTCCTCTTCTCCTCTTTTCTTCAATCTTCCCAGCATCAAGGTCTTTTCCAATGAGTCAGCTCTTTGCATGAGGTGGCCAAAGTATTGGAGTTTCAGCTTCAGCATCAGTCCTTCCAATGAAGGCTCAGGACTGATATCCTTTAGGGTGGACTGGTTGGATCTCCTTGAAGTCCAAAGGACTCTTAAGAGTCTTCTCCAACACCACAGTTCAAAATCATCAATTCTTCTGTGCTCAGCTTTCTTTATAGTCCAACTCTCATATCCATACATGACTACTGGAAAAGCCATAGCCTTGACTAGATGGATCTTTGTTGACAAAGTAATGTCTCTGCTTTTTAATATGCTGTCTAGGTTTGTCATAACTTTTCTTGCAAAGAGTAAGCATCTTTTTATTTCATGGCTGCAGTCACCATCTGCAGTGATTTTGGAGCTCAAAAAATTGAAGTCTGCCACTGCTTCTCCATCAATTTCTCCAGCAGTAAATCATAAAATATATTTATTAATATTCTCAAACAGATTTAGTCTCTGCAATGAGGCCAAAGGACTTCTCTGTTAGCTCAGCTGGTAAAGAGTCTGCCTGCAATGCAGGAGACCTGGGTTCTATCCCTGGGTTGGGAAGAGTTCCTGGAGAAGGATGTGGCACCCCATTCCAGTAATCTTGCCTGAAGAATCCCCATGGACAGAGGAAACCAGTGGGCTACAGTCCATGGTGTCACAAAAAATTAGGCGACTGAGCCACTAAACACAGCAAAGCACAGCACAATGAGGTCAGAATTAGGTAAACATAGGTGGAAGAGGAGAGTAAAAAAGTTGGCTTAAAGCTCAACATTCATAGAACAAGATCATGGCATCCAGTCCCATCACTTCATGGCAAATAAAAGGGGAAACAGTGGAAATAGCGGCTGACTTTTTTTTGGGGGGTGGGGGTGGAGGTGGGGCTCCAAATCACTGCAGATGGTGATTGCAGCCATGAAATTAAAAGATGCTTACTCCTTGGAAGGAAAGTTATGACCAAACTACTACTACTACTACTACTACTACTAAGTCGCTTCATTCGTGTCCGACTCTGTACGACCCCACAGACGGCAGCCCACCAGGCTCCCCCGCCACTGGGATTCTCCAGGCAAGAGTACTGGAGTGGGTTGCCATTTCCTTCTCCAATGCGTGAAAGTGAAAAGTGAAAGTGAAGTCGTTCAGTCGTGTTCAACTCTTCCCGACCCCATGGACTGCAGCCTACCAGGCTCCTCTGTCTATGGGATTTTCCAGGCAAGAGTACTGGAGTGGGTTGCCATTGAACTAGACAGCATATTAAAAAGCAGAGACATTACTTTGCCAACAAAGGTCTGTCTAGTCAAGGCTATGGTTTTTCCAGTAGTCATTTATGGATGTGAGAGTTGGACGATAAAGAAAACTGAGCACCAAAGAACTGATGCTTTTGAACTGTTGAACTGTGGTATTGGAGAAGACTCTTAAGAGTCCCTTGGACTGCAGGAGATACAACCAGTCCATCCTAAGGGAAATCAGTCCTGAATATTCATCGGAAGGACTGATGCTGAAGCTGAAATTCCAATACTTTGGCCACCTGATGCGAAGAACTGACTCCTTGGAAAAGACCCTGATGCTGGGAAAGATTGAGGGCAGGAAGAGAAGGGGACAACAGAGGATGAGATGGTTCGATGGCATCACTGAATGAATGGACATGAGTTTGAGTAACCTCCAGGACTTGGTGATGGACTGGGAGGCCAGGCGTGCTGCAGTTCATGGGGTCACAAAGAGTAAGACATGACTTAGCGACTGAACTGAACTGAAGTGATTTTTATGTTGTTAATAATGATCTAGACGTTCAATGAGTTTCATCATTTAATTTAATATGGCAGAACTCTAAAGTATCAAGTTACCGAAAATCTGAAGAAACTGCTTTTAAGTAAACATATCATAAAACCAATGCAGTGGGCATATCATCCACCAATGCAACGGACATGAACCTGGGCAAACTCTGGGAGATGGTGGGGGACAGGGACACCTGGCTTGCTGCAGTCCATGGAGTCCTGAAAAATGAAACATGACTGAGGGACTGAAAAATAAATATCATAAAACTTAATTATTGTTAAAGAGTTCATCCAAAACCTTTTATCTCATTTATCCCAATTTCATTACGTATGAAAATATCATCACACCAAGTTAATTTTATTGTTGACAAATTTTATAAGAGATAACATGAACATATTGATTTTTCAGTAGACTTAGGTACAACAGAAATGTTATAATTAATTTTGATGCCTCTAAAGGCAGCAGAGACATTACTTTGTCAACAAAGGTCCATCTAGTCAAGGCTATGGTTTTTCCTGTGGTCATGTATGGATGTGAGAGTTGGACTGTGAAGAAAGCTGAGCACCGAAGAATGATGTTTTTGAATTGTGTTGGAGAAGACTCTTGAGAGTCCCTTGGACTGCAAGGAGATCCAACCAGTCCATTCTAAAGGAGATCAGTCTTGGGTGTTCTTTGGAAGGAATGATGCTAAAGCTGAAACTCCAGTACTTTGGCCACCTCATGCGAAGAGTTGATTCATTGGAAAAGACCCTGATGCTGGGAGGGATTGGGGGCAGGAGGAGAACGGGATGACAGAGGATGAGATGGCTGGATGGCATCACTGACTCGCTGGATGTGAGTCTGAGTGAACTCTGGGAGTTGGTGATGGACAGGGAGGCCTGGCGTACTGCAATTCATGGGGTCCCAAAGAGTCGGACACGACTGAGCAACTGAACTGAACTGAAAGGCATGTCTCTATTAATTAAACCATTGCTTAAACTTGTTTTTGTTCCCTAGATAACTCCTAGATTGTGTAATCCTTTTTAAGCTAGGCTAAAGTTACACTTAAATATATAATTTATTTGGAAGCACTTTGCTTTAAGTCAGTGAACTAGAACTCTTTCACAAATTAACTTTGATAATGTTATCTGGATATAGAGACACATCATAATTACAAGCTACACAGAGCTATACATATATCCAGATAGACATTGATCTTGTGGCTTTCCTGCTTGAATTTTAAAAAGTATACCCCAGGATTTGTTTGTTGTTGTTTTTTTTCTTTAATTTTAGGGTCTACTAATTGAGCCAAGACTGTAGTCTCAAAAGTAAGCTTGGTTTACACTTCAAAAATATAATAAGAGTTATAATACCAAGCTTTCTTTTAGAAATACTTTTGTCTTCTCGGGATCAGAACTTTGCAAAGATGTTTAATCAATCTGGCTTTCTCTGCAGTTTTGGAATACGAAAAAGAGCTCCATCCTGGCCATTCATGAGTTAAGTACTTACAAGCATTGGCTTCATTCTAATTGTATCTGAGTGCTATAGTGCTTAGTTGCTCAGTTGTGTGTGACTTTGTGTAACCCCATGGACTGTAGTCTGCCAGGCTTCTCCGGCCATGAGAATTTCCAGGCAAGAATCCTGGAGTGGGTAGCCATTCCCTTATCCAAGGGAATCTTCCTAATTCAGGGATGGAACCCAGGTCTTCTGCATTGCAGGTAGATTCTTTATCATCTGAGCCACCAGGGAAGCCCAATTGTATCTGAAGCCAATCAGAATTCCCCTGAGTGGCTGTCTCTCAGGAAGCTGTTTGGCCTTTGAGACACAGTTTCCCATTATTTATTTGGTAGCCTAATTCATTTATAATCTGAACAACTCTCTGAGAGGGCAGTGTGATCGTTGAGTGTGCTTCTTTCTTTCTCAGATTCTTTTCCATTATAGCTTATTACAAGGTATTGAATATAGTTCCCTGTGCTAGACAGTAGTCTCTTGTTGTTTGTATATTTTATGCATAGTAGTGTGTATCTGGTAATCCCAAACTCTTAATTTATCCTCCCCCATCCCCCTCACTTTCCCTTTGATAATTATGTTTTCTGTCTTTTTTTTTTTTCTTCTGTGAAAGAGTTCATATTTTTAGATCCAAAATACAAGAGACATTACACAATATTTGTCTTTGTCTTATTTCATTTAGTATGATAATCTCTAGTTTTATCTGTGTTGCTGCACTTGGCCTTATTTCATTATTTTTTATTGCTGAGTGATATTCCACTATATATATATACCACATCTTCTTTACCCATTCATCTGTTGATGGACATTTAAGCTGCTTCCATGTGTAGGCTATTGTAAATACTGCTGCTGTGAACACTGGGGTTTATGTATGTTTTTTTATTTAGACCTTTAATCTTCTTTCAGTACCTCATTTATAACAATGAAGTCTGGATATCAAGAGAACTCACCAAAGCCCCTGAGAAGAGTACTGAGAAGTAGGTGGGGCTCAAAGGACTCGTGCTAGTACCAGGCACTAGTTCAAGGTAGACTCCAAGCCTCCTCTGTTGGATGTCTCTGATATGTTGCCAATTACATCAAGCAAATATCAACAAAAATAAAATAACAATAAAGAACTTTTAAAAAGGGAATTTTATTCAAGCCAAATTAAAAATTATAAACTGGGATACAGACTCTAAGAAAACCCTCAGAACTCTTTTACCTGTTAGAAGCTAAAGACAAAAGTCATGGACAGTTTCAGGATATAGGATTATACATCAAAATGACATATTGATATCAATATTTTCATTATGAGGTTTTCTTCATTATATAAAGAAATAGAAAGATAGCTAGAGATACATCCAATGATTATATACTATTCCTGTACTAGTTTGGCCTAGGTATAAGATCTGTTAGATGGGCATATATGATATGTTCTAAAAGTAATGTCAGGCTGAGGTAGAATAGAACCTTTCAAAATTAAACAGGACATGGTGGTAACACCACAGAGGCAAGAGGATATAGGAAAGGCATAACCAGTTCAGTTCAGTTGCTCACTCATATCCAACTCTTTGTGACCCATGGACTGCAGCACGCCAGGGTTCCCTGTCCATCACCAACTCCTGTAGCTTGCTCAAACTCATGTTCATCGAGTCAGCGATGCCATCCAACCATTTCATCCACTGTTGTCCCCTTCTCCTCCTGCCTTCAATCTTCCTCAGCATTAGGGGCTTTTTCAATGAGTCAGTTGTTCATATCAGGTGGCCAAAGTATTGGAGTTTCAGCCTTAGCATCAGTCCTTCCAACGAATATTCAGGACTGATTTCCTTTAGGAATGACTAGTTTGATCTCTTTGCTGTCCAAGGGATTTTCAAGAGTCTTCTCCATCACCACAGTTCAAAAACATCAATTCTTCAGTGCTCAGTTTTCTTTATAGTCCAACTATCACATCCATAAATGACTGCTGGAAAAACCATAGCTTTCACAATTCACAAATTTGTTGTCAAACTATTGTCTCTTCTTTTTAATATGCTGTCTAGTTTGGTCATAGCTTTTCTTCCCAAGAGCAAACGTCTTTTAATTTCATGGCTACAGGCCATCTGCATCAATTTTGGAGCCCAAGAAAATAAAGTCTGTTACTGTTTCCACTGTTTCCCCATCTATTTGCCATGAAGTGATGGGACAGGATGCCATATTCTTAATTTTTGAATTATGAGTTTTAAGCCAGCTTTTTCACTCTCCTCTATCACTTTCATCAAGAAGCTTTTCAGATCCTCTTCACTTTCTGCCATAAAGGTGATGTCATTGGCATATCTTAGGTTATTGATATTTCTCCCGGCAATCTTGATTCCAGCTTGTGCTTCATCCAGCCCTACATTTTACATGATGTACTCTGCATATAAGTTAAATAAGCAGGATGACAGTATACAGCCTTAACGTATTCCTTTCCCTATTTGGAGCCAGTCCATTGTTCCGTGTCCAGATCTAACTATTGCTTCCTGACCTGCATACAGATTTCTCAGGAGGCAGGTAAAGTGGTCTGGTATTCTTATATTTTTTAATATTTTCTACAGTTTGTTGTTATCCACACAGTCAAAGGCTTTGGCATAGTCAATAAAGCAGAAATAGATGTTTCTGGAACTCTCTTGCTTTTCAATGACCCAGCAGATGTTGGCAATTTGATCTCTGCCTTTTCTCTGCCGTTTCTAAATCCAGCTTGAACATCTGAAAGTTCTCGGTTCACATACTGTTGAAACCTGGCTTGGAGAATTTTCAGCATTACTTTGCTAGCATTGAGATGAGTGCAATTGTGTGGTAGTTTGAGCATTCTTTGGCATTGCCTTTCTTTGGGATTGGAATGAAAACTGACCTTTTCCAGTCCTGTGGCCACTGCTGAGTTTTCCAAATTTGCTGGCATATTGAGTGCAACACTATCACAGCATAATCTTTTATGATTTGAAATGGATCTACTGGAATTCCATCACCTCTGCTAGCTTTGTTCATAGTGATGCTTCCTAAGGCCCACTTCACTTCACATTCCAGGATGTCTGGCTCTAGTTGAGTGATCACACCATTGTGATTATCTGGGTCATGAAGATCTTTTTTGTACAGTTCTTCTGTGTATTCTTGCCAACTCTTCTTAATATCTTCTGCTTCTATTAGGTCCATACCATTTCTGTCCCTTACTGTGCCCGTCTTTGCATAAAATATTTCCTTGGTATCTCTAATTTTCTTGAAGACATCTCTAGTCTTTCCCATTTTATTGTTTTCCTCTCTTTCTTTGCACTGATCACTGAGGAAGGCTTTTTTATCTCTCCTTGCTATTCTTTGGAACTCTGCATTCAAATGGGTATATCTTTCCTTTTCTCCTTTGCCTTTTACTTCTCTTCTTTCCTCAACTATTTGTAAGGCCTCCTCAGACACCATTTTGCCTTTTAGCATTTCTCTTTCTTGGGGATGGTCTTGATCATCACCTCCTGTACAATATCATGAACCTCCATCCATAGTTCTTCAGGCATTCTGTCTATCAGATCTAATCCCTTAAGTCTTTTGTCACTTCCACTGTATAATCATAAGGGATTTTATTTAGGTCATAACTTAATGGTCTACTGGTTTTCCCTACTTTCTTCAATTTAAGTCTGAATTTTACAATAAGGAGTTCATGATCTGAGCCACAGTCAGCTCCAAGTCTATTATTCAGGAAAGTCATATAGAAGTGGATAAAAAGAAAAAAATAAGAAGATGCAGCATATTTGTGAAAAACAATGGAAGCAGAATAAAACTAAAGGCTTATAGTAGGATAAAAGGGAATTTAAAACTCAAAAACATGATGAAATAAAAAGAGTTGGAGTCTTTTAGCGATCCTAAGTGTCAACTATAGCAGTGAAAACACATTTTGAAATGAGATGATAAGACAAATATGTGGGATTTAAAATTGTGTATAAGTTATAATGAAGTATATTCAGAATACAGGAACTGTTAAGGAAAACGTTAGTAAATTCTGAGAAGTTTGTGAGTTTTTATATGTATTCACTTTATTTGAATAAAGATAAAATGTAATTTTACATTTTGCATTTTAAACTTAACTAGTAATGTAATGGTAATTCCTCAGGAGGAATTTTCATTAGAAAACATAATGCAATATTTGAATTATTATTAATAATTTGACTAATAACATTATCAAATCTATGAACTTTTATTATGTCCATTTTCACCATTCATATTCTGTCATGTAATCAGTATATTTTCCTTCTTTCTCATAGCTCAAGTAGGAAGCAAAGATGAATTTTCTTTTAGGATCTAGTGCTGCTCAAAAGGAATTCGCTGGTGGTTCAGTGGAAAAGAATCTGCCTGCCAATGCAGGAGATGCAGGAGATGAGGGTTCAATCCATGAGCTGGGAAGATCCCCTGGAGGAGAAAATGGCAACCCACTCCAGTATTCTTGTCAGGAAAATCCCATGACAGAGGAGTCTGGTAAGTTACAGTCAGTGGGGTTGCAAAGAGTTGGACACGACTGAGCATGCACCCCCACACACAAGTTGCTCAAAAAGGATTTGTTTCATATGAAATTATCTTCTCCTTAGGGTACAAAGATTGCTTTCTTCTTTTTTATCTTTTGAATTTAAGTTTATCTAGGAAATATTTACATGAGCTGAAGAGATATAAAGCCAAAGGCATGGGAAACTAATACTGACTATTTTGTAAAAAAAAAAAAAAAAAAAAAAAATTATTATTTGCCTAAGATATAAAGTAAGAAAACCTAATTCAGGTAAAGTTGATTTTATTCTGACATCTGCTAAATCATCTGTGGATGAAGGAATTTGGAGGATCAGAATCATTTTCACTGATATTCAGGCAAACTGAATTTAGGCAAGTTTTGTTTTTTGTTTTGTTTTGTTTTGTTAATGCATTGTTTTAATCATGCTTTTAAAAGTTTGCTGCATTTTCTGATGATCTTGTTGGACAGCCTGAGAAGGCTAGATAACCCCTCCCATGGTTAGCAGTTTCCTAGCGATAGTAAACAACTTCCCTGTTGGCATTCCTTTCACATGCAAGCCAAACAATTCAAAGCCCAGGTACCCAGCAGCCTTTTCATCTAACTTTCGCACACCAAGTCTTTATTTCCTCTGTCCTAAATCACTCTATGGCCAGATACCAGACAACTAGAGACCACTCCTATAACCCAAAGCATTCAAACTGTCTAATCCTAAACTTGCTCATAGTTGCCTACCCTGCCACACAATAAAAGTTCTGTGCTATGAGTTCTTTATTCCTTCTGTCACTTGAAGGACCCTGATACTTCCCCATGGGGTGCTTTGTTATGTGACAAACTCCGTTTTCTTGGTAACTGTAAATAAGAAACTGTTCTTTCAAAGGCATTTGCCTCCACATCTGTCACCTTACCATACATGATTAAAACAAGTCCCTAACACATTTTAATATTAATTTAATATTTAATTTATTAAATTAATTGATGCATTTAAATCAATTTATTAAATTAATTGATGCATGATTTAATACGTGCATCAATTCATTGTTCTCTAGAAATGGTATCTGTTTGGTATAAGAAGATCAGAAGTTGTTACTTAGACTCTTTTGACTGCTATCCTTCACAATTGCCCTGGGACTGGAGTACCTTAGCTGTATATTTATAATGAAAATAGCAAGTCATGAATTTTAAAAAATGAGAAATTTAGCACTAGCATTTGTAAACATATCTTTGAAAATGCCACATATGACAGCATCAGTTCTTTCATATGGGGATCATACATTTACTTAATATTACTTCTTGCTAGTTGAAATTTAAAAGAATATATGGTAAATATTAAAGAAATGAAGTTCAGAACTATTTATGTTTGCCAAGAACATAGATTCTGCCAATTAGAAGCTGCACTATCATTAAAATTTAACAAGAACAATTGGTTGCTAGGAAATATTCCTTGCCAGTTCATATAATAGTTCTGAGATGTGCTTTTTAATAGTTTTCTAATTTGTAATGAATCGATAAAAGTTAATTTTAACATCCCATCAACAGTTTTCAAAATGTTGTATAAATAAAAATCATATAAATTGCATATCACTAAGTGAAAAAATCCAATTTGAAGGACCTGCATATTATATGATTCCATGTACATGACATTCTGGAAAAGGCAAAACTATGAAGAAAACAAAATGATTAGTGATTGTCAGTGTTTTGATGGGAGACATGGATGGCTAGATGGATCACAGGATTTTTAGAGCAGCAAAAATATTCTGCATGATATTATGGTGGTGCATATATGACATTATATATTTGTTCAAACTAAGAGAATGTATAACAGGAAGGATGAATTCTAAATGGTGAACTTTAAGTCATGTGTCAATATAGTCTCATCCATTGTAACAAATAAACCACTTTGGTGGGAGTGTTTATGATGGGGGAGGCTATGCATATAAGAGGGCAAGTGGTATATTGAAAATCTCCGTCTTTTCCTCTTAATTTTATTTTGAACCTAAAACTTCTCTATAAAGGGTCTTTGCTGCTGCTGCTGCTGCTGCTAAGTCGCTTCAGTCGTGTCCGACTCTGTGCAACCCCATAGACGGCAGCCCACCAGGCTCCCCCGTCCCTGGGATTCTCCAGGCAAGAACACTGGAGTGGGTTGCCATTTCCTTTCCCAATGCATGAAAGTGAAAAGTGAAAGGGAAGTCACTCAGTCATGTCCGACTCTTTGTGACCCCATGGACTGCAGCCTACCATGCCCTTCCATCCATGGGGTTTTCTAAGCAAGAGTACTGGGGTGGGGTGCCACTGCCTTCTCCGATAAAGGGTCTTTACTTTTGTTTAATTATATGAATCATTTCCCTGTTCTGTAGTCTATCACTCTAATAGCTATTTAATTTAAGACACTAAGTAGTCAAGGTAGATGTTTGTGTGTGTTTGTGTTGGGTTATTTCATAAAACAAAGGAATAGAATAATCTAAGAATCTAAGTCCTGGCTAATGTAGGAAACCAAACTACTTGTAAGATCTCAACAGTTTATGAACAGCACTTCTAGAGCTCTGCTATTATAAGTGTGGTCTGAAGATGAACTGATGCCAAATATGTTGAGGGCAAGTTGGAAATGCAGAATCTCAGATCCCACTTTGGATGCACTGAACCTGAATTTGTACTTTAACAACACCCTCTGGTGATATGTTTGCACATCAAAGTTTGAGAATGCTTCCCTAAATAGTAGCTTTTCAGTTCTGTCGCTCAGTTGCATCTGACTCTTTCCGACCCCATGAATCGCACCACACCAGGCCTCCCTGTCCATCACCAACTCCCGGAATTCACTGAGACTCATGTCCTTCGAGTCAGTGATGCCATCCAGCCATCTCATCCTCTGTCGTCCCCTTCTCCTCCTGTCTCCAATCCCTCCCAGTATCAGGGTCTTTTCCAATGAGTCAACTCTTTGCATGAGGTAGCCAAAGTATTGGAGTTTCAGCTTTAGCATCGGTGCTTCCAGTGAACACCCAGGACTGATCTCCTTTAGAATGGACTGGTTGGATCTCCTTGCAGTCCAAGGGACTCGCAAAAGTCTACTCCAACACCACAGTTCAAAAGCATCAATTCTTTGGTGCTCAGATCACTTCACAGTCCAACTCTCACATCCATACATGACTACTGGAAAAACAATAGCCTTGACTAGACGGACCTTTTTTGGCAAAGTCATGTCTCTGCTTTTGAATATGCTATCTAGGTTGGTCATAACTTTTCTTCCAAGGAGGAAGCATCTTTTAATTTCATGGCTGCAGTCACCATCTGCAATGATTTTGGAGCCCCCAAAAATAAAGTCTGACACTGTTTCCACTGTTTCCCCATCTATTTCACATGAAGTGATGGGACTGGATGCCATGAACTTCGTTTTCTGAATGTTGGGCTTTAAGCCAACTTTTTCACTCTCCTCTTTCACTTTCATCAAGAGGCTTTTAGTTCCTCTTCACTTTCTGCCATAAGGGTGGTGTCATCTGCATATCTGAGCTTATTGATATTTCTCCTGGCAATCTTGATTCCAGCTTGTGCTTCTTCCAGCCCAGCGTTTCTCATGATGTACTACTCTGCATAGAAGTTAAATAAGCAGGGTGACAATATACAGCCTTGATGTCCTCCTTTTCCCATTTGGAACCAGTCTGTTGTTCCATGTCCAGTTCTAATTGTTGCTTCCTGACCTGCATATAGGTTTATCAAGAGGGAGGTCAGGTGGTCTGGTATGCCCATCTCTTTCAGAATTTTCCAGTTTATTGTGATCCACACAGTCCAAGGCTTTGGCACAGTCAATAAAGCAGAAATAGATGTTTTTCTGGAATTCTCTTGCTTTTTCCATGATCCAGCAGATCTTGGCAATTTGATCTCTGGTTCTTCTGCCTTTTCTAAAACCAGCTTGAACATCAGGAAGCTCATAGTTCACGTATTGCTGAAGCCTAGCTTGGAGAATTTTGAGCGTTACTTTGCTAGCATGTGAGATGAGTGCAATTGTGTGGTAGTTTGAGCATTCTTTGGCATTGCCTTTCTTGGGGATTGGAACAAAAACTGACCTTTTCCTCCAGTGGCCACTGCTGAGTTTCCCAAATTTGCTGGCATATTGAGTGCAGCACTTTCACAGCACCATCTTTCAGGATTTGAAATAGCTCAACTGGAATTCCATCACTTCCACTAGCTGTGTTCATAGTGATACTTTCTAAGGCCCACTTCACTTCACATTCCAGGATGTCTGGCTCTAGGTGAGTGATCACACCATCGTGATTATCTGGGTCATGAAGATCTTTTTTGTACAGTTCTTTTATGTATTCTTGCCACCTCTTCCTAATATCTTCTGCTTCTGTTAGGTCCATACCATTTCTGTCCTTTATCGAGCCCATCTTTGCATGAAATGTTCTCTTGGTATCTCTAATTTTCTTGAAGAAATCTCTAGTCTTCCCCATTCTGTTGTATCCCTCTATTTCTTTGCTTTGATCGTTGAGAAAGGCTTTCTTATCTCTCCTTGCTATTCTTTGGAACTCTGCATTCAGAGGCTTATATCTTTCCTTTTCTCTTTTGCTTTTTGCTTCTCTTCTTTTCATAGCTACTTGTAAGGCCTCCTCAGACAACCATTTTGAGTTTTTACATTTCTTTTCCATGGGGATGGTCTTGATCCCTGTCTCCCGTACAATGTCAAGAACCTCCGTCCATAGTTCATCAGGCATTCTGTCTATCAGATCTAGTCCTTTAAATCTATTTCTCACTTCCACTGTATAATATAAGGGATTTGATTTAGGTCATACCTGAATGGTCTAGTGGTTTTCCCTACTTTCTTCAATTTAAGTCTGAATTTGGCAATAAGGAGTTCATGATCTGAGCCACAGTCAGGTCTTGTTTTACTCTTATTAACTACTTAGAAAATTTATATTGTGTATTGTATGATATGATCTGCAATTCTGTGTCAGACTGTAACTAACATATTAATGTAAATAAATATACTTCAATTTAAAAAAAAAGAATATAAACAATCTGATTTCGGTGTTGACCATCTGGTGATGTCCTTGTGTAGAGTCTTCTCTTGTGTTGTTGGAAAAAGGTGTTTGCTATGACCAGTGCGTTCTCTTGGCAACTCTATTAGCCTTTGTCCTGCTTCATTCTGTACTCCAAGGCCAAATTTTCCTGTTACCCCAGGTGTTTCTTGACTTCCTACTTTTGCATTCCAGTGTCTTATGATGAAAAGGACATCTTTTTTGGGTGTTCTAAAAGGTCTTGTAGGTCTTCATAGAACCATTCAACTTCAGCTTCTTTGGCGTTACTGGTTGGGGCATAGACTTGGATTACTGTGATATTGAATGGTTTGCCTTGGAAACAAACAGATATCATTCTGTCGTTTTTGAGATTGCATCCAAGTACTGCATTTCAGACTCTTTTGTTGACCATAATGGCTACTCCATTTCTTCTGAGGGATTCCTGCCCGCAGTAGTAGATATAATGATCATCTGAATTAAATTCACCCATTCCAGTCCATTTTAGTTCGCTAATTTCTAGAATGTTGATGTTCAATCTTGCCATCTCCTGTTTGACCACTTCCAATTTGCCTTGATTCATGGACCTGACATCCAGGTTCCTATGTAATATTGCTCTTTACACTATCGGACCTTGCTTCTATCACCAGTCACATCCACAGCTGGGTATTGTTTTTGCTTTGGCTCCATCCTTTCATTCTTTCTGGAGTATTTCTCCACTGATCTCCAGTAGCAATTTGGGCACCTACCGACCTGGGGAGTTCCTCTTTCAGTATACTATCATTTTGCCTTTTCATACTGTTCATGGGGTTCTCAAGGCAAGAACACTAGAGTGGTTTGCCATTTCCTTCTCCAGTGGACCACATTCTGTCAGACCTCTCCACCATGATCTGCCTGTCTTGGGTGGCCCCACATGTCATGGCTTAGTTTCATTGAGTTAGACAAGGCTATAGTCCATGTGATCAAATTGGCTACTTTTCTGTGGTTATGGTTTTAGTGTGTCTGCCTTCTGATGCCCTCTCGCACCACCTAGCATTTTACTTGGGTTTCTCTTACCTAGCACGTGGGGTATCTCTTCACTGCTGCTCCAGCAAAGCGCAACCACTGCTCCTTAGCTTCCATGAGGGGTATCTCCTCACGGCCGCCCCTCCTTTCCTTGAACATGAATGTTGGGGGCCAGAGTGAGGTACTCTGCCCGTGGCAAAGGTCATGAGGAAGGAGGCTCGACATACGAAAAGGCGGGATTGAGCCTCAAGAGTCCCCCTGGAAATCCTCGAGCATCTACCCCCATAACCAGAGCCTGCCTACTTTACTACTTTGTGCTCTAATCTACACCTCTGACTTTACGGGGGGCTGTCCCCCACCACCTCTTTCGGAGAAGGAGTTAACCTAGAGCTCCAGTTAATAAAAACTCCTGGGTGTGACAAGAGTGTTTTAACCTACAAACTCCTCTGAAGGTTCTCTAGCCTGCCTGACAGGCTTGTCCAGCCACATGTGATTGCTCACAGCCTCCCAACCATGAGAGGCACGAGATGCTTTAAACCTTCTAAAAACAGGTTCCTTAGAAAAGTTAGAAAACTATTAGTATAAGTATAATGGGCTGATTAGAAATTGTATTGGTGAAGGGTTTTTCATTTGTTGAGCCAATGTTTGTTGCTAAGTCTCCACATCCCTGCCCTTACACATGTTAATGAATATATAGAAGAAATAAGTATTAACCTTTGATATTAATCACGTTAGACCTTAGGCTAAGTAAATTCTTTCCTTGACTAAAACCCACTACACCCTCACCCTATAGGAATGTAACTTTATTTGGGTGGCGTCTGTTTTAAGAATAATCACCCCTGGAGAAATAAGTGTCCTGGTTGACTGACCACTGTCACAAGGAGAGGGTCATAAATTGTCAGCAGGCCCCCCTGGCCAGAAGATGATGTAACACCCCTAAGACCTCTGTATACATTTGTATGAAGCACCTGACTTTGATAAAAGTCAGGATTGCTGACCCCACGTGACTTTTGCATAACATCTCAGTGTATAAAAGTAGACCATGGAAAATAAAGAATTGGGATCAGTTTCTCGAAATACTGGTCTCCCCATGTCGCTCTCTCTCAAACTCTGGCTGAGTATCCATCTGGAGCGTGGAACCCGCCATGCTTACTAATTATGCCTGGGCTTCTAAGATCCGACTGGGGAGGCCTCAGTGTCTCCTCTCCTTCGGGAGAATGGAAGGACACCTGCGGCCTACGTAAGTGGTGCAAACTTCTTGTCTTGAAGTTTTATTGGTCTCCCACGTAAACCAAGCTACTCAGCCTCTTTTCTCCACTGAATTTTCCTACTGAGCTATCCTCATCCTATTACTCTTTATATCTTTGATAAAATATTTAAATAAATAGGTCGCTGACGCCGTCCCCGCTTCGAATACCCTGGATCAGCCGGGGCTGGACCCTGGCACATGAAGTAGCTCTTCTCGACCATCCTGTGCCTGGGCAGCTGCCACTCGTATTAACATGATTCAATTAACAGATTTTGTAGACTTTGTCTTTCATTTGAACTCCTAGAGAATAAATACCACAGGCCCAATGTGAGTTCTGTAGTGCCCCCCCTCACTGTGTACCCCCCCACCCCAACTAAGACACACCAATTACCTTTAGAAGATGAGACATAGCTGAATTGTCAAGAGACAGTTCTTTGGCCACAGCCTGACAAAATAACAGTATACAACATACCTACTAGATATCTAGGCTTAGAGTTCATTCATGAGTTTTGTGTTTTGTTTTGTGTTTTTTTGTAATATAGTTTCCTTTTTTATACAACTATTAGGTTGATGCATAGAGACTACTGGATTGAGTTGAGTTCCTGGGAAGGAGGCAGAGAAACAAAAGATAAATCTGTGTCAACTTAATGTACACATGATGTTATGCATAGTCTTTGTTGCCATTCAGTAAGTCCTGCCCGATTCTGTGACCCCATGGACTGCCATACACCAGGCTTCGCACATCTGTGCCTTAATGGGTTTTGGAAAGATCATATAAATTAGTTAATTCAATTTAATCTATTTGTATTGAGTTGCAAATAAAACCATATTTTGTTCAGTTGTACTTCTGGAATTCAGCAGAGTAGGCATGAATGTATTTTCAGTCTCTGGCTCTGTTCTGGGGTCATTGTGAAGGAAGTTCAAATTCTTAAAAATGAACAAGCGAGGTAAAGGATGAGGACAAGGATATGGACAATATTTCTTCAGAAGGTCAAGGACTTCAGGGTGGAGAAGATTGAAATAAAATTATAATCCAAAGCAAACTTCAGAGCAGTGCAGAATTTTCTTCATTTCTTTAGTGGGGAAATGGAAGTGTTAATTACCCAATTGTATCCAACTCTGTGACCCCATGGACTACAGCCCACTAGAGTCCTCTGTCCATGGAATTCTCCAGATAAGAATACTGGTGTGGGTAGCCATTCCCTTCTCCAGGAGATCTTCTCAACACAGGGACTGAACTCAGGCCTCCCACACTGCAGGCAGATTTTTTTATCATCTGAGTCACCAGGGAAGCCCCTTTAGTGGGCAAAGGTGTATTAAATGCTAGAGAAGATGTTTTAGTATTTTCATACCATGATATTTTAAAATCCTAGTGATGGATCTCTAATTTATATCACCTTGTCCACCCTGTCACTAATTTTAGGTGGTTCGGTGAAGAGAAAATTCTGAAAGTTTTGAGATACAGTTATTTTTCTTGACTGTTTCAAGACAGGCAATTTTCTATTTCCAGGAAATGTTGGTTCCTATGTATTATCCAACAACTACAAATCATAATGCTATTACTTTAAAAAGATTTGAATGAGAAAAAATTACAGTTCCTCCATCCTTCCATTTCCCACACTTCTCACTCTTTTGTGTAGATCTTTATTTGCATATGGTACCATTTCTTCTGCCTAAAGAATTTTTCTTAACATTTCTTTAGTGCAGATCTGCAGTTGAATTCTTTCAGGTTTTACATGTCTGAAAAGTTTTCTCCTTCATTTAAAAAAAAAATTACTCTGGGTAATGAATTCTAAGTTGAAAGTTTGACAATTTTATTTATCTTTACTTTTAGTACTTTTAAATATTTATCTGCTAGAATTTGCTCTCATGTTTAGCTTTTTTCCTTTGTACATAATGTGTTATTTTTCCCTGGCTACTCTTAGATATTCATTCTATCATTGTTTTAGGCAATTTCTTTAGATTGTGTCTTCTTGTAATTTTCTTCAAATTTCTTCTACTTGTGAAGAAATAGTATTATTTGAAGGTAGATTTACATTAGTTAAACATGTTTACCTCAAACTATGGAAAAACCTTAATTTAAAAGATGTATAATTTATATGCTAAGAGATAAAATGATCATATGCAATGCTCAATTAAACCAAAGATGGCTAAAGAAAAGAAGCCTCTGGAAATAAAAACAGAAAACAATTGTAAATATGATTGATATTAATCTAAATACCTCAAAAATGACTTTTTATATGACTTGTCTAAATATAGCAATAAAAAGAAAGAGATTCTGAGAGTAGATAAACAAATTGAATTCAGTTATATGTTGTCTATGAGAATTCTACTTTGAATATGAAGAAACGTGTATATTAAAAGTAAAGAGATAGAGAAAGATACAGAAACACCATCAAAAGAAAGGTAGAGTATCAGAAAAACCAGACTTCAGAAGAAGGAAAATTATCAGAGATAAAAAGAGAAGCTGCATATTTATAAAGAGGATAATACTCCAAAAGATGTAACAAACTGAAAGGTATATGCATCTAACAAGAGAGTATCAAATACATAGGGTAAAACCTGATAGAACTAAAAAAAGAAATAAGTAGACCCATTTCAGTACTCAATCTGTCAGTAACTGATTGATCACAAGACAGAAAATCAATCAGGATACAGCTGATTTGACTTGCACTATTAATCAACTTGAACTAAATGAAGTTTATGGATTCTCCATACAACAATATCAGAAAAAAAAAAAAAAAAAAACACTTTCCTCAAGGATATATGGGGTGTTCACAAAGATAGACCATGTTTTGAACTACAAAATGCATACTAACAACTTTAAGACTATATAAATTGTTCAAGTATATTCTTTACCACAATGGGATAAAATTAGAGCTGAATAACATAAATACAAATGGAAAGTCTCTCAGATAATTGGATATTTAAAAACAGACTTCTAAAAACCTCAGACCAATAAGAAGTATCAAATATTTTTAGAAAATGTTTTGAAGGGGAAAAAAAATACAACTTATCAAAATCTGTGGAATGCAGTGAAACTTGTCCTTTGGGAAAAAAAAATTAAGCATTAAATTAATACAATACAAAAATGCCAAATCAATAACAAAATTCCACCTTAGAAAATTAGAGAAAGAAGATCAAATTAAAGCAAGCACAAAAGAAAGCAAGCACACACACAAAAAAAAATTTTTGAGAAGAAATTTATAAATGAAACAGGAAATGGCAGAGAAAATCAATAAAATGAGAAATTGGTTCTTCATAAATATTAATAAAATTGATAAGACCCAAGCCAAACTAATAAAGAAAAAATAGAAAAGACATGAATTACTAATATAAGTATAAATGGAATCATTATTGTGTTAAAGTACATTAAATGAATAATAAAGCATTATAATAATATGATCACAAAATTCATAACTTAAATGAAATGGAACAATTGTTTTGAAGGCACAAGCTATGAGACATCACAAAGAGAAATAGAAAACCTGAAGAGCCCAATATTAATTAAGAAAATTGAATCAATAATTAACATCCTTCCAAAAAAATCCTAAAAGCTAGATGGTTTTAATGGTAAATTCTATTAAACATTTAAAAAAACAAATTATACCAATTCTCCAAAATCTCCTTCAGAAAGTAGAAACAGGAAACATATCTTAACTCATTCCATGAGACCATGATAATCATGATACACACATCAGAAAAATACATTACAATAAAGAAGGGGTAATGATAAACATGAATATATCTGTAAATATCTTGAACAAGCATCCTTTAAAATTTGATATGCCAAAACTTGTAAAAACTATAATATACCTTCACTAAGTAGGATTAAGAAAAAGCAGAGGAACCAGAGATCAAATTGCCAACATCCTTTGGACTGTACAAAAACAAAGAGAATTCCAGAAAATCATACACTTCTGCTTCATGACTTTGCTAAAGCCTTTGGCTGTATGGATCACAACAAACTGTAGAATATTCTTAAAGAGATGGGAATACCAGACTGCCACCTGAGAAATCTGTATGCGGGTCAAGAAGCAACAGCTAGAATCGAATATGGAACAATGGACTGGTTCAAAATCAGAAAAGGAGTACATCAAGGCTGTATATTGTCATCCTGCTTATTTAACTTATATGCAGAACACATCATGAGAAATGCTAGGCTGGATGAAGCACAAGCTGGAATCAAGATTGCCAGGAGAAATATCAATAACCTCAGATATGCAGATGACACCACCCTTATGGCAAAAAGTGAAGAGGAACTGAAGAGTCTCTTGATGACAGAGGAGAGTGAAAAAGTTGGCTTAAAGCTCAACATTCAGAAAACTAAGATCATGGCATCTGGTCCCATCACTTGACGGCAAATAGATGGGGAAATAGTGACAGATTTTATTTTGTTCGACTCCAAAATCACTGCAAATGGTGACCGCAGCCATGAAATTAAAATTTGCTTGCTCCTAGGAAGAAAAGCTATGACAAACCTAGACAGCATATTAAAAATAAGAAACATTACTTTACTGACAAAGGTTCATCTAGTCAAAGCTATGGTTTTCCCAACAGTCGTGTATGGATGTGAGAATTGGACCATAAAGAAGGCTGAGTGCTGAAGAATTGATACTTTTGAACTGTGATGATGGAGAAGACTCTTGAGAGTCCCTTGGACTGCAAGGAGATCAACCCAGTCAATCCTAAAGGAAATCTACCTGGACTATTCATTGAAAGGACTGGTGATGAAGCTGAAGCTCCAATACTTTGGCCACTGATGCAAATAGTTGACACATTAGAGAAGACCCTGATGCTGGGAAAATTTGAAGGCCGGAGAAGAAGGGGACGGCAGTGGATGAGATGATTGGATGGCATCACAGGCTCAATGGACATGATTTTGAACAAGCTCCAGGAAGTGGTGATGGACAGCAAAGCCTGAAGGCATGGGGTCGCAAAGAGTGGGACACAACTGAGCAATTGAACTGAACTGAACTGAGCTGAAGTAGGATTTAGGAAAGTTATTCAAGGAGGGTTTAGCATTCAATCTAACCAAACATACAAAAAGTCTAATGAAGAGAAAACATTTGAGCATATCAATTGAAACAGACAAATCATTTGACATAACTGAATATAGGCATACCTTGGAGATATTGCAGGGTTCGGTCCCAGACATCACAATAAATCAGATTCCACAATAATGTACTACATCGTTAGTAGCTGTCTTGTCTGACTCTGCAACTCCATGGACTGTAGCCTGCCAAGCTTCTCTGTCCATGAAATTCTCCAGACAAGAATACTGAAGTGGGTTGCCATTTCCTTCTCCAAGGGATCTTCGCTACCCAGGGATCTAACCCGGGTCTCTCATGTTGCAGGCAGATCCTTTACCACCCAAGACACCAGGGAAGCCCTATGAGTCACATTTCCAGTGCATAAAAATTGCATTTACACCAGATGCTGAAGCTGAAACTCCAATACTTTGGCCACCTCATGCGAAGAGTTGACTCGTTGGAAAAGACCCTGATGCTGGGAGGGATGGGGTGAGGAAGAGAAGGGGAAAAAAGAAGATGAGATGGCTGGATGGCATCACCAACTCGATGGACATGAGTTTGAGTAAATTCCAGGAGTTGGTGATGGACCGTGAGGCCTGGTGTGCTGCGATTCATGGGGTCGCAAAGAGTCAGACACGACTGAGTGACTGAACTGAATAGTCTATTAAGTGTAGAACAGGGTTTTTAATCTAAAAACAAAAGAACAATGTACATACTTTAATTTAAAAAATCTTATTGCTAAAAGATGTTAACCATTATCCTTGAGTGAATCGTAATAGTTACTTCAAAGATCACTGATCGTAGATCATCAAAACAAACATTACAATAGTAAACAAGTTTAAAATATGAGAATGAACAAAATGTGATACAGAGACATAAAGTGAGCAAATGCTGTTGGAGAAATGGTGCCTATAAACTTGTTCAATGAAGGATTGCAGGAAATCTTCAATGTGTTAAAAATATATATATACTTGGGAAGAGAAATAAAGTGAAGCACACTAAAACTAAGTAGTCTTGTACTAATTTTCTTGCAAAAGCTCTCAGTATAGTAAGAATTGAGCATAATTTTCTCATTTTGATAAAGAATGTCACTTGTCGGGAATATGCTATGCACAGGGCTGTACGGTAATTAACAGGGCTTCTTTGAAAAATAAGAATGACTTTCTCATTACCCCCAGGCTAAGGGCTGGGAGCAGTAAAAAGTACATCTTGGAAAGTCATCTTGAAAACAAGATGCTGAAGTACTGATGTGACTGATGGAAAACCATTAGTGCCTGTTCTCATGACCAGAGCCTTGAGGGAGTTGTTGAGAAAGGGCATCACTTGCTGAAGGGCTAAACAGAGTCATGAAAGGCCTGAAGGTTTGACATTGAGGACTGTGCTTTGTATATCTTTATCCCTGATCTGAGATTGTAAAAAACAGATATCTCTAAAGCACAAATAAGGAACTAGAAGTCAACAATAAAAGGCAGGCAAGGATTAGTATCCGGGCTTTTGCCTGCAAATGGCATCAGCTCCCTGATCCCCACCTTATTTTTGAGTCTTGTTTTTTCTTATGCTTCTGTGGCACCACTCCCTCAGGTTGGTTTGTTTTGGGGCTGGTTCCAACAGTCAGCAAAATGTTTTCACTTGGCATTATATTTAATGGTGAAAGACTGAATGCTTTCCCCCTAACAAGACAAGGATGTCCAAATCCCAGCTTTGTGTTGGAAGTCCTAACTAGTGAAACAAGAAAAAAAATTATATATATATATACATATATAGGATGTGTGTATATATATATATATATACACACATATCTTAAAGGAAATCAACCCTGAATTCATTGGAAGGAGTGATGATGAAACTGAAGCTCCAGTACTTTGGCCACATGATGTGAAGAGCTGACTCATTGGAAAAGACCCTGATGCTGGGAAAGATTGAAGACAAAAAGCTGAAGGGATCAGTAGAGGATGAGATGAATCTCAAAACTTTCCCAGTCTCTACCTATTACCCATGTCCAAAGCTTCTTCAATATCTTTAGATATTTGTTTTAGCAGCATTCCCACTTCTGGTACCAATTTTCTTAATATGTTCAGGTTGCTATACAAATTACCTCAGACTGGAGAGCTTATGAACAACAGAAATTTATTTCTCAGTTCTGTAAGCTGAGAGTTCAGTAGATTCAGTGTCTAGTGGGAACCTTCTTCCTTACTTAAGGTCATTCTCACCGCCACCTCATATAGTAGAAGGAGAAAGGAACTTTCATGGGCTTTTATTGTAAGGACTCCAGTACCATCGAGAGTCTTCCACTCTCATGACCTAATGTGTCAGGGAATGTTTAACAGTAGGATTCCTGTGTGTTGTTTTCTGTCTCTCATGAGCCCTCTGTTCCTTATCAGTTCCTGGTAACAGGAATAAGTGGAGCAGCATGCTGCTCCTAGAACAGGTCATGAGACGGAATGCATGCATGGATTTTCTTCATTAGCTTTTCCATATGGTGAAAATGATTACTTACGACCCTCTTTCTTTCGATATGGATTGTCTTCTTGCTTGATGACCTCTATTACTCCTTGTTTCCTTGGTAACTTGTAAGTCTGGCCTTTTGATCTTTATCTTTGCTGAAGAAGCTACCTTGTAAAACAGTATATATACTTACACAGAGTTCAATAAAGCACTCTTGTTGCACTTGGGTCCCCGTGTCCTTCTCTCTCTCTTTTTCTCTCTCTCTCTTTCTGACTAAGTTCTCTGGAGCATGGAAACCTGCCGAGCTCACTTTCCTGCCTGGGCTTTCAAGACCTCCTTGAGAGGACGCCCTGTGCCTGCATAAGTGGTACAAGCCCTGTTCTAGGGCTTTTTTGGTTTTCTGCATAACCAAGGGGATATTAGTCTCTTTTCTTCTTTCACTTTCTTATCGTCAACTCCGGACCACGAGGTTCCGGTCCATTAAAGGACCGCAACACTAATGATCTCCCAAAAGCCCCACTGCTTTATGCAATCATCTTAGAGGTTAAGATTTCAACATATTAATTTAGGGACACACACACACTTGCAAGAGCTTCCCTAGTGGCTCAAATGGTAAAGAATCTGCTTGCAATGCAGGATACCCACATTCAGTCCCTGGGCTGGGAAGATCCTTTGGAGAAGGGCATGGCAACCAAGTATTCTCCAGTATTCTTGCCTAGAAAATGCCATAGACAGAGGAGCCTGGCAGGCTATAGTTCATAGGATCACACAGAGTCAGATACATTGAAGTGACTTAGCACAGACTCACACACTTAGAAATAGTATGACAGTAATTAAACTGACTTATCAAGTCATGAGAAGATGTGGATAAATATTAAATTTTATTAAGCCTTAATTTTTACTGAGCCAAAAAGAAGCAGTCTGAAAAAGCTAAATATTAATACGATATCACTTAAATAACATTCTGAAAAAGATAAAACTATAGAAACAATAAAAAGACCAGTAGTTGCCAGTGGTTGGGGGGTGTGGTTGAATTGGTAAGAAATATAGAATTTTTACATTAGTGAAGCTAAATGTATAATATTGTAATAATGAATATAAGGTAGAATGAACAAACCCAATTCATAGAACTTTAGAGCACTAAAGGTAAACCTCAATGTTTGAAAAATTTGAAAATCTTATTTAGGAGGTTGGAGAATCCCAGAATAGCATGCTGTAGGTTACAAAGTAATTTAAATGTATTACAAATGTATGAAAAACCTCACAGAATGGGGTCAGAGAATAAGCTTCTTACCTAAATAACTCTGGAAATGAATTGAGTCTATAGAAGTAAGCTAAAAAGAAAATGTACATAAGCATGTACTTAGTTCGTAGAGTTTCTTTTCACAGAGATAATGAACAAATCTGTTACTGCTATACATATATGTGGGAATGGAACTATGAGGTAAATGGATGGTGGATGCTGCGATCCAGAAACCTCACTGTTGGAGTAGGAATTTACAGATAAGCATATGGAAAAAGCTAAAATGATTCATGTGATAACAGCTTAAAGCTGGAAACACCAGAGTGGACTCATGTTTAACTTCATGTGGTGAGTCCCCTTTTTACCAGTGCTTTCTGTGGATTCAGTTAACTGGTGTCATCCAGAGTCTGAAAATATTAAATGGGATGTTCCAGAAATAACTTAATAGTTTAAATTGTGCACAGTTCTGAGCAGCATGATTGAACTGTTTCCTTGTCCTGCCCTGTCCCACCCAGGATATGAGTTATCCCCTGGTCCAGCTTGTCCTGTCCACTAGTCACTCACTTGTCTGTTCAACTGTTGCAGCATCACCGTGCTTGTGTTCAAGTAACTCTTATTTTACTTAATAATGGCCCCAAAGTGCAAGAGTAGTAATGCTGGCAGTTCTAATATTCCAAAGAGAAGCTCTGAAGTGCTGACTGTAAGTGAAAAGGTGAAAGTTCTCAACTTTATCAGGAAAGAAAAAATCATTTGCTGACGTTGCTAAGATATATGGTAATAATAATTTTTTGTCTTTGAAATTGCAAAGGAGGCAAAAGAAATTGCTGCTAGAAATGCTGCCACTTCTCAAACTGCAAAAGTTATAGCCACAGGGCATTGGGGAGTACTTGGCAAAGACAGAAACTACCTAAAATTTGTAGAATAAGATACTTTGAGAGACAGAGAAACCATATTTGCATAATTTTTATTACAGTATGTGTAATAATTGCTCTATTTTATTATTGTTGTTATTAATCTCTCACTGTGATTAATTTATAAATTAAACTATCATAGTTTTGGACGCATATGCAAAAGCATGATCTGTGTACAGGGTTTGGTGTAATTCATGGTTTCAGGCATCCACTGGGGGTCTTATATTCTCCACTGATAAGGGGGACTACTATATAGTACAGATGAGTACATAGAAAGATGACTAGTAGATATGTGTACATACATTAGCTATTATAAAAACATATATCTCTTTGTTGTATTTGCTGAGAGGACTAGATGTAACACCTTGGCAGCACTGATTACAGCTAACATCCTAACTGATGATTCTAATAGTATTTTCAATAAAAGAAACCAGTGGTCCTCAGATAAATGGCTTATTCTAGTATGGGTCTGAGAAATCTATATGAAGATCAAGAAGCAACACTTAAAACATGGGAGATGGGACAATGGACTGGTTCCAAGTTGAGAAAGGAGTACGTCAAGGCTATATGTTGTCACTCTGCTTATTTAACTTATATACAGAGTACATCATGAGAAACGCTGGGCTGTATGAAGCACAAGCTGGAATCAAGTTTGCTGAAAGAAGTATCAATAACCTCAGATATGCAGATAACACCACCCTTATGGAAAAAAATGAAGAACTAAAGAGCCTCTTGTATGCAGGTCAGGAAGCAACAGTTAGAAATGGACATGGAACAACAGACTGGTTCCAAATAGGAAAAGGAGTTCATCAAGGCTGTATATTGTCACCCTGTTTATTTAACTTATATGCAGAGTACATCCTGAGAAATGCTGGACTGGAAGAAACACAAGCTGGAATCAAGATTGCTGGGAGAAATATCAATAACCTCAGATATGCAGATGACACCACCCTTATGGCAGAAAGTGAAGAGGCACTAAAAAGCCTCTTGATGAAAGTGAAAGTGGAGAGTGAAAAAGTTGACTTAAAGCTCAACATTCAGAAAACGAAGATCATGGCATCCGGTCCCACCATTTCATGGGAAATAGATGCGGAAACAGTGTCAGACTTTATTTTTCTGGGCTCCAAAATCACTACAGATGGTGACTGCAGCCATGATATTAAAAGACGCTTACTCCTTGGAAGGAAAGTTATGACCAAGCTAGATAGCATATTCAAAAGCAGAGACATTACTTTGCCAACAAAGGTCCGTCTAGTCAAGGCTACGGTTTTTCCAGTGGTCATGTATGGATGTGAGAGTTGGACTGTGAAGAAGGCTGAGTGCAGAAGAATTGATGCTTTTGAACTGTGGTGTTGGAGAAGACTCTTGAGAGTCCCTTTGACTGCAAGGAGATCCAACCAGTCCATTCTGAAGGAGATCAGCCCTGGGATTTCTTTGGAAGGAATTATGCTAAAGCTGAAACTCCAGTACTTTGGCCACCTCATGCAAAGAGTTGACTCATTGGAAAAGACTCTGATGCTGGGAGGGATTGGGGGCAGGAGGAGAAGGGGACGACAGAAAATGAGATGGCTGGATGGCATCACTGACTCGATGGACGTGAGTCTGAGTGAACTCCGGGAGTTGGTGATGGACAGGGAAGCCTGGCGTGCTGCGATTCATGGGGTCACAAAGAGTCGGACATGACTGAGCGACTGATCTGATCTGATCTGATCTGATCTGAAAGAGCCTCTTGATGAAAATGAAAGGAGAGTGAAAAAGCTGGCTTAAAACTCAACACTCAAAAAACAATTATCATGGCATCCAGTCCCATCACTTCATGGCAAATAGATGGGGAAACAAAGGAAACAGTGATAGACTTATTTTCTTGGGCTCCAAAATCACTGCAGATGGTGACTGCAGCCATGAAATTAAAAGACGCTTACTCCTTGGAAGAAAAGCTATGTATGACCAACCTGCTGCTGCTGCTGCTAAGTCACTTCAGTCATGTCTGACTCTGGGCGACCCCATAGACGGCAGCACAGCAGGCTCCCCTGTCCCTGGGATTCTCCAGGCAAGAACATTGGAGTGGGTTGCCATTTCCTTCTCCAGTGCATGAAAGTGAAAAGTAAAAGTGAAGTCGCTCAGTCATGTCCAACTCTTCGCGACCCCATGGACTGCAGCCTACCAGGCTTCTCTGTCCATGGGATTTTCCAGGCAAGAGTACTGGAGTGGAGTGTCATTGCCTTCTCCCATGACCAACCTAGACAGCATATTAAAAAGCAGACACATTACTTTGGCGACAAAGTAGCCATGTATGGATGTGAGAGTTGGACTGTAAAGAAGGCTGAGTGCTGAAGAACTGATACTTTTGAACAGTGGTGTTGGAGAAGACTCTTGAGAGTCCCTTGGACTGCAAGGAGATCCAGTCAATCCTAAAGGAAATCAGTCCTGAATATTCATTGGAAGGACTGGTGATGAAGCTGAAGCTTCCATTCGTTGACCACCTGATGGGAAGAACCAGCTCATTGGAAAATACCCTGATGCTGGGAAAGATTGAAGACAGGAGGAGAAGGGGACAACAGTGAATGAGATGGTTGGATGGCATCACCGAATTGGTGGACATGAGTTTGAGCAAGCTCTGGGAGCTAGTGATGGACAGGGAAACCTGGTGTGCTGCAGTCCATGGGGTCACAAGGAGTCTGACACTACTGTGCTACTAAACTGAACTGAGTATGGGTCAGGGAATATGTAATATGATCATGGATCATATTGTATTGCCAGAAAGTAAGAGTGTCATGCACACACACATGCACACATACACACAAACATACTATGATTGGAATTTGTCAAAGGGATAAGCAAATTAACAGAAAGCTTTGTATAGCTAAAGTTAGAAAGTTTGAACACAAAGAGAAATCAGTAGTATTATTAAAAAAAAAATAAAAGATAAATGTCATGTCATTATCTCTTTAAATAAATGTCTGAATAAATGGGAAGAATATACAAATCTGTCATGCATAAGAACCCCAAACAGTTTATGGAGATAATTCATCTTTAAAAAAGATGGGGTATAACACCACACTCTTTTTGAACTGTGTATGGTGACTTCCTTCTAAAGAGTATAGTCAGGGCTTCCCTGGTGGTTCAGATGGTAGAGAAACCGCCTGCAGTGTGTGAGACCTGGGTACTACGCCTGGTCAGGAAGATCTCCTAAAGACGGAAATAGCTACCCACTCCAGTATTCTTCCCTGGAGAATTCCATGGACAGGGGAGCCTGGCAGGCTACAGTCCATGGGGTTGCAAGAAGTCGGACAGGACTGAATGACTAACACTTTCACTTTCACTTTTGTGTTTCACTCGTGGCTCAGACAGTAAAGAATCAGCTTGCAATGCAGGAGACCTGGGTTCAGTCCTTGGATTGGGAAGATCCTCTGGAGAAGGGAATGAATAGAAGGAGAAATAAAAAAGACATTTTCCAGCTTTATTGAGATATAATTGACCTGTAACATTGTGCAAGTTTAAGGTTTACAATCTGTTGATTTGATATCCTTATACTTTGCAAAATCATGGCCTTCACAGCATTAGCCAATATCTCCATCTTGTCACACAATTATCAGTACTTTACTGTCGTGAGAAAATTTAAAATCTATTTTCTTAATAATGCTCAAATATGTAATACAGTATTATTAACTTAATCACCATGCTGTACTTTAGATTCCCAGAACTTATTCTTCTTATAATTGGAAGTTTGCAACCTTTTGACCAATATCTCCACATTTGGTCCACTTGTCAGTCCAAATACTCACCATTCTATGAGGCTAGATTTTTAAGGTTCCATATCATACAGTATTTTTTCTCTCTCTGATTCATTAGACAGCGTAGTGCCCATGAGGTCCATCTATATTGTCAGAAATGGCAACACTTTTTCCTTCTCATGGTTGCATACAATTCCATCATACACAGTCAACCTTCTATAGCCATGGGTTCTATATCCTTGGAACCAATTAACTACAGATAAAAATATCCAGGAAAAAAAATTCCAGAAAGTTCCAAAACACAAAACCTGAATTTTCTACTTTATTGGTAACTATTTACATAGAATGTATATTGCTTTAAGTAGAGATGATTTAAAGTGTATGTAAGAGAATATGCATAGATTATATGCAAATACTATACCATATTCTATAAGGGAGGGGAGCCTCCAGATTTTGATATCCATCCATGAAGGATCATCGAATGAATCCCTTGAAGATCCAAGGGATGGATGTGTGTGCAAATGTGTGTGTAAAATCTCAACTCTTCTTCCTCCATTCATTAAATGATGCACACTTATGTTGTTTCCATATCTTGGGTATGTGAATAATGCTACAGTGAACAAAAGGGTGCAGATGTCCCTTGGAGAGCTTGTTTTCTTTGTTTTGGTTATATATCTAGAAATAGTATTGGTGAATCATGTGGTAGTTCTGTTTCTTTTTTATTTTTTGAAGAACCTCCATACTGTTTTCCATAAGTAGTTGTGCCAATTGAGATTACCACCAATAGGGCAGAGGGTTCTCTTTATTCCATATACTTGCCTACACTTGTTATCTCTTGTCACTTGGATGATATTCATTCTAACAGGTGTGAGGTAATATGTCTTTATGATTGTTACTTGCATTTCCCTGATATTTACTGATGTCAAGCACATTTCTTGTACACACTGACCTGTTGAATATTTGTATGTCTGCTTTGAAAACATATCTATTCAGTTCCACTAGCATTTTTTTGCTATTTTGTTGTATGATATGATGTCTTGGATATCTTGATATCTATTTTGTTGTATGTATGATATTGTTGGGAAGCGCAGTACAAAATAGCCGTAAAGGAGAAAGTCCTTGGGAAAATGGCAAAGGGCCAGAAGTACCCTGGCTTTGTGTGCTGTGGGCTGAAAAACATCTCCTGCCTTTGGTTATGCTCGGCGCCAAGATTTCATAATAAATATTAAGGATGTTGCTTAAAAAACCGGGTTATGGGATAAGCACATGGGTCACTTAGAGCGTGCTGTCCTTAAAGTATTTTTACTGATTATGTGTTAACCCCGTACGCACTCTGCTGTCCATATACTCTAAGCCTTGTTCCTGCTTTGATAAATAGGCTTGACTGCAGAAATAAACTTGTCAGTCCTTGCAAGAGAGTGTCCGAGTACCATTCTTTCAGGTTCGTCACTTCCAAGTCCCGGGGAGAAAAATCCCCAGCAGGTGGCGCCCGAACAGGGACTTGAAAGGAAGGCTGAACAAAGCGATGAGCCCCTGAAGAAAGAGGTAAATAAGATGAGACAACATAACAGTAAAATTCCTTTCATTTCTATAATACATCATTTTTTGAAATAAAATGGTGTTAATGTTTCAAGAGATCAGTTAAATGACTGCTATCATATACTATTGGAACATAATCCATGGTTCCCAGAGGAGGGGACACTTGATCTTGATGTATGGAAAAGGGTTAAAAATAATGTTTTGCAAACATATCAGCAAAGAATTCACATTCCTCCTCAATGGTGGGTTACCTGGTCACTCATATGGGCTGTCATAAAACAAATTGAAGGACATAATGTTGATTTGGAGGTAGAGACTGTTCGGTCTTTACATGAATACGAGCTTGATAAACAAGACACACAAGGTGCTTTGAAATGCAAGAATGTCATGCTCAATCAAACACAAACCCTGGAAAAACAACTTAAAGATGTGTCTATTAAAGATGTGTCAAAACCAAAACCGCTAAGGCAGAAGTCATTTCGTTCAGCAGACAGCCCAAATCTGAGGCTTCTCCTTCTGCTCCATCTGTAACTGCAATTGTTAACCTTGCTCGTACTAACCGCTTCACTCCTCCGTGGGAGATGCCTGCTTGTGCTTTCGCTTTCCCAATACAATTTGATCAACCCATCCAGGGTCAAAATTCTTGGGCTGGTGTAGATTTTGGCATGTTGTCTAACTTTAAAAAAGCATGTACTCTGTATAGACCTACTTCTCCTTACTGTATAAAATTTCTCAGAAGATGGGCTGACCATTAGATGCCATATGATTTTTTTTCAAATAACAAAGACGATTTTAAATCCCCAACAGATATCTTGGATATCAGCTCCTTATTGAGATCTATGATTTTCAAATAATTTCTTCAGTTTCATAGATTGTTTTTTTATTTTGTTGTCTGTCTCTTTTGCTATGAAAAAAAGCTTTTAACTTTTTTGTAATATACAATAAAATATTTATTTATCTATTTTCAGAGTATAATTGCTTTACAACGTTGTGTTAGTTTCTGCTGTACCACAAAGTGAATCAGCAATATGTATACATACATCCCCTCCACCTTGAGGCTCCATCTTGAGCCTCCCTCCCACACCTGCATGCCACCCCTCTAGGTTATTACAGAGCACTGTGCTGAGCTCCCTGTGCTATACAACAGCTTCCCACTAGCTATCTGTTTTTCACAAAGTAGTACGTATTTGTCAAAGCTACTCCTTCAGTTCACCCCACCACTCTTTTCCCCTCCACCATGTGCACAAATCTATTCTCTATATCTACATCTCTTTCTGTCCTTCAAATAGGCTCATCAGTACCATTTTTCTAGATTCCATATATACACACTGTGTGTGTGTGTGTGCTAAGTCACTTCAGTTGTTTCTGACTCTGTGTGACCCTATGAACAGTAGCCCACCAGGCCCTTCTGTCCATGGGATTCTCCAGGCAAGAATACTGGAGTGGGTTGCCATGCCCTCCTCCAGGGTGCCTTCCTGACCTGGAGATCAAACTCATGTGTCTTATATCTCCTGCATTGGTATGCATATTCTTTACCACTAGCACCACCTAGGGAGCCCATGTATTCATTAATACATGATATTTGTTTTCCTCTTTCTGATTTATTTTACTAGTATGAAAGAATCCAGGTTCATTCACATTACTACAAATAACCCAATTTCATTACTTTTTATGACTAACATCCCACTGTATATATGTACCCCATCTTTATCCATTCATCTGTCAACAGACATTTAGGTTGCTTCCATGTCCTTGATGATATTGTAAATAGGGCTGCAATGACAACTGGGTGCATGTATCTTTTTGAATTATAGTTTTCTCAGGATATATGCCCAGTAGTGGGACTGCTGCGTCATATGGTAGTTCTATTTTTGGTTTTATTAAGGACCTTCCATACTATTATCCATAGTATCTGTATCAATTTACATTCCCACCAGTGGTGAAAAACTTTCCCTTTTCTCCACAACTTCTCCAGCATTTGTTTTTGGTAGCTGCTTTGATCATGGCCATTATGAGTGGGGTGAGGTGATACCTCATTGCATCTTTGACTGGCACTTTTCTTTTCATGTGTCTCTTTGCCATCTGTATCTTCTTTGGAGAAAAGTCTATCTAGGTCTTCCACCCATTTTTTTGATTGAGTTGTGTGTCTTTTTGACATTAATCTCTATGAGCTGCTTGCATATTTTGAGGATTAATCCCTTGTCAGCTGCTTTGTTTGCAAATATTTTCTCCCATTCTGAAAGTTGTCTTCTACTCTCATTTATGTTTCTTTGGCTGTGCAAAGGTTATTGAGTTTAATTAGATCCCATTTGCTTATTTTTGCTTTTGCTTTTATTACTTCCAGGAGGTAGGTCAAAAAAGATCTTGCAGTGACTTGTGTCAAAGTGTATTCTTCCTATATTTTCCTCTAAGAGTTTCATAGTGTCTGATTTTACATTTAGGTAAAATCCATTTTGAGCATTTTTGTATATAGTGTTAACGCATTTTCTAATTTCATTCTTTTACATGCTGCTGTTGAATTTTCTCAGCGTCACTTATTGACAAGATCGTCTTTTCTCCATTCTTTCCTCCTTTGTCATGTATTAGGGGACCATAGGTGTGTGGGTTTATCTCTGGGCTTTCTATCTTGTTCCATTGACCTGTATTTCTGTTTTTGTGCTAGTACCATACTGCTTTGATATCTGTAGGTTTGTAATATAATCTGAAATCAGGGAGCCTTGATTTCTCCAGCTCCATTCTTCTTTCTCATGATTGCTTTAGTTATCCGGAGTATTTTGTGTTTCCATACAAATTGTAAAATTTTTTGTTCTAATTCTATGAAAAATGCCATAATCAATTTGATAGGGATTACATTGACTCTCAGAGAAGGCAATGGCAACCCACTCCAGTACTCTTGCCTGGAAAATCCCATGGACGGAGGAGCCTGGTAGGCTGCAGTCCATGGGGTCAGGAAGAGTCAGGCTCAACGGACCGACTCTGTAGATTGCTTTGGGTAATCTTTCAATACAAGTACATGGTTTATATCTCTATTTGTATCATATTTAATTTCTTTCATCAGTATCTTATAGCTTTCTGAGTATGGTTCTTTTATATCCTTGCTGCTGCTGCTGCTAAGTCGCTTCAGTCGTGTCCGACTCTGTGCGACCCCAGAGAGACCACCAGGCTTCCCCGTCCCTGGGATTCTTCAGGCAAGAATACTGGAGTGGGTCTTTTATCTCCTTATGTAAGCTTATTATTGCTGCTGCAGCTGCTGCTGCTAAGTCACTTCAGTCGTGTCCAACTCTGTGTGACCCTATGGACTGCAGCCTAGCAGGCTTCTCATCCATGGGATTCTCCAGGCAAGAACACTGGAGTGGGTTGCCATTTCCTTCTCCAATGCATGAAAGTGGAAAGTGAAAGTGAAGTCGCTCAGTCTTGTCTGACTCTTAGCGATCCCATGGACTGCAGCCTACCAGGCTCCTTCATCTATGGGATTTTCCAGGCAACAGTACTGGAATGGGGTGCCATTGCCTTCTCCCAAGCTTATTACTATTTTTATTATTTTTGCTGCAATGATAAATGATATCATTTCATTGAAAAAGGAAAGATTATAACTGACACCACATATGCAAATGCAATGTGATAAAATGCAAATGCAAATGATCATAAAAGATTATTATAAGTGACTATATGCTAATCAGTGGACAACCTGGTGAAATGGGCAAATTCTTAGAAAGGTACAACCTTCTATAACTGAACCAAGAATAAT
Source organism: Bos indicus (assembly GCF_029378745.1). NCBI lineage: Eukaryota > Metazoa > Chordata > Mammalia > Artiodactyla > Bovidae > Bos > Bos indicus. The sequence continues at coordinate 3,300,487 of NC_091765.1, forward strand.
TAGAAAATGTAAACTGATCAGTTACAAGTAATGAAATTGAAACTGCAATTAAAAATCTTCCAGCAAACAAGTTCAGGACCAAATGGTTTCATGTGTGAATCCAATCAAGCATTTAGAGAAGAACTAACACTCATCCTTCACAAACTCTTCCAAGAAATTTCAAAGGAAAGAACACTCTCAAGCTCATTCTGTGAGGCCACCACCACCTTTATATCAAAACCACGATATCAGACACACAAAAAGAAAATTACAGACCAATATCACTGAAGAATAGCAATGCAGAAATCCTCAACAAAACAAACAGAATCCAACAGAACATAAAAATGGTCATACACCATGATCAACTGGGATTTATTTCAAGAGTGCAAGGATTCTTCAATATATACAAAGCAATGAATGTGATATATCACATTAACAAAGTAAAGGATAAAAATCATATGATCATCTCAATAGATGCAGAAAGAGTTTTTGACAAAATTTAAACCCATTTATAATAGAAACTCTCCAGAAAGTGGGCACTGAGGGAACCTATCTCAAAATAGTAAAGGACATATATGATAAACCCACTGAAAACATCAGTCTCAATGGAAATATCCTAAGAATGAAAAACTGAAAGATTCTAAGATCCTGAATGTGTCTAAGAACAATAACAAGGATGTCTACACTAACCACTATTATTCAATAGTTTTAGAAGTACTAGCCATGACAATCTAAAAAGAAAAATAAATCAAAGGAATCCAAATTGGAAAAGAAGAAGAAAAACTGTTGCTGTTCACAGATGGCATGAAACTACACATAAAAAATCCTAACGATGCCACCAGATAACTACTAGAACTAATCAATGAATTTATTAAAGCTTTAAAATTAATGCACACAAATCTTACATTTCTATACACTAATAATGAAAGATCAGAAGGAGGGGCCATTTTTAAATGAGTGATATGAATCCTTGGATATACAGCTTTCAGCTTGCCTGCATATGGATTATTTAAAGTAACTGTTTCCATCTTTGCTGTGAAGTATCTTTTACTAGATATCCTTGCCAGTAAACAAAGTCTCTAGGTTGCAGTCCATGATCTTTAAGGGTTTCATCTCCTGGAAGCTTGCTGTAAAAGGAGTTAGTTACCTTTTTTTCTTTATTTTTTAATTTTTAAATAAGACCCTGATAATAAAGTAATCTATTTTTTAATCATTATGGATGAAAATTTCCAAAAATATTGCTTCCCCCTTAAAGCCACTTTCTCAGGTTCCCAATGAGCTAGAGGAGTGGTGATTGTGATCTAAAAGACAATATAGGCACTTTTCATTTTCAATCAGCTCTAAGTCATATTTGTATGGTGAGGTCAAAATTCCTCTTTTTATTACCATATTTTTTTCTCTTTTTGGTGGTGATTTCTTGAGCATGTACAAGTAAATATTTTCCTGGGCTAGCGACTGATTGACTTCACTTTCACTTTTCACGTTTATGCACTGAAGAAGGAAATGGCAACCCACTCCAATGTTCTTGCCTGGAGAATCCCAGGGACGGGGAGCCTGGTGGGCTGCTGTCTATGGGGTTGCACAGAGTCGGACACGACTGAAGTGACTCAGCAGCAGCAGCAGGTTTAATAGAGAACACTAGACATTGTTGAGGCTGGGTAGGAGGAGAATTGAAAGCTGCTTTTTTTGCAACATAACCAAGCTGATTTCCTCCAGTGTTTATAGTGTCAGGTTTGGAATGCCTTGGTGTTTCAATAATTGCTAACTGTTATGACAGTTGTATAACAATTAACAACTCTGCAATCTGTTTTCCATTGGGTTAAAATCTTCACTGTTTTTGCAGCATTTCAAAGTTGTGTGCCACTCAAGAGATATGTTACCTACTCTTTTGCTAGTTGACAAGATTGTGTTGAGGCAATTAATTTGGCTTGTTGTGCAGACTTAGTTTCTGGTAAATAAAAGATTTCAATAATGTCCACTGTATGCACTGTTGCATAGCCAGTTTGATAATGTTCCCATCCCTCATGTAGGACCCATCTGTAAATTAAAATAGATCAAGCATTATCAACAAGAACTTCTTGTAAATCATTCCTGAGAACAAGATGATAATTAGTTAAAATGCATTCATGGTTGTTTGCTTCCTATGTCACTGGAAGCAAAGTTGCAGGGTTAAGTTTATTACATTGAATCAATGTCCTGTTAGGTGCAGAAAGCAACAACATTCATAGAATTTAGCCAGCTTGCAGAATAGTTCTGAGTGTGGTGAGGGTTTTGAAGAGACTAAAGTGAGTGTGGGACATAAGTAGTTAAATAACACTGCATTATTATTATTCCTTTAGTAGATTCACAAAAGAGATCCACTGCTGAAATATCACACATACAAAATGGAAGTCCTTTTGCTACTGCATCTAGGTTTGCAGCATAAAAGCAAGTCATTTACAGGCATTTTTATAAAAAGACAGTATCTGTAATATAAAAATGCAAAAGACAAAATCATGAGAAAAGACCTGATGACAATGCAACTGTCAAGTAAATTTGGTTATTTCTGTGACATGCAAAATTTTAAGATAACTAGAATTACAACTGACAACATACCAGACTATTTCAAATTTTAAGAACTTGATATAATATCTAGACTATTTATATTAATAATATTTATCCATACAGTATAAACTAAGAAGGTTTGTCATTACTCTTTTCACAGTATTTCTCATGTAATTTAAAAGACCAAATATGCCCAAATAGTATAATATCTCTCTTTGAGATATTCAGGCTCCTTCTGAATCATCCTGAAGTTATTTCTCAAAATAACTAAGAATTTTATTTGAGGAATTTTGTCAAAGTTTTGGAAAGGTTTTAAACTTTTACCTAAGGAGGATCATATGTCATGTGAAACAATACCTATTTACTTAAACAAAGTGACAATAAAAGATTTCAAAGGCAAATGCAGAAATTGACATTAATTAAATGGAAATGAAACTACACCATTTACTATAAAAACAGATTAATATTTCAAGAAAACTTTGTCCTTTAACAGAGGGAAAAAAAAACACAAAGTCAAGTTTTATACCATTTCACATTTAACATTAAAATTCAATCTAATTTTGGTCATTCCTGACCATGCATAGAACTGTTTTCTCAGAGTTACTTTAAAAAAAAATAATTTCCAAAAATATATGGCTTTTCATAGCATAATCTTGCAATAAATCATCAGTTCAGTTCAGTTCAATCACTCAGTTGTGTCTGACTCTTTGCAACCCATGGACTGCAACATGCCAGGCCTCCCTGTAAATCACCAACTCCCGGAGTTCACCCAAACTCATGTCCATTGAGTCAGTGACGCCATCCAACCACCTCATCCTCTGTTGTCCTCTTCTCCTCTTTTCTTCAATCTTCCCAGCATCAAGGTCTTTTCCAATGAGTCAGCTCTTTGCATGAGGTGGCCAAAGTATTGGAGTTTCAGCTTCAGCATCAGTCCTTCCAATGAAGGCTCAGGACTGATATCCTTTAGGGTGGACTGGTTGGATCTCCTTGAAGTCCAAAGGACTCTTAAGAGTCTTCTCCAACACCACAGTTCAAAATCATCAATTCTTCTGTGCTCAGCTTTCTTTATAGTCCAACTCTCATATCCATACATGACTACTGGAAAAGCCATAGCCTTGACTAGATGGATCTTTGTTGACAAAGTAATGTCTCTGCTTTTTAATATGCTGTCTAGGTTTGTCATAACTTTTCTTGCAAAGAGTAAGCATCTTTTTATTTCATGGCTGCAGTCACCATCTGCAGTGATTTTGGAGCTCAAAAAATTGAAGTCTGCCACTGCTTCTCCATCAATTTCTCCAGCAGTAAATCATAAAATATATTTATTAATATTCTCAAACAGATTTAGTCTCTGCAATGAGGCCAAAGGACTTCTCTGTTAGCTCAGCTGGTAAAGAGTCTGCCTGCAATGCAGGAGACCTGGGTTCTATCCCTGGGTTGGGAAGAGTTCCTGGAGAAGGATGTGGCACCCCATTCCAGTAATCTTGCCTGAAGAATCCCCATGGACAGAGGAAACCAGTGGGCTACAGTCCATGGTGTCACAAAAAATTAGGCGACTGAGCCACTAAACACAGCAAAGCACAGCACAATGAGGTCAGAATTAGGTAAACATAGGTGGAAGAGGAGAGTAAAAAAGTTGGCTTAAAGCTCAACATTCATAGAACAAGATCATGGCATCCAGTCCCATCACTTCATGGCAAATAAAAGGGGAAACAGTGGAAATAGCGGCTGACTTTTTTTTGGGGGGTGGGGGTGGAGGTGGGGCTCCAAATCACTGCAGATGGTGATTGCAGCCATGAAATTAAAAGATGCTTACTCCTTGGAAGGAAAGTTATGACCAAACTACTACTACTACTACTACTACTACTAAGTCGCTTCATTCGTGTCCGACTCTGTACGACCCCACAGACGGCAGCCCACCAGGCTCCCCCGCCACTGGGATTCTCCAGGCAAGAGTACTGGAGTGGGTTGCCATTTCCTTCTCCAATGCGTGAAAGTGAAAAGTGAAAGTGAAGTCGTTCAGTCGTGTTCAACTCTTCCCGACCCCATGGACTGCAGCCTACCAGGCTCCTCTGTCTATGGGATTTTCCAGGCAAGAGTACTGGAGTGGGTTGCCATTGAACTAGACAGCATATTAAAAAGCAGAGACATTACTTTGCCAACAAAGGTCTGTCTAGTCAAGGCTATGGTTTTTCCAGTAGTCATTTATGGATGTGAGAGTTGGACGATAAAGAAAACTGAGCACCAAAGAACTGATGCTTTTGAACTGTTGAACTGTGGTATTGGAGAAGACTCTTAAGAGTCCCTTGGACTGCAGGAGATACAACCAGTCCATCCTAAGGGAAATCAGTCCTGAATATTCATCGGAAGGACTGATGCTGAAGCTGAAATTCCAATACTTTGGCCACCTGATGCGAAGAACTGACTCCTTGGAAAAGACCCTGATGCTGGGAAAGATTGAGGGCAGGAAGAGAAGGGGACAACAGAGGATGAGATGGTTCGATGGCATCACTGAATGAATGGACATGAGTTTGAGTAACCTCCAGGACTTGGTGATGGACTGGGAGGCCAGGCGTGCTGCAGTTCATGGGGTCACAAAGAGTAAGACATGACTTAGCGACTGAACTGAACTGAAGTGATTTTTATGTTGTTAATAATGATCTAGACGTTCAATGAGTTTCATCATTTAATTTAATATGGCAGAACTCTAAAGTATCAAGTTACCGAAAATCTGAAGAAACTGCTTTTAAGTAAACATATCATAAAACCAATGCAGTGGGCATATCATCCACCAATGCAACGGACATGAACCTGGGCAAACTCTGGGAGATGGTGGGGGACAGGGACACCTGGCTTGCTGCAGTCCATGGAGTCCTGAAAAATGAAACATGACTGAGGGACTGAAAAATAAATATCATAAAACTTAATTATTGTTAAAGAGTTCATCCAAAACCTTTTATCTCATTTATCCCAATTTCATTACGTATGAAAATATCATCACACCAAGTTAATTTTATTGTTGACAAATTTTATAAGAGATAACATGAACATATTGATTTTTCAGTAGACTTAGGTACAACAGAAATGTTATAATTAATTTTGATGCCTCTAAAGGCAGCAGAGACATTACTTTGTCAACAAAGGTCCATCTAGTCAAGGCTATGGTTTTTCCTGTGGTCATGTATGGATGTGAGAGTTGGACTGTGAAGAAAGCTGAGCACCGAAGAATGATGTTTTTGAATTGTGTTGGAGAAGACTCTTGAGAGTCCCTTGGACTGCAAGGAGATCCAACCAGTCCATTCTAAAGGAGATCAGTCTTGGGTGTTCTTTGGAAGGAATGATGCTAAAGCTGAAACTCCAGTACTTTGGCCACCTCATGCGAAGAGTTGATTCATTGGAAAAGACCCTGATGCTGGGAGGGATTGGGGGCAGGAGGAGAACGGGATGACAGAGGATGAGATGGCTGGATGGCATCACTGACTCGCTGGATGTGAGTCTGAGTGAACTCTGGGAGTTGGTGATGGACAGGGAGGCCTGGCGTACTGCAATTCATGGGGTCCCAAAGAGTCGGACACGACTGAGCAACTGAACTGAACTGAAAGGCATGTCTCTATTAATTAAACCATTGCTTAAACTTGTTTTTGTTCCCTAGATAACTCCTAGATTGTGTAATCCTTTTTAAGCTAGGCTAAAGTTACACTTAAATATATAATTTATTTGGAAGCACTTTGCTTTAAGTCAGTGAACTAGAACTCTTTCACAAATTAACTTTGATAATGTTATCTGGATATAGAGACACATCATAATTACAAGCTACACAGAGCTATACATATATCCAGATAGACATTGATCTTGTGGCTTTCCTGCTTGAATTTTAAAAAGTATACCCCAGGATTTGTTTGTTGTTGTTTTTTTCTTTAATTTTAGGGTCTACTAATTGAGCCAAGACTGTAGTCTCAAAAGTAAGCTTGGTTTACACTTCAAAAATATAATAAGAGTTATAATACCAAGCTTTCTTTTAGAAATACTTTTGTCTTCTCGGGATCAGAACTTTGCAAAGATGTTTAATCAATCTGGCTTTCTCTGCAGTTTTGGAATACGAAAAAGAGCTCCATCCTGGCCATTCATGAGTTAAGTACTTACAAGCATTGGCTTCATTCTAATTGTATCTGAGTGCTATAGTGCTTAGTTGCTCAGTTGTGTGTGACTTTGTGTAACCCCATGGACTGTAGTCTGCCAGGCTTCTCCGGCCATGAGAATTTCCAGGCAAGAATCCTGGAGTGGGTAGCCATTCCCTTATCCAAGGGAATCTTCCTAATTCAGGGATGGAACCCAGGTCTTCTGCATTGCAGGTAGATTCTTTATCATCTGAGCCACCAGGGAAGCCCAATTGTATCTGAAGCCAATCAGAATTCCCCTGAGTGGCTGTCTCTCAGGAAGCTGTTTGGCCTTTGAGACACAGTTTCCCATTATTTATTTGGTAGCCTAATTCATTTATAATCTGAACAACTCTCTGAGAGGGCAGTGTGATCGTTGAGTGTGCTTCTTTCTTTCTCAGATTCTTTTCCATTATAGCTTATTACAAGGTATTGAATATAGTTCCCTGTGCTAGACAGTAGTCTCTTGTTGTTTGTATATTTTATGCATAGTAGTGTGTATCTGGTAATCCCAAACTCTTAATTTATCCTCCCCCATCCCCCTCACTTTCCCTTTGATAATTATGTTTTCTGTCTTTTTTTTTTTTCTTCTGTGAAAGAGTTCATATTTTTAGATCCAAAATACAAGAGACATTACACAATATTTGTCTTTGTCTTATTTCATTTAGTATGATAATCTCTAGTTTTATCTGTGTTGCTGCACTTGGCCTTATTTCATTATTTTTTATTGCTGAGTGATATTCCACTATATATATATACCACATCTTCTTTACCCATTCATCTGTTGATGGACATTTAAGCTGCTTCCATGTGTAGGCTATTGTAAATACTGCTGCTGTGAACACTGGGGTTTATGTATGTTTTTTTATTTAGACCTTTAATCTTCTTTCAGTACCTCATTTATAACAATGAAGTCTGGATATCAAGAGAACTCACCAAAGCCCCTGAGAAGAGTACTGAGAAGTAGGTGGGGCTCAAAGGACTCGTGCTAGTACCAGGCACTAGTTCAAGGTAGACTCCAAGCCTCCTCTGTTGGATGTCTCTGATATGTTGCCAATTACATCAAGCAAATATCAACAAAAATAAAATAACAATAAAGAACTTTTAAAAAGGGAATTTTATTCAAGCCAAATTAAAAATTATAAACTGGGATACAGACTCTAAGAAAACCCTCAGAACTCTTTTACCTGTTAGAAGCTAAAGACAAAAGTCATGGACAGTTTCAGGATATAGGATTATACATCAAAATGACATATTGATATCAATATTTTCATTATGAGGTTTTCTTCATTATATAAAGAAATAGAAAGATAGCTAGAGATACATCCAATGATTATATACTATTCCTGTACTAGTTTGGCCTAGGTATAAGATCTGTTAGATGGGCATATATGATATGTTCTAAAAGTAATGTCAGGCTGAGGTAGAATAGAACCTTTCAAAATTAAACAGGACATGGTGGTAACACCACAGAGGCAAGAGGATATAGGAAAGGCATAACCAGTTCAGTTCAGTTGCTCACTCATATCCAACTCTTTGTGACCCATGGACTGCAGCACGCCAGGGTTCCCTGTCCATCACCAACTCCTGTAGCTTGCTCAAACTCATGTTCATCGAGTCAGCGATGCCATCCAACCATTTCATCCACTGTTGTCCCCTTCTCCTCCTGCCTTCAATCTTCCTCAGCATTAGGGGCTTTTTCAATGAGTCAGTTGTTCATATCAGGTGGCCAAAGTATTGGAGTTTCAGCCTTAGCATCAGTCCTTCCAACGAATATTCAGGACTGATTTCCTTTAGGAATGACTAGTTTGATCTCTTTGCTGTCCAAGGGATTTTCAAGAGTCTTCTCCATCACCACAGTTCAAAAACATCAATTCTTCAGTGCTCAGTTTTCTTTATAGTCCAACTATCACATCCATAAATGACTGCTGGAAAAACCATAGCTTTCACAATTCACAAATTTGTTGTCAAACTATTGTCTCTTCTTTTTAATATGCTGTCTAGTTTGGTCATAGCTTTTCTTCCCAAGAGCAAACGTCTTTTAATTTCATGGCTACAGGCCATCTGCATCAATTTTGGAGCCCAAGAAAATAAAGTCTGTTACTGTTTCCACTGTTTCCCCATCTATTTGCCATGAAGTGATGGGACAGGATGCCATATTCTTAATTTTTGAATTATGAGTTTTAAGCCAGCTTTTTCACTCTCCTCTATCACTTTCATCAAGAAGCTTTTCAGATCCTCTTCACTTTCTGCCATAAAGGTGATGTCATTGGCATATCTTAGGTTATTGATATTTCTCCCGGCAATCTTGATTCCAGCTTGTGCTTCATCCAGCCCTACATTTTACATGATGTACTCTGCATATAAGTTAAATAAGCAGGATGACAGTATACAGCCTTAACGTATTCCTTTCCCTATTTGGAGCCAGTCCATTGTTCCGTGTCCAGATCTAACTATTGCTTCCTGACCTGCATACAGATTTCTCAGGAGGCAGGTAAAGTGGTCTGGTATTCTTATATTTTTTAATATTTTCTACAGTTTGTTGTTATCCACACAGTCAAAGGCTTTGGCATAGTCAATAAAGCAGAAATAGATGTTTCTGGAACTCTCTTGCTTTTCAATGACCCAGCAGATGTTGGCAATTTGATCTCTGCCTTTTCTCTGCCGTTTCTAAATCCAGCTTGAACATCTGAAAGTTCTCGGTTCACATACTGTTGAAACCTGGCTTGGAGAATTTTCAGCATTACTTTGCTAGCATTGAGATGAGTGCAATTGTGTGGTAGTTTGAGCATTCTTTGGCATTGCCTTTCTTTGGGATTGGAATGAAAACTGACCTTTTCCAGTCCTGTGGCCACTGCTGAGTTTTCCAAATTTGCTGGCATATTGAGTGCAACACTATCACAGCATAATCTTTTATGATTTGAAATGGATCTACTGGAATTCCATCACCTCTGCTAGCTTTGTTCATAGTGATGCTTCCTAAGGCCCACTTCACTTCACATTCCAGGATGTCTGGCTCTAGTTGAGTGATCACACCATTGTGATTATCTGGGTCATGAAGATCTTTTTTGTACAGTTCTTCTGTGTATTCTTGCCAACTCTTCTTAATATCTTCTGCTTCTATTAGGTCCATACCATTTCTGTCCCTTACTGTGCCCGTCTTTGCATAAAATATTTCCTTGGTATCTCTAATTTTCTTGAAGACATCTCTAGTCTTTCCCATTTTATTGTTTTCCTCTCTTTCTTTGCACTGATCACTGAGGAAGGCTTTTTTATCTCTCCTTGCTATTCTTTGGAACTCTGCATTCAAATGGGTATATCTTTCCTTTTCTCCTTTGCCTTTTACTTCTCTTCTTTCCTCAACTATTTGTAAGGCCTCCTCAGACACCATTTTGCCTTTTAGCATTTCTCTTTCTTGGGGATGGTCTTGATCATCACCTCCTGTACAATATCATGAACCTCCATCCATAGTTCTTCAGGCATTCTGTCTATCAGATCTAATCCCTTAAGTCTTTTGTCACTTCCACTGTATAATCATAAGGGATTTTATTTAGGTCATAACTTAATGGTCTACTGGTTTTCCCTACTTTCTTCAATTTAAGTCTGAATTTTACAATAAGGAGTTCATGATCTGAGCCACAGTCAGCTCCAAGTCTATTATTCAGGAAAGTCATATAGAAGTGGATAAAAAGAAAAAAATAAGAAGATGCAGCATATTTGTGAAAAACAATGGAAGCAGAATAAAACTAAAGGCTTATAGTAGGATAAAAGGGAATTTAAAACTCAAAAACATGATGAAATAAAAAGAGTTGGAGTCTTTTAGCGATCCTAAGTGTCAACTATAGCAGTGAAAACACATTTTGAAATGAGATGATAAGACAAATATGTGGGATTTAAAATTGTGTATAAGTTATAATGAAGTATATTCAGAATACAGGAACTGTTAAGGAAAACGTTAGTAAATTCTGAGAAGTTTGTGAGTTTTTATATGTATTCACTTTATTTGAATAAAGATAAAATGTAATTTTACATTTTGCATTTTAAACTTAACTAGTAATGTAATGGTAATTCCTCAGGAGGAATTTTCATTAGAAAACATAATGCAATATTTGAATTATTATTAATAATTTGACTAATAACATTATCAAATCTATGAACTTTTATTATGTCCATTTTCACCATTCATATTCTGTCATGTAATCAGTATATTTTCCTTCTTTCTCATAGCTCAAGTAGGAAGCAAAGATGAATTTTCTTTTAGGATCTAGTGCTGCTCAAAAGGAATTCGCTGGTGGTTCAGTGGAAAAGAATCTGCCTGCCAATGCAGGAGATGCAGGAGATGAGGGTTCAATCCATGAGCTGGGAAGATCCCCTGGAGGAGAAAATGGCAACCCACTCCAGTATTCTTGTCAGGAAAATCCCATGACAGAGGAGTCTGGTAAGTTACAGTCAGTGGGGTTGCAAAGAGTTGGACACGACTGAGCATGCACCCCCACACACAAGTTGCTCAAAAAGGATTTGTTTCATATGAAATTATCTTCTCCTTAGGGTACAAAGATTGCTTTCTTCTTTTTTATCTTTTGAATTTAAGTTTATCTAGGAAATATTTACATGAGCTGAAGAGATATAAAGCCAAAGGCATGGGAAACTAATACTGACTATTTTGTAAAAAAAAAAAAAAAAAAAAATTATTATTTGCCTAAGATATAAAGTAAGAAAACCTAATTCAGGTAAAGTTGATTTTATTCTGACATCTGCTAAATCATCTGTGGATGAAGGAATTTGGAGGATCAGAATCATTTTCACTGATATTCAGGCAAACTGAATTTAGGCAAGTTTTGTTTTTTGTTTTGTTTTGTTTTGTTAATGCATTGTTTTAATCATGCTTTTAAAAGTTTGCTGCATTTTCTGATGATCTTGTTGGACAGCCTGAGAAGGCTAGATAACCCCTCCCATGGTTAGCAGTTTCCTAGCGATAGTAAACAACTTCCCTGTTGGCATTCCTTTCACATGCAAGCCAAACAATTCAAAGCCCAGGTACCCAGCAGCCTTTTCATCTAACTTTCGCACACCAAGTCTTTATTTCCTCTGTCCTAAATCACTCTATGGCCAGATACCAGACAACTAGAGACCACTCCTATAACCCAAAGCATTCAAACTGTCTAATCCTAAACTTGCTCATAGTTGCCTACCCTGCCACACAATAAAAGTTCTGTGCTATGAGTTCTTTATTCCTTCTGTCACTTGAAGGACCCTGATACTTCCCCATGGGGTGCTTTGTTATGTGACAAACTCCGTTTTCTTGGTAACTGTAAATAAGAAACTGTTCTTTCAAAGGCATTTGCCTCCACATCTGTCACCTTACCATACATGATTAAAACAAGTCCCTAACACATTTTAATATTAATTTAATATTTAATTTATTAAATTAATTGATGCATTTAAATCAATTTATTAAATTAATTGATGCATGATTTAATACGTGCATCAATTCATTGTTCTCTAGAAATGGTATCTGTTTGGTATAAGAAGATCAGAAGTTGTTACTTAGACTCTTTTGACTGCTATCCTTCACAATTGCCCTGGGACTGGAGTACCTTAGCTGTATATTTATAATGAAAATAGCAAGTCATGAATTTTAAAAAATGAGAAATTTAGCACTAGCATTTGTAAACATATCTTTGAAAATGCCACATATGACAGCATCAGTTCTTTCATATGGGGATCATACATTTACTTAATATTACTTCTTGCTAGTTGAAATTTAAAAGAATATATGGTAAATATTAAAGAAATGAAGTTCAGAACTATTTATGTTTGCCAAGAACATAGATTCTGCCAATTAGAAGCTGCACTATCATTAAAATTTAACAAGAACAATTGGTTGCTAGGAAATATTCCTTGCCAGTTCATATAATAGTTCTGAGATGTGCTTTTTAATAGTTTTCTAATTTGTAATGAATCGATAAAAGTTAATTTTAACATCCCATCAACAGTTTTCAAAATGTTGTATAAATAAAAATCATATAAATTGCATATCACTAAGTGAAAAAATCCAATTTGAAGGACCTGCATATTATATGATTCCATGTACATGACATTCTGGAAAAGGCAAAACTATGAAGAAAACAAAATGATTAGTGATTGTCAGTGTTTTGATGGGAGACATGGATGGCTAGATGGATCACAGGATTTTTAGAGCAGCAAAAATATTCTGCATGATATTATGGTGGTGCATATATGACATTATATATTTGTTCAAACTAAGAGAATGTATAACAGGAAGGATGAATTCTAAATGGTGAACTTTAAGTCATGTGTCAATATAGTCTCATCCATTGTAACAAATAAACCACTTTGGTGGGAGTGTTTATGATGGGGGAGGCTATGCATATAAGAGGGCAAGTGGTATATTGAAAATCTCCGTCTTTTCCTCTTAATTTTATTTTGAACCTAAAACTTCTCTATAAAGGGTCTTTGCTGCTGCTGCTGCTGCTGCTAAGTCGCTTCAGTCGTGTCCGACTCTGTGCAACCCCATAGACGGCAGCCCACCAGGCTCCCCCGTCCCTGGGATTCTCCAGGCAAGAACACTGGAGTGGGTTGCCATTTCCTTTCCCAATGCATGAAAGTGAAAAGTGAAAGGGAAGTCACTCAGTCATGTCCGACTCTTTGTGACCCCATGGACTGCAGCCTACCATGCCCTTCCATCCATGGGGTTTTCTAAGCAAGAGTACTGGGGTGGGGTGCCACTGCCTTCTCCGATAAAGGGTCTTTACTTTTGTTTAATTATATGAATCATTTCCCTGTTCTGTAGTCTATCACTCTAATAGCTATTTAATTTAAGACACTAAGTAGTCAAGGTAGATGTTTGTGTGTGTTTGTGTTGGGTTATTTCATAAAACAAAGGAATAGAATAATCTAAGAATCTAAGTCCTGGCTAATGTAGGAAACCAAACTACTTGTAAGATCTCAACAGTTTATGAACAGCACTTCTAGAGCTCTGCTATTATAAGTGTGGTCTGAAGATGAACTGATGCCAAATATGTTGAGGGCAAGTTGGAAATGCAGAATCTCAGATCCCACTTTGGATGCACTGAACCTGAATTTGTACTTTAACAACACCCTCTGGTGATATGTTTGCACATCAAAGTTTGAGAATGCTTCCCTAAATAGTAGCTTTTCAGTTCTGTCGCTCAGTTGCATCTGACTCTTTCCGACCCCATGAATCGCACCACACCAGGCCTCCCTGTCCATCACCAACTCCCGGAATTCACTGAGACTCATGTCCTTCGAGTCAGTGATGCCATCCAGCCATCTCATCCTCTGTCGTCCCCTTCTCCTCCTGTCTCCAATCCCTCCCAGTATCAGGGTCTTTTCCAATGAGTCAACTCTTTGCATGAGGTAGCCAAAGTATTGGAGTTTCAGCTTTAGCATCGGTGCTTCCAGTGAACACCCAGGACTGATCTCCTTTAGAATGGACTGGTTGGATCTCCTTGCAGTCCAAGGGACTCGCAAAAGTCTACTCCAACACCACAGTTCAAAAGCATCAATTCTTTGGTGCTCAGATCACTTCACAGTCCAACTCTCACATCCATACATGACTACTGGAAAAACAATAGCCTTGACTAGACGGACCTTTTTTGGCAAAGTCATGTCTCTGCTTTTGAATATGCTATCTAGGTTGGTCATAACTTTTCTTCCAAGGAGGAAGCATCTTTTAATTTCATGGCTGCAGTCACCATCTGCAATGATTTTGGAGCCCCCAAAAATAAAGTCTGACACTGTTTCCACTGTTTCCCCATCTATTTCACATGAAGTGATGGGACTGGATGCCATGAACTTCGTTTTCTGAATGTTGGGCTTTAAGCCAACTTTTTCACTCTCCTCTTTCACTTTCATCAAGAGGCTTTTAGTTCCTCTTCACTTTCTGCCATAAGGGTGGTGTCATCTGCATATCTGAGCTTATTGATATTTCTCCTGGCAATCTTGATTCCAGCTTGTGCTTCTTCCAGCCCAGCGTTTCTCATGATGTACTACTCTGCATAGAAGTTAAATAAGCAGGGTGACAATATACAGCCTTGATGTCCTCCTTTTCCCATTTGGAACCAGTCTGTTGTTCCATGTCCAGTTCTAATTGTTGCTTCCTGACCTGCATATAGGTTTATCAAGAGGGAGGTCAGGTGGTCTGGTATGCCCATCTCTTTCAGAATTTTCCAGTTTATTGTGATCCACACAGTCCAAGGCTTTGGCACAGTCAATAAAGCAGAAATAGATGTTTTTCTGGAATTCTCTTGCTTTTTCCATGATCCAGCAGATCTTGGCAATTTGATCTCTGGTTCTTCTGCCTTTTCTAAAACCAGCTTGAACATCAGGAAGCTCATAGTTCACGTATTGCTGAAGCCTAGCTTGGAGAATTTTGAGCGTTACTTTGCTAGCATGTGAGATGAGTGCAATTGTGTGGTAGTTTGAGCATTCTTTGGCATTGCCTTTCTTGGGGATTGGAACAAAAACTGACCTTTTCCTCCAGTGGCCACTGCTGAGTTTCCCAAATTTGCTGGCATATTGAGTGCAGCACTTTCACAGCACCATCTTTCAGGATTTGAAATAGCTCAACTGGAATTCCATCACTTCCACTAGCTGTGTTCATAGTGATACTTTCTAAGGCCCACTTCACTTCACATTCCAGGATGTCTGGCTCTAGGTGAGTGATCACACCATCGTGATTATCTGGGTCATGAAGATCTTTTTTGTACAGTTCTTTTATGTATTCTTGCCACCTCTTCCTAATATCTTCTGCTTCTGTTAGGTCCATACCATTTCTGTCCTTTATCGAGCCCATCTTTGCATGAAATGTTCTCTTGGTATCTCTAATTTTCTTGAAGAAATCTCTAGTCTTCCCCATTCTGTTGTATCCCTCTATTTCTTTGCTTTGATCGTTGAGAAAGGCTTTCTTATCTCTCCTTGCTATTCTTTGGAACTCTGCATTCAGAGGCTTATATCTTTCCTTTTCTCTTTTGCTTTTTGCTTCTCTTCTTTTCATAGCTACTTGTAAGGCCTCCTCAGACAACCATTTTGAGTTTTTACATTTCTTTTCCATGGGGATGGTCTTGATCCCTGTCTCCCGTACAATGTCAAGAACCTCCGTCCATAGTTCATCAGGCATTCTGTCTATCAGATCTAGTCCTTTAAATCTATTTCTCACTTCCACTGTATAATATAAGGGATTTGATTTAGGTCATACCTGAATGGTCTAGTGGTTTTCCCTACTTTCTTCAATTTAAGTCTGAATTTGGCAATAAGGAGTTCATGATCTGAGCCACAGTCAGGTCTTGTTTTACTCTTATTAACTACTTAGAAAATTTATATTGTGTATTGTATGATATGATCTGCAATTCTGTGTCAGACTGTAACTAACATATTAATGTAAATAAATATACTTCAATTTAAAAAAAAAGAATATAAACAATCTGATTTCGGTGTTGACCATCTGGTGATGTCCTTGTGTAGAGTCTTCTCTTGTGTTGTTGGAAAAAGGTGTTTGCTATGACCAGTGCGTTCTCTTGGCAACTCTATTAGCCTTTGTCCTGCTTCATTCTGTACTCCAAGGCCAAATTTTCCTGTTACCCCAGGTGTTTCTTGACTTCCTACTTTTGCATTCCAGTGTCTTATGATGAAAAGGACATCTTTTTTGGGTGTTCTAAAAGGTCTTGTAGGTCTTCATAGAACCATTCAACTTCAGCTTCTTTGGCGTTACTGGTTGGGGCATAGACTTGGATTACTGTGATATTGAATGGTTTGCCTTGGAAACAAACAGATATCATTCTGTCGTTTTTGAGATTGCATCCAAGTACTGCATTTCAGACTCTTTTGTTGACCATAATGGCTACTCCATTTCTTCTGAGGGATTCCTGCCCGCAGTAGTAGATATAATGATCATCTGAATTAAATTCACCCATTCCAGTCCATTTTAGTTCGCTAATTTCTAGAATGTTGATGTTCAATCTTGCCATCTCCTGTTTGACCACTTCCAATTTGCCTTGATTCATGGACCTGACATCCAGGTTCCTATGTAATATTGCTCTTTACACTATCGGACCTTGCTTCTATCACCAGTCACATCCACAGCTGGGTATTGTTTTTGCTTTGGCTCCATCCTTTCATTCTTTCTGGAGTATTTCTCCACTGATCTCCAGTAGCAATTTGGGCACCTACCGACCTGGGGAGTTCCTCTTTCAGTATACTATCATTTTGCCTTTTCATACTGTTCATGGGGTTCTCAAGGCAAGAACACTAGAGTGGTTTGCCATTTCCTTCTCCAGTGGACCACATTCTGTCAGACCTCTCCACCATGATCTGCCTGTCTTGGGTGGCCCCACATGTCATGGCTTAGTTTCATTGAGTTAGACAAGGCTATAGTCCATGTGATCAAATTGGCTACTTTTCTGTGGTTATGGTTTTAGTGTGTCTGCCTTCTGATGCCCTCTCGCACCACCTAGCATTTTACTTGGGTTTCTCTTACCTAGCACGTGGGGTATCTCTTCACTGCTGCTCCAGCAAAGCGCAACCACTGCTCCTTAGCTTCCATGAGGGGTATCTCCTCACGGCCGCCCCTCCTTTCCTTGAACATGAATGTTGGGGGCCAGAGTGAGGTACTCTGCCCGTGGCAAAGGTCATGAGGAAGGAGGCTCGACATACGAAAAGGCGGGATTGAGCCTCAAGAGTCCCCCTGGAAATCCTCGAGCATCTACCCCCATAACCAGAGCCTGCCTACTTTACTACTTTGTGCTCTAATCTACACCTCTGACTTTACGGGGGGCTGTCCCCCACCACCTCTTTCGGAGAAGGAGTTAACCTAGAGCTCCAGTTAATAAAAACTCCTGGGTGTGACAAGAGTGTTTTAACCTACAAACTCCTCTGAAGGTTCTCTAGCCTGCCTGACAGGCTTGTCCAGCCACATGTGATTGCTCACAGCCTCCCAACCATGAGAGGCACGAGATGCTTTAAACCTTCTAAAAACAGGTTCCTTAGAAAAGTTAGAAAACTATTAGTATAAGTATAATGGGCTGATTAGAAATTGTATTGGTGAAGGGTTTTTCATTTGTTGAGCCAATGTTTGTTGCTAAGTCTCCACATCCCTGCCCTTACACATGTTAATGAATATATAGAAGAAATAAGTATTAACCTTTGATATTAATCACGTTAGACCTTAGGCTAAGTAAATTCTTTCCTTGACTAAAACCCACTACACCCTCACCCTATAGGAATGTAACTTTATTTGGGTGGCGTCTGTTTTAAGAATAATCACCCCTGGAGAAATAAGTGTCCTGGTTGACTGACCACTGTCACAAGGAGAGGGTCATAAATTGTCAGCAGGCCCCCCTGGCCAGAAGATGATGTAACACCCCTAAGACCTCTGTATACATTTGTATGAAGCACCTGACTTTGATAAAAGTCAGGATTGCTGACCCCACGTGACTTTTGCATAACATCTCAGTGTATAAAAGTAGACCATGGAAAATAAAGAATTGGGATCAGTTTCTCGAAATACTGGTCTCCCCATGTCGCTCTCTCTCAAACTCTGGCTGAGTATCCATCTGGAGCGTGGAACCCGCCATGCTTACTAATTATGCCTGGGCTTCTAAGATCCGACTGGGGAGGCCTCAGTGTCTCCTCTCCTTCGGGAGAATGGAAGGACACCTGCGGCCTACGTAAGTGGTGCAAACTTCTTGTCTTGAAGTTTTATTGGTCTCCCACGTAAACCAAGCTACTCAGCCTCTTTTCTCCACTGAATTTTCCTACTGAGCTATCCTCATCCTATTACTCTTTATATCTTTGATAAAATATTTAAATAAATAGGTCGCTGACGCCGTCCCCGCTTCGAATACCCTGGATCAGCCGGGGCTGGACCCTGGCACATGAAGTAGCTCTTCTCGACCATCCTGTGCCTGGGCAGCTGCCACTCGTATTAACATGATTCAATTAACAGATTTTGTAGACTTTGTCTTTCATTTGAACTCCTAGAGAATAAATACCACAGGCCCAATGTGAGTTCTGTAGTGCCCCCCCTCACTGTGTACCCCCCCACCCCAACTAAGACACACCAATTACCTTTAGAAGATGAGACATAGCTGAATTGTCAAGAGACAGTTCTTTGGCCACAGCCTGACAAAATAACAGTATACAACATACCTACTAGATATCTAGGCTTAGAGTTCATTCATGAGTTTTGTGTTTTGTTTTGTGTTTTTTTGTAATATAGTTTCCTTTTTTATACAACTATTAGGTTGATGCATAGAGACTACTGGATTGAGTTGAGTTCCTGGGAAGGAGGCAGAGAAACAAAAGATAAATCTGTGTCAACTTAATGTACACATGATGTTATGCATAGTCTTTGTTGCCATTCAGTAAGTCCTGCCCGATTCTGTGACCCCATGGACTGCCATACACCAGGCTTCGCACATCTGTGCCTTAATGGGTTTTGGAAAGATCATATAAATTAGTTAATTCAATTTAATCTATTTGTATTGAGTTGCAAATAAAACCATATTTTGTTCAGTTGTACTTCTGGAATTCAGCAGAGTAGGCATGAATGTATTTTCAGTCTCTGGCTCTGTTCTGGGGTCATTGTGAAGGAAGTTCAAATTCTTAAAAATGAACAAGCGAGGTAAAGGATGAGGACAAGGATATGGACAATATTTCTTCAGAAGGTCAAGGACTTCAGGGTGGAGAAGATTGAAATAAAATTATAATCCAAAGCAAACTTCAGAGCAGTGCAGAATTTTCTTCATTTCTTTAGTGGGGAAATGGAAGTGTTAATTACCCAATTGTATCCAACTCTGTGACCCCATGGACTACAGCCCACTAGAGTCCTCTGTCCATGGAATTCTCCAGATAAGAATACTGGTGTGGGTAGCCATTCCCTTCTCCAGGAGATCTTCTCAACACAGGGACTGAACTCAGGCCTCCCACACTGCAGGCAGATTTTTTTATCATCTGAGTCACCAGGGAAGCCCCTTTAGTGGGCAAAGGTGTATTAAATGCTAGAGAAGATGTTTTAGTATTTTCATACCATGATATTTTAAAATCCTAGTGATGGATCTCTAATTTATATCACCTTGTCCACCCTGTCACTAATTTTAGGTGGTTCGGTGAAGAGAAAATTCTGAAAGTTTTGAGATACAGTTATTTTTCTTGACTGTTTCAAGACAGGCAATTTTCTATTTCCAGGAAATGTTGGTTCCTATGTATTATCCAACAACTACAAATCATAATGCTATTACTTTAAAAAGATTTGAATGAGAAAAAATTACAGTTCCTCCATCCTTCCATTTCCCACACTTCTCACTCTTTTGTGTAGATCTTTATTTGCATATGGTACCATTTCTTCTGCCTAAAGAATTTTTCTTAACATTTCTTTAGTGCAGATCTGCAGTTGAATTCTTTCAGGTTTTACATGTCTGAAAAGTTTTCTCCTTCATTTAAAAAAAAAATTACTCTGGGTAATGAATTCTAAGTTGAAAGTTTGACAATTTTATTTATCTTTACTTTTAGTACTTTTAAATATTTATCTGCTAGAATTTGCTCTCATGTTTAGCTTTTTTCCTTTGTACATAATGTGTTATTTTTCCCTGGCTACTCTTAGATATTCATTCTATCATTGTTTTAGGCAATTTCTTTAGATTGTGTCTTCTTGTAATTTTCTTCAAATTTCTTCTACTTGGGGATAGGTTGACCATCTTATCTGTAAATTCATAGTTTTTATAAATTTTAAACATAAATGATTGGATTAACAAAAACATTGTGATTAACATTTGCACGCTACTATATATAAAATAGATAACTAAGTATATATTATATTGCACAGGGGAAAAATGCAGTATTTTGTAATAACCAATAAGGGAAAAGAATATGAAAAGTATATATATATATGTAAATCACTTTGCCGTACCCTGAAACTAACATAACTTTGAAATCAACTATACTTCAATAAAATAAATATTCCACATCTTAAAAGACATTAACAAACAATAAGTTTTAGGATTATTTGTTTTAGTTCTGTGAAAAAATTTTTTGAACAAATTTTCTCATTATTTATTCAAATAATTAAATTTTGTATTCCCCACCAGGATTCAAATTAACTTATATTTGGCTACTTACACTTGTCTCATCTCACAGATGCTCTGTTTATTTTTTTCTGCTTTTTTCCCCTCTTTGTTTCATCTTTTATAGTATCAGTTGCTAGCTTCAAGCTCATTAACATTTTCATCTGTAGGGTTTTAGCTAGTTATTATCCTATCTTTGTGAACTTTGTATCGCAGACATTGCAATTTCTGGTATCTAAAAGTTCTAGTTGGACTTTTTGTTACCTCTCAAGTCTATTTTAATAAGCTTTCTGAAAATATAACTCTTACTCTTTTCTGTGTCAATTTTATTACTTATGTCATTTCTGAGTAAAATTTTGGTCAACTAATTTTTCTTAGTATGAGTAGTATTTTCCTGCTTCTTTATATGCTTGGTGGGTTTTGATTGGATGCCAGACATTGTGACTTTTACCTTGTTGAGTGTTGGATATTTTCATAGTCTTAAATAATCTGAAGACTTTGTTCTGGAGATGACTAAGTTACTTAAAAAGAGTTTGATTCTTTTTTTTTCTTACTTTTTCATTTTCTGTTAATCAGGATCTGAGCAGCGTTTAGTCTAAGATCAATCTTCCCCACTACTGAGGTAATATCCTTCTAGTAGTCAACCGATGCCCCTCAATTATGATCAGTCCTTGTATCCTCCTGTTCTGCATCTGCAAATTCAACCAATTATGAAATGAGGATATATATTTTTTTTAATTCCAGAAAGTTTCAAAATGCAAAACTAGAGTTTCTTGCATTCAAATAACTATTTACATATTTACATAGCACTTGTCTTGCCTGGAAAACTATTTACATAGAATTTACATTGTATTAGCAACTTAGCATGCATGCATGCATTGGAGAAGGAAACAGCAACTCACTCCAGTATTCTTGCCTGGAGAATCCCAGGGAAAGAGGAGCCTGGTGGGCTGCTGTCCATGGGGTCGCACAGAGTCAGACACGACTGAAGCAACTTAGCAGCAGCAGCAGCAGGTATTATTAGTAATCTAGAGATGATCTGAAGTACAAAGGAAGATGCAAATAGTATGCCACTTATACAAGGGACCTGGGTGTCCTAGGATTTTGGCATCCACAGTGTGGGTTGGGGTGGTGGTCTTGGAACAAACATTCCATGGATACCAAAAGATGACTGTATGAAGATTTCCAGTTTGGCCTATGTGGGCTTTAGCCACTCTTCCCTTAATTTTTTGATGTGGCTCTTTCCCTGGTTTTTAGGACAATTTCCTGCACACATATGCTGAGAAATTCTCAACTGCTTTCTCAAGGGACCTTGTACATTAGCTCTGGAGTTGTCTCTATATGCATCTCTCTCTTCCCCCAGTATCATGTGCTGGAAATTCTACTCTACTTAGCTTCCCTGGACTTCCAGATCAATCTGTCCAGCACAGGCAATACCTAACTGTGCTAGCAGGCAGTACCTTTTCTTGTATTGCAATCTAGAATCTTTCTCCAGACAGAAAGCTGTGCCACAATGGGGATTGCCTTGCTTGTTTTCCTATTCTCAGGGATCTCTGCTTTCCATTGCCTGATGCTCAATACTTTGAGAGAATTTTTAAACATATTTGTCTTTTTTTTTTTCCTTCAAGTAGGAGAGTAAATCCAACCTCTGTAAATCTATTTTGGACCAAAATAGAAATTCTTGAACTACTATTTTAAACCAATATAATTTACCTTTATCATTGCTATAGAGGAGGATTGAAAACCTGCTTTTACAGTATTTCTAGTTTTGAGAAGCCCTCCAACTCCAAATATATTAATGCTCCTCTCCGTAGATCCTCTAACCTGAACACAGTAAGATTACTTCCTAAGAGATAATGTCTTTTTCATGGACTGTTATCTGTCATTCTCCACTTTTTTTATATCTATCTATCTACTTGCAACTTATACCAAAGTTGTCAAATTCACAATGAGAAAAAAAAAATTGCAAGGCAAAGAATCACATTACAATTACATATTAATAATTTTCATCCTTTGAAAATAGTTTTTATCATACCATACTGAAAAAAATATCTTCTAAGCAAAAATATGTATTGTTGTTGTGTAGTTGCTGAGCTGTGTCCAACTCTTTGTGATCCCATGGTCTGCAACATACCAGGTTGCCCTGTCCTTCACCATCACTCACTAGAGTTTGCTCAAACTCATGTCATTGAGATGGTGATGCCATCCAGCCATTTCATCCTCTATAGTCCCCTTCTTCTCAATCTTTCCCAGCATTGGGGTCTTTTCCAATGAGTCAGCTCTTCGCATCAGATGGCCAAAGTATTGGAACTTCAGCTTCAGCATCTGTCCGTCCAATGAGTATTCAGGGTTAGGGTTGATTTTCTTTAGGATTGACTGGTTTGATCTCCTTGCAGTCTCAGGGCCTCTCAAGAGTCTTCTCCAACACTACCATTCAAAAGCAGTTCTTCAGCACTCAGACTTTTTTATGGTCTAACCCTCACATCCATATATGACTACTGGAATAAACCATAGTTTTAACCAGACGGACTTTTGTTGGCAAAGTAATGTCGCTGCTTTTTAATACACTCTCTAGATTTGTCCAAAAAAAAACGTATATAAATAAAAAAATACTTAGCTAGCTAGATAGTAGATATAACACAGTCACTGATGTTTTTCAATACAGTCAATAAAATGTTTAGTTATAATATTAAATCAGCCATACTATCTGACACTTTTCATACTTTGTCTTAACATTTATTTTATTTGAAGCATTGGTCATATTTTGCTGTGTAATCATATTATTTTTTCTGTAATACCAAGCTAGCTTTTAGGATTATATACTGCAATAAATATAAAATAAATTATACTTATATACTTTTATGTTTGTGCTTAGTTGCTCAGTCATGTCTGACTTGTTGAGACCCTATGTTGTAGCCCGCCAAGTTCCTCTGTCCATGGAATTTTCTAGGCAAGAATACTGGGGAGGATTGCTGTTTCCTACTCCAGGGGATCTTCCTGACCCAGGAATCAAACCCGTGTCTCTTGTGTTTCCTGCATTGGCAGGCAGATTCTTTAAATCTGTACCACCTGGGGAGCCCTATGTACCTTTAGGGTCCAATTCTGTTTTAAGGCAGAATTTTACATACTTTATCAAAGAAAATAAACATACTAACTTTGAATCCAAGTTGCCTAATTAATCAGAATGATAATCAATACACTTAATTTTATTCTACAAGTTCCCTAAAAACCCTCAAGGAAAAAGAAAGAGATAACTATAAAATAAAAAGCATTGACAAAAGCTATTTTTTCTCAAAATGTGTCCTGGAGTCTGGCCATTAGAGTTCAAAAGGCCCTAAGCTTAGAGTTAAGAATCTTAGCAGGCATTATTGCTTTACAAAAGGAATTAAGAAAAATAAATAAATAAATAAACAACTGTGCATGCTAAGTGACTTCATTTGTGTCCAAGTCTTTGCAACCCAATGGACTGTAGCCCTCGAGGCTCCTCTGTCAATGGGATTCTCCAGGCAAGAATACTGAAGTGGGTTGCATGCCCTCTTCCAGGGGATCATACCAAACCATGGATCGAATCCCAGTTTCTTATGTCTACTGCACTGGCAGGTGGGTTCTTAACCATAGCACCACCCTGTGAAGCCACTGTATACATATCTACATTTTTTTTTTTTTTTGGCTGCCAAGTTGTCCTATTTCAGTCAAGATGCCTGAACCTTTTCTTACAATGAGAAATGGTCTGACATGTCATTTTCCTGTAAACAACTTATTATTTTCATCAAAAATTCTTTTGTAAAATAAAATAAAGGCAATGTTTTACATATTTTGTTGAGCATTCTGAAATGTTTTAGAGTTATAATTTTAAAAAAACAGTTTTGATCATGCTCAAAACAATGAAAATCTTACATGATCTTTACAGATAAATATATCCCATTGTGGCAAGTAACTAATGTTACCTGTGATATACTTTACTCAGAGTTTATAAAATACATGTGTGCTATTAAAAATTACTCCATAATTGTGCTTAAATAAAGGATTTAGATCATATATGTAACACTATAGGATTTTTTATGCTACTAGTAAATATACTCTATGGACTATAAATTCATAAAATACACCATTATTCAGAGATAATTTTAAAAATTATTTATGTATTCTTTCTAATTTATGTATCAATATATTTTTAAGTTTATAAACTGCATGAGATATCAATAATATTTGAGTTAAAATGCTATCTCCCAAATACATTATTTTCACAAATAATATTTTTTCTTAGAACTGAAAATATTTGTTTTCATAGCCATTATATTCACACTGAATACAATACAAAATTTGCTGCTGCTGCTATTAAGTCTCTTCAGTCATGTGCAACTCTGTGCGACCCCATAGATGGCAGCCCACCAGGCTCCACAGTCCCTGGGATTCTCCAGACAAGAACACTGGAGTGGATTGCAATTTCCATTTCCCTTAATATAATATTATATATGTATATATAATATATATTACACTTTTATATAATATATATAATATTTATTTTATGTTATATTTATTTATAAATGTTTATAAATATAAAATATTATATTTTATATAATATATAATATTTATTATCATATTAAAGATAATATTATAATATATACTATATAGAATATAATATTATACATAAAATACTATATACAATATTATATAATATAATAATAATATAATATTATATAATAAAATATTATATTTATAAAATATTGTCTATATTATATTTTATATTAATTATGTATATTATATTAATATATATTATATTTTACATATATTATACACATTATAATTACATTATATTTATATTATAATTATATATTATATATTATGTATATTATTTATATAATTATATATGTTTTATATATTATAATATATGTCATATATTAATTATATATAATATATATTTTTATTATTACATATTACATATATCATATACATATAATATATAATAATATATTATATATAATATACATATGATATATATAATAAAATATATAATAATATAAAATATATAATATATATGATAATATACATAATATGTATAATATTATGTATATAATAAAAATATATAAATATATATAATTATACGATATAATATATATATATTTTAGAAAATCCCATGGATGGAGGAGCCTGTTAGGCTGCAATCCATGGGGTGGCTAAGAGTCAGACACGAATGAGCAACTTCACTTTCACTTTTCACTTTCATGCATTGGAGAAGGAAATGGCAGCCCACTCCAGTGTTCTTGCCTGGAGAATCCCAGGAACGGGGGAGCCTGGTGGGCTGCCATCTATGGGGTCACACAGTCAGACACGACTGAAGTGACTTAATATAGCATAGCATATATATATTGTATATATTGTATATATATAATATACAATATATTTGTTAATATATATAATATTATATATAATAGAATATATATAAATGTATAATATATACAATTTATATAATATATTATAATATATACTGTATATATAATATATAACATTGTAAATATATTATAATAATATTACATATTATACAATATGTATATATATGATATATATACAGTATTATATGTAATATTGCATATAATGTAATCTATATTAATAATAATATAGATTAATATATTAATCTATATTAATATAGATTAATATATAATGTAGATTAATATATTAATGTAGATTATATTATATAATATATAATTATAAATTATATATAATATATATATATTATATATAATATTGTATATATACCATATTACATAATATATATTAATGTATTAATATAATATAGTGTATTATATTATATATAATATTTTATATGTATTGTATATAATTAATTATATTATATTAGAACTGTACAAAAAAGATCTTCACGACCCAGATAATTATGATGGTGTGATCACTGACCTAGAGCCAGAAATTCTGGAATGTGAAGTCAAGTGGGCCTTAGGAAGCATCACTATGAACAAAGCTAGTGGAGGTGATGGAATTCCAGTTGAGCTATTCCAAATCCTGAAAGATGATGCTGTGAAAGTGCTTCACTCAATATGCCAGCAAATTTGGAAAACTCAGCAGTGGCCACAGGACTGGAAAAGGTCAGTTTTCATTCCAATCCCAAAGAAAGGCAATGCCAAAGAGTGCTCAAACTACCGCACAATTGCACTCATCTCACAGGCTAGTAAAGTAATGCTCAAAATTCTCCAAGCCAGGCTTCAGCAATATGTGAACCGTGAACTTCATGATGTTCAAGCTGGTTTTAGAAAAGGCAAAGGAACCAGAGATCAAATTGCCAACATCCACTGGATCACAGAAAAAGCAAGGGCGTTCCAGAAAAACATCTATTTCTGCTTTATTGACTACGCCAAAGCCTTTGACTGTGTGGATCACAATAAACTGTGGAAAATTCTGAAAGAGATGGGAATACCAGACCATCTGACCTGCCTCTTGAGAAATCTGTATGCAGACCAGGAAACAACAGTTAGAACTAGACATGGAACAGACTGGTTCCAAATAGGAAAAGGAGTTCATCAAGGCTGTATATTGTCACCCTGTTTATTTAACTTATATGCAGAGTACATCATGAGAAACGCTGGACGGAAGAAACACAAGCTGGAATCAAGATTGCTGGGAGAAATATCAATAACCTCAGATGTGCAGATGACACCACCCTTACGGCAGAAAGTGAAGAGGAACTCTAAAGCCTCTTGATGAAAGAGAAAGTGTAGAGTGAAAAAGTTGGCCTAAAGCTCAACATTCAGAAAACGAAGATCATGGCATCCAGTCCCACCACTTCATGGTAAATAGATGGGGAAACAGTGGAAACAGTGTCAGACTTTATTTTTCTGGGCTCCAAAAGCACTGCAGATGGTGATTGCAGCCATGAAATTAAAAGACACTTACTCCTTGGAAGGAAAATTATGACAACCTAGATAGCATATTCAAAAGCAGAGACATTACTTTGCCAACAAAGGTTCATCTAGTCAAGGCTATGGTTTTTCCTGTGGTCATGTATGAATGTGAGAGTTGGACTGTGAAGAAGGCTGAGCACCGAAGAATTGATGCTTTTGAACTGTGGTGTTGGAGAAGACTCTTGAGAGTCCCTTGGACTGCAAGGAGATTCAACCAGTCCATCCTGAAGGAGATCAGCCCTGGGATTTCTTTGGAAGGAATGATACTAAAGCTGAAATTCCAGTACTTTGGCCACCTCATGTGAAGAGTTGACTCATTGGAAAAGACTCTGATGCTGGGAGGAATTGGGGGCAGTAGGATAAGAGGACAACAGAGGATGAGATGGCTGGATGGCATCACTAACTCGATGGATGTGAGTCTGAGTGAACTCCGGGAGTTGGTGATGG
The DNA here is from genome assembly GCF_029378745.1 of Bos indicus. Taxonomy (NCBI): domain Eukaryota; kingdom Metazoa; phylum Chordata; class Mammalia; order Artiodactyla; family Bovidae; genus Bos; species Bos indicus. Next base: position 3,328,627 of record NC_091765.1, read on the forward strand.
ACAGGGAGGCCTGGCGTGCTGCGATTCATGGGGTCTCAAAGAGTCGGACACGACTGAGCTAGTGATCTGATCTGATCTGATTGATATAATATACATTATATTATATGTAATATATATATACAATATATAATAGTTATATATTATATACTATATATGTATATATAGTATATAAATATTATATATAACATATATATTATATATTATACATTATGTATATAATACAGTGTGTGTGTTAAATATATATTTAATAAAAATATTATTATAAATTAAATATATAAATTTATAATTGTGTATAATTCTAAAAACTTGTAAATTTAATTTTTATAATGCAAGATATATTTTATATTATATAATTTTATTATAAAATATATGATATTGTATATTTTGTATATATCACATATTTTTTTTATTTATATAGTTATACATATATAGGGAGAAGGCAATGGCACCCCATTCCAGTACTCTTGCCTGGAAAATTCCATGGACCGAGGAGCCTGATGGGCTGCAGTCCATGGGATCGCTAAGAGTCGGACACGACTGAGCGACTTCACTTTTCACTTTCATGCATTGGAGAAGGAAATGGCAACCCACTCCAGTGTTCTTGCCTGGAGAATCCCAGGGACGGGGAGGGCTGCCGTCTGTGGGGTCGCACAGAGTCGGACACGACTGAGCGACTTCACTTTTCACTTTCATGCATTGGAGAAGGAAATGGCAACCCACTCCAGTGTTCTTGCCTGGAGAACCTCAGGAACGGGGACGGCTGCCGTCTGTGGGGTCGCACAGAGTCGGACACGACTGAAGCGACTTAGCAGCATACATATATGTATAATTATAGAACTCCTGGAGTTAGTGATGGACAAGGAGGTCTGGCGTGCTGCGGTTCATGGGATCGCCATTAGTCAGACACGGCTGAACGACTGAACTGCCTGAACTGACTGAATGTACTTCACTTTGTATAACAGATTCTGGGTAAATCCTATTGAACCTCATTGCTGAAAGCAGATTCATTGCCAGCCTTTTTTACTGAATCTCCAGTATCTTGGACACTGTCTGGCATTTATTTAGTAATACTGCGTGTGTGTTGATTAAGTGAATAAATTTACAAATGCATAAATGACTTAAATGAGAGTGTTACCTGAAGGTTAAAAAAGAAAAAGTATGATCTTCAGACCTTACGCCAGGTCAAGGCATTTTTAAAATCTGTGTTTCCCCCCCTACTTTACTGTTAACTGTGCCTTGAATCAGTTATATAGCTGTATATATTCATCTTTCCCCTCTCTCTCTTTCTTTGCTTCAGTCTTTCCAAGGGGATGTATAGCATCTTTTGACTAGGCAAAACTATATGGATGTTTTTTAAATTTTTTTATGCCCAGCATATTGGATCTTAGTTGCCCCATGGGAATGGAATCAGGGCCCCTTGTAGTGGGAACATGGAGTCTTAACCACTGACCTGCTAAAAATGTCATCAAAACTATACAGATTGATCCATGTAATAACGTTCATCAACATATCAGAATTTTTAAAAAGTCACACAATTTCGTATATTTTAGCTTTATAGTGTGTAGTCAGGAACTCTTGGCATCTGGTAAATTTAGAATCCTTGCAGCACAGTATAAGAGTGGGAATTTTGGAAGCTCAACACTTAACATCTTCAGTTTGAGTTCACCAAAGATTCACACCATCAATGAGCTCTACAAAGCCCTGCACTAGGCACATTGTCTGCTTAACCAGTCAGTAGGCTTTCAATTGAGCAGCTATTTTTATTTATTTATTTATATTTTTTAAGGCCGCTATTTTTAATACCAATTTCTTGTTAAACAGAAGAAATGTACATAATGCATAGGTAGTTATTCTCTTTCTATTATCTTAATATTTTAATACTTGACCCTAACAAAGCCCAGGAGAGGAAACAGCAAACTGTGGTAGGAAGTACCTGCCAACTAAAAGAAATATGGTGAATCAACCTCAGATTATAGGAGACCATAAAAGGAAAATAAGTCCATATAAAATCAGCATCAAGCTGGGCCTGAATGCACATCAGTTCACTGAGGTCACACAACTATGAGATAAAACAGTCAGACACAACTGAGTGACTAAGCACAGCCCCCACATACCCCCCAAACATCATTATGATTGTTAAAGTGTATTATTTTACCTAATGCAAAGTCATTTGGAAATAATTTCTTGCTCAATAAAGATGTTTTCCTTACAAAATTTAATGCACATTATTTTGGCCAAAGCAACAGTGGAAGCTGATTACATGTCAGCTACATTAGACAGAGTGTCCTGCTTTATAATTGCTCTGCTGGCCTGAAAATCCTGGAGTAAGATTATGTGACAGCTGTTCCCCTGTTTATCCATAAAATTGAGATGTTTGTTTCATAAAACAACCCTGTGACCAGATATTGCCTTTAATAGGCAACTAATAGATTTAATGAAATAAGGGAAATGGAAAACAATGACACAAAATGTGTAACTCTCAGTGTTCTTGTCCTGTTACTTTTATACCTTTATTTGGTAATAACTCTGTGTGTGTAGCATGTATGTGGGCTTGTATGTCTAGAAATATTCTCATATAATACATATAAATGTAGGAGGAAATATATATATATATATTTTTCTTATATGACTTAATAAAGAATAGAAAAATAGGAAGAGCTCATAAGGAAAAATGGTAGAGTAAGGAATATAATCCACTGTATGAACACTTCACTTGCCCTCTATAATATTCAGAAAGTATATTTCTCTACAGTGCAAAACTGTAACATATACTTTAAATCAACAAGTATACCATAAATCTAAAGATTTAATTTTCATTAGTGTCTAGAACAATATTTTACAAAGTATTTAAAAAATATTTTGTAGCATTTTAAACATGCTGAAGTCCTGTCTCTCTCATTACTTCTCTATTTTATATTAACATGTATCATTGTATTTTAAAATTTTTATATAACTCCTATATTTTTATATTTGTCCACTGATGAAGTATCTATTTCTCATACTAAACCAAGTGTTTCAAAGGATAAGATATTCTCTTTCCCCATCTTTCCATTTCCAGCACCTGAAAAGTGTGTTGTTTCAAAGGATAAGATAATCTCTTTCCCCGTCTTTGCATTTCCAGCACCTGAAAAGTTTGTGTATGTCAATCTTTAGATGAAAAAAGAGTCGAGGCTGAAGATGCTATCATGGATATAGGTGATATTTAGTTGGATAAGATCACCTAAGGGCTCCGTATCTCAGTGGTTAGAGCACCAGTCTTATAAACCAGGGGTGATGAGTTGATTCTAGCTAGTGCCTCTTGTTCACCCCTGCTTTAGGGGCTTCCCTGGTGGGTCAGACTGTAAAGAATATGCCTGCAATGCAGGAGACAGGGATTCCATCTAGGCAGGAAAAAATTATTTGGTTGTACGAATTGGAATCAGCAAAGAAAACTGAACAAAAATCTTTCAGTCCTTCCATAAAGAGGTCTATAGAGGGACGTTCTTGAAGCTAAGTGAAGTACTTCCACTTGTTATATGTAGAAAACTTTGCACGTTCTATAAAAATACTTTCATTTTCATGATACACATCAATGAACACATCACAGCTTTACATAATTTTAATTGCATGAACTATAAGTCCATCTTTTACTTTATCCTAAAGAATCTGAATAGGATGCAAGTGCTTGAAAGTGATATAATTATTAGCATAACCTAAAATTTATTCTGTATGATAAAAATAATAAACCAGTCAAATTTTACATCATAGTGACATAAACTGCAAATTGGGAGACTACAGACTGTAGTTACCATGCCTGAGCCAGTTCAGCAAATATATTTTGAGAATTTTATAGTAAAATGGAGCAGACTCAGAATTTTAAGTGTAGTGATAGTAGGACAACACTTTTTGTATATTAAAATGTTATAAACCTAAGATAATACATAATGGCTTTTGAACTAAAATGTTTTGATTGACTTTACAGTTATGTATAAAAATACAAATGTGCTGAAATCACAGAAAATGACACCAAAGGGCTTCTATGTAAATACCTCAAAAACCATCTTGTAGGACTTCCTCTTATTTGGAAGACTATTGTCTTGACCTGTTTTAATCCACAAATATTCTAAAAAGATCTCTATAAATTCTGAGATTCTAAATCAAATACTAACAAGAAATTTACTATTTTTATCACAACAAGCTAAATTATTTGTCAAAAAGTAATGAAAATATTAAACCAAAACAATAAGTGTCAAATTATATTAAATATTCATAGTAATTTAGATATAATAGAAATACAAGTGTCACTCATTTTTAAGGAAAATTGCAGCATTAAAAATAAAAAGCAGAATACATTTAATATTTCCATATTTTTACTCTTCAATAGAATATAAGGATTGGTATAATAATTCTCCAAATTTGACATAGATAAAAAGCAGAGGAAGCCTACTTATGGTGATGCACCCCCAACCATCACCCCTATCTCTACCCCAAGCATATTGGGTATTAAAAAAGAAAGCTAAAAAAATTTTTATTCTGAAAAACAAAACAAAAAAAATGTAATTGACCACCTCATGAGGCTATAGGTAATATATATATGAAATGTAAATCTCTGTATATGGTGTTGAGTTCTTCAGACAGCCAGAACAGTAGATGTTTATACATGAAAGAGAGAGAGAATATTGAAGGAATTGGCTCATGCAATTATGGAGGCTGGCAGATTTGAGATCTTCAGGGAAGACTGAAGCCTAAAGACCCAGAGAAGAGCTATGCTCAAGTTTGAGTCTAAAGCAGTCTGGGTACAGAATTCCTTCTTCCTTGGTGACCTCAGCCTTTTCTCTAAGACCATCAGCTAATCAAATGAGATTCATCCAGGTTATGGTGGTAATCTTCTTTACTCACAGTCTACAGATTTAAATGTTAATCACATCTGCAAAATATTTTCATAGCTGTATTTAAACTGATGTTTACCAAACAACTGGGTACCATAGCCTAGTCAAGTTGACATATAAAATGCCATTACACATGGAAAAATAACAAATGAAGCAGACAGAGCTTAGAGGCCACACTTTGAACTAAACCTTTGCAACAAAATCTGCAATATTGCCAATATCACTATAGATGGATAAACACAAATATAAACATGTAATTTAATTTTGGTCAAAGAAACTTAGGAAGACAGATGAAATTGAAATCAAAATAGTAGCCTTAAGAAGTATAATCTGGAACACAAAAAATGCACATTAAAGATGAGTCTACAAAATACATCTGAAAATATGTAATGAAACTTGATACTAAGAGAGCTAATAAATAAAAAATTTGAGACAAATCTGTTTAGAATTCTAAGCAAGACAACCTTAAAAGAGCTATCCAATGAATATATATGTATCCTCAAGGTGATAGTGAATATATTTAATTGATAATTATGAAAAGTCCTCTTAACTTCAAGTGACGTAAGCCAGTAGCAATGAAAATGGACAAATTGAAAATACTAGAACTACAGCCTTCAAAACAATATAATATTGGTAAGAGAAGAGACAAATAGATCAATGAAACATAATAAAGAGTCCAGAAATAAACTTACACAAATATAGTGAACTGATATTTAACAAAGAAGCAAAAGTATTATAACAAATTGTGCTGGACAACCGGACATACACATGTAAATAAATTTTAAAAACTCTATACAGAATTTACACCCTTTGGGAAGATTAACTCAAAATGAATCATAGACCTAAATGTAAAATGCAAATCTGTGAAACTGTTAGAAGATAATATAGCAGAAAATCTAGATAACCTTGCGTTGCAAAAACTTTTTAGTTATAACACCAAAAGCATAATCCATGAAGAACTGCTTAGCTGGACTTCATTAAAATGAAAAATTTCTGTTCTGCAAAAACACTGTCAATGGGGAAATAAACTCTAGACCAGAAGAAAACATTTGCAAACCACAGGCAACAAAGAATTTATCCAAAATATTTAAAGAACTCTTAACATTCAAATGTAAGCAAACATACAATTCAATTTAAAAAAAAATGGGACAAATGTCTTAATGGACACTTCACCAGAGAAGATGTACAGATGGCAAATAAGCTTATGAAAACATACACCACATTATATGTCATTAAGGAATTTGAAATTCAAACAATAATGAGTACCACTACACACCTCTTAAAATAACCAAAATTCAAAACACTGGCAATACCAAATGCTGATGAGGATGTAGAGCAACAGGAATTTTCATTTATTGCTGGTAAGAATGCAAAACGATGCAGCCACCTTGTTAGACAGTTGGGCAGATTCTTACAAAAGTAAATATTCTCTTATCATACAATTCAGCAATCATGCTTCTTGGGTTTAAAGTTTATGTTGATACAAAAACCCACACAGATCCTTATAGCAGCTTTATTCATAATTGCCAGAACATAGATGCAAACAAAGATGGCTTTCCAAAGGCAAATGCATAAATAAACTTTGATACATCCAGAAATGAAATATTATTCAGAGCCAAAAATGATTCAGCTATCAAGCTGTGAAAATACATGGAATAATCATGAATGCATCTTGCTAAAGGAGATAAGCCAATCTGAAAAGAGTGGATATTTTATTTCCAACTATATGACCTCCTGGAAAAGGCAAAACTACAGAGGTAATAACAAGATCGGTGATCACCAGGCATTAGTGGGGAGAGATAAATAGGTGAGGCACAGAGGATTTTTAGGGCAGCTAAACAGTTCTGTATGATACTATAATGCTGCCTGCACATCACTGTGCATTTCAAATCCATAGAATGTGCAATGCCAAGAGTGAACTCTAATTTAATCTATGGGCTCTAAATGAAAATGATATATTCAAGTAGGATCATGGATTGTAACTAATGTACCACTCTGGGTAAGGAGTTATACTTTCCTCTCAATTTTGTTTTAACCTAAAACTGTTCTGAAAATAAAGTCCACCTGAAAAATTCTAGAAATAAAAAGAAGTCATTGAGACAAACACGTCACACAGTAGACTGAATTTTAAATCAATTAAGATAAAATTGACTAATTGAAATACATTAACGAGAAGTCACACAAAACAAAATTTGTACAAAGATTCTAAAAAATATGAAAAATGCTCCCATAAGACATAGAAGCTAGATTAGATGGCTCCTATATATGCCTATAATGAATTCCAGAACAGAAAATGTTTGATTTGAACTAGTATTCTGTGCATTAAAGCTGGTATTTTATCAGAAGAAAAATGTAAACAATCAATATTACTCAGATTAAAAGCAAACTCTTGCATCCTGAACAATCAAATTCAAATATTATGGAAAAAATAAATAAATCAAACATGATGAAATAGAAAAGGAAGGCAGTAAAGGACTAAAGTAAAAGAATAGCCTTATAAATACAAATACAAAATAAAGTAGTAGAAACAAAGCTCCATTTTACTAGTATGATAAACAAATGTGGATTTATTTATAATACCATCAAAAAGGATAAATTTTAGATGAAAATGAAAAGGTTTTTTTTCTAAAGTCATTGTACCATAATAAAGATTAGTTTTGTACTTATGGTTTTACTCCTTAAAGTAAGCCATGACACGACATTGAACCATTTGGATACTTAAGTTTTAGTAGGATTTGGAACATAAAAATTTACCATATTTAAGCATTAATTTCATTCTATTAATTAATAACATAGTTATCATTTTTCCATAAAAGTAAATACAGTTACAATAATTATAATCAGAGATATCAGTGTCTGACTGGGTTTTAATCCCTTTTCTCTCATTCACACACTGTTAAGGCACATTACTTACCCTCTATGTTTTTCATTTTCTTTTAAAATAACAGTACCCACTTCACAGGGTAATTATTAGTGTGAACTAGGTTGAGATAGACAAAGTGCTTAAGCAATGGCTGCATGTGATAGACTTTCTGTAGTAGCTCTTATAGTGTGTCCACTACATATGAATGCACTCTGTTCTGAGAGTGTGTTTGTAAGCCCAATTTGTTCATAAGTCCAACAAAGTTAACCTAGGTACCCGACTAACACAATCAGATATATAGTACTGTTCTGTAACAGATGCATAATAGTTTTCACACAAATAATACATAAAAAAGAAAAACACGGAAAATAAAGAGAACATTTTAACCTTACAGTATGACATCATGAAAGGTACAGTAATACAGTACAACAGCTGGCATATAGGGACATGTTCTCATCTTTGAAATGTCACAACTTGAAGGTTCAAATGTAGGGAAGTTACTATAGTATCCTCCAAGATAACATTCCTTAGAGAAAATACTACATCTTTCCTAACTTAACATATCATTAACCAAACAGCAAACCATGTTTGCCAAAGTCATCTTCTCTCTCTCTCTCTTTTTTTTTTTTTACATATATTAGTATTTTAGGGTGACAAGCCAAAACATTGAGACAGTAATTAAGTTTTGGAAAAAGAGATTGTTTTATATCAGCTATTATCTATTCAAATATTTTCTCAGATCCTTTCTCTCTCTCTTCTCCTTCCGGGACTCCTATAATATGAATTTGGTGTTTTTAATGTTGTTCCAGAGGTCTCTTAGGTTGTCTTCATTTCTTTTCTTTCTTTCTTTTTTTTTTTTTTTTTTTTATATTCGGTTCTGTGGCAGTAATATCAACCATTCTGTTCTCCAGTTCATTTATCTGTTCTTCTGGCTCAGTTATTCTGCAATTGAATAACTGCAATTCTTCTACTATATTATCCATCTCTGTTTGTTTGTTCCTTAGTTCTTGTAGGTCTTTGGTAAACATTTCTTGCTTCCTCTCCATTATTTTCCCAAGATCCTAGATCATCTTCCCTATCATTCTGAATTCTTTTTCTGAAAGGCTGCCTATCTCCACTTCATGTTGTTATTTTTCTAGGGTTTTATCTTGTCTCTTCATCTGGGACATAAGTTTCTGCTTTTTCATGCTGATTATCTTTCTGTAATATGGTTTACATTTGAGTAGCTGTGGGACTCTTGTTCTTCTGGTCTCTCCTGTCTGCCCTCTGAGGGAGGACCTGATGGGAAGAACTGGCAGTGGGAAAAACTTGGTCTTGCTCTGGTGGGCAGGGCCTTGCTCAGTAAGGCTCTAATCCAGTTATCTCCCTCCCTGTTAATTGTTTGGCTTGAGGTAACCCAGCCCTTGATTCATTAACTTATATGCAGTGTACATCATGAAAAGTGTTGGGTTGGAGGAAGCACAAGCTGGAATTAAGATTTCTGGGAGAAATATCAATAACCTCAGATATGCAGATGACACCACCCTTACAGCAGAAAGTGAAGAAGAACTAAAGAGCCTCTTGATGAAAGTGAAAGAAGAGAGTGAAAAGTTTGGCTTAAAGCTCAGCATTCAGAAAACTAAGATCATGGCATCCAGTCCCATCACTTCATGGCAAATAGATTTGGAACAGTGTAAACAGTAGCCGACTTTATTTTTCTGGCCTCCAAAATTACTGCAGATGGTGACTGCAGCCATGAAATTAAAAGACACTTACTCCTTGGAAGGAAAGTTATGACCAACTTAGACAGCATATTCAAAAGCAGAGGCATTACTTTGCCAACAAAGGTCCACCTAGTCAAGGCTATCGTTTTTCCAGTGGTCATGTATGAATGTGAGAGTTGGACTATAAAGAAAGCTGAGTGCAGAAGCATTGATGCTTTTGAAGTGTGGTGTTGGAGAGGACTCTTGAGAGAGTCCCTTGGACTGCAAGGAGATCCAACCAGTCCATCCTAAAGGAGATTAGTTCTGGGTGTTCATTTGAAGGACTGATGTTGAAGGTGAAACTGGCCACCTAATGCAAAGAGCTGACTCATTTGAAAAGACCCTGATGCTGGGGAAGATTGAGGGCAGGAGGAGAAGGGGACAACAGAGGATGAGATGATTGGATGGCATCACGGACACAATGGACATAGGTTTGGGTGGACTCTGGGAGTTGTTGATGGACAGGGAGGCCTGGCATGCTGCACTTCATGGAGTCGCAAAGAGTCAGACACGACTGAGCAACTAAACTGAACTGAACCCAGCCCTGTGGTGTATGGGCTCTAAGATAGCATTAATGGCAACTCAGAGAAGGCTTATGCAAGGGAGACCTTTCCAAACTGCTGCTGCCTGTGCCCCTATCCCTATGGTGAGCCCCTGATGACCAAAGGCTTCACAGAAGGCCCTCCAACACTAGCAAATAGTTTTAGCTCAGTCTCCTGTGGGATTACTGCTCCTTTGCTGTGGGTCTTGATGCTTGCAAGATTTTGTTTGCGCCCTCCAAAACTGAGTCTCTGTTTCCTCTAGTCCTATGGAAGTCCTATAAGCAAATCCCACTGGTCTTCAAGGTCAGATTCCCTGGGATTCCCAGGGCCAGAGTCCAGCTCCAGCAGCCAGGGAATCAGCCTGAAGGGGTGAGCAGTGTCAGCGGACAATGATGTAGCCTCTGACTCGAGATACGGGACTGCATGTTTATTTCAAGCTTCAGGTTTTCTTTTATACTTTGACAAAAGCATTAGGTCAGAGGTTTGACATTTTTAGTTTCCCCCACCCAGATTTATTGTCTCCAGAAATCATTGTTGCCCTACAAACAGAATTCCTGCTTCAGCGATTCTCTCAGAATCTTTACCATCTATTATCTACTTCCTCTTATGTGTCCTATACTTAACTTGTGATTACATTGTAACTCATGCTACAATCCTCAGTTTATTTCTTACCTTTCTAAATCCTGTTTGCCCCTAGCATCTTAAGATCACTATCTCCTAAAAAGGCTTCTAGCTATTAATATTGCTAAAATTCCTAATCTCTATAAGCTATAATAAAATATGCTAACACTATGACATTCCTTAAACTTTTAGCTTCTAACTATTCTTAATTATTCCTAAACCCTAAACTCAGCAAACTTCTTTTGCCATAAATATTTCCCTCACAATCAGGTCTCAGATAACAATCCTTCCCATGGCCTCAAGCTGCAACCTACGTGCTCATCCTGGAACATTCTTTGTAAAGATCCTTGAACAAATGTCAATGGTTACTTTATAGATTATTTTCTGGGCACAACTGCAGAAGGCTTCTGTGCTTTCTCATGCTTCTCTCAAGAACAATAAGCACCTTAATATTCTTTCCAGCCAACTCAACCAAAGAAAAGAAAGAACAAGTCAGAATCACAAAACCTAACTCCTTCATCCTGGGACCGTGCCTGCGGGGTGAGGAGAGGGGGTTGGGGCAGTGCCTCCATTTTGTCAGTAATGCCTAATGCAGCTCCCGACATCCCAGTTTCTTTATTAGATCAGACCAGGCTGGAAGTGGAGTTCATAACCTTCACAACAGTTGGAGAACTTCTTGGGTATTACTGTTTTCCAGTTCGTGGATCATCCACCCAGCAGATATGAGATTTGATTGTTTCATGATTGTGCCCCTCCTACTGTCTTGCTGCAGCTTCTTCTTTGTCTTTGGACCTTGGGGTTTTTTTTGTTTGTTTGTTTCGGTGAGTTCAGTGTCCTCCTGTCCACAGTTGTTCAACAGTTAGCTACAATTTTGGTGCTCTCCTAGGAGGAAATGAGCTCACATCCTTCAACTCCACCATCTTGAATCAGAAGTAGGTACTCTTTTTATTTTTTTAATTGATTAATTTATTTATTTTTACTTAACAATATTGTATTGGTTTTGCCATACATCAACATGCATCTGCCACGTATGTACACGTCTTCTCTTTTTAAAACCATATTTTTAAACAATTTTTATCATTAGTTTAAGAAAAAAATATATTTATATATGTATTTAATATATATTGGTAATAAATGTATATCAAATATTTATTTTCCTTAAATTAATGATAAAATTGTTAAATATATGTGTATATATGTATACACACATATATATTTATGTGTATATATACATAAAACTGTTGAAGAAATTATCTGAACATGCTATGTAATATATTTGAAGGGGATTAGAACTGTAAGTAGTGCCTAGCTCCATCCCTGACCTTGGGGAAGTTATTTACCATCTCTTGGTCTTGGTTTCCTCAGCAGCAAAATGTGTCTGATTTAATAATTTTTAAGATTGTAAACACAGTGGATGTAAACTGCCAAATTACAGACACTTTGTGTTTTATTTTCCTTTCTCTAGCACTACTACTGCTAAGTCATTTCAGTCGTGTCCAACTCTGTGCGACCCCATAGATGGCAGCCCACCAGGCTCCCCCATCCCTGGGGTTCTCCAGGCAAGAACACGTTTAAATTTCTAAGAAGCTTAGGAAATATTGGTATGTGCAAAAATAAGTTATTAACTAATCCATTCTACCTTTTTGCTTTTTCACTCCTACTGCTATTACTCTCATTGAGACAATACTATTTTCTGCCTGGGCTATTATAATAGACATGAAATTCCAGTGTTCACAATGCCCTTCCAATGTCATGTTTCTCTCATCTGTAATTAAATTCCCAAGGACTGCTTTAAGGAATATTATCTTAAAACATAACTCCAAATAATATACTTCTCGGTGATTCTTCTGGGTTTACAGGATGTCAGAACTTTTTGTCTGTATTTAAGGCCTTCATTTCCTGACCACAACTAATCTTTCCATCTTCATTTAGATATACTTTCTATCATGCACTTAAGATTCACTCTCATATCTCAGCTTCTGCTCACTGCAGAAACTATGTTTGAAGTGCATTCCTTCCTTACAAAATGGAAGCTTACCCCTTCTTCCAGGCCTACTTAAAATACTAAGTCTACTGAAAATTTTTCCTTAAAAACCTTCTCAAACACAACAATACTCTTCAATCCACACACCCATACCTCTCATGACAAGTGGAAACTTTCCATTTTGAATTAAAGTTATGTTTTATACATGTAAAAGGCTCTGTCTAGTTTCCCACCAATTTTCCTTCCAAACTGAAGATTGTTGACTTCTTAAAACAAGAACATTTTGTCTTTACGTTTGTTGCATACAGTGTATTGCCTGACATGTGTACTTTTTAATGGTAGATCGAACTCTATTTTAAGAGGGTATATTTTGCTCTCAAAGTCTTTGTCTAAATCTACAATGGAAATTCCTTTGCTATAAATTAACTTTGTATAGTATCTACAGTGATATATTTAGGCTTTATTCACTGTTTTGTTACAATTCTTGATCCTACAGTGGAAGTGGAGACTTTTACCCTCAGACAGAGACCTAATTTTGTATGCCTCAAGAAAATCAAATCAGAAGTTAGCATATAAGAAAAGTAATATGTGTAAATAATGTGACTAATACATATATACATATGAAATTTTATATGTGAGATGGATGAAATGCAATACTTATCACCTTATATTTAAATAAGGTGAATATCTATTTTTGCATATATGGACAAATAGATATTCTGTTTAAAATGTGGTTACTCTTACCTAACATAAAGTAGCAGGGTCAAACGAGCTCTGAGAAGCATACATATTACAGTCAACAGTTGCTAATTAGCCTGTTCTTTTTTGGGAGGAGCAATCCATAAGGCATGCAGGATTGTTCCTCCACCATGGATGGAAGCCAGGCCCCTTGCAGTGGAAGACTGAAGTCTTAACTACTGAATCTCCAAGGTAGTCCGGATGCTAATTATTGTTCTAATGAAAGCGATTGCATCTAACTCTTAGTGATCTCTGAACAAAGTTCTTTCTAAATGAAACTCTCCTCTTTAGGTTATTTTTCTAAAAAGTAAAGCTTCATGTTTGAGCTTTCCCAAAAATTTATATTTAAATTATACTTATTATACTCAAATGGTATAGAAAACATGATGATCTTAACAGTCATAAGTTTTCCTTATCCAGTAGAATGTATACCTAGTAAAAAGTAACTTTTAAGACTTCAAAAAATGCTTAATTATGCTGGACATGATCTGACAATTTTGTATGGCCTTTCTAAATTAAAAATTTTTCACCTACCAGTGGACAATATTCCTTAAGAAATTCTTGATAGCATACTAATCAGACAACTAGATGTGACTTTTAAAATAGGACTTAGACATTTAGCTACACAAATGATTTATTACATAATCTTTGACTTTGACAACAGAAGGGAGGTCATTTAGGCAGTAGCAATACATATATCCAATTCACTCTATTTTACCTCTATGCTTAAATTTACACCTTTACATTCAGTATTCTCCTTACATTGCTTATTAATTTGAGGTGAGGATTCAAGTCCTTTCAAAACTAGGTCAGCAGAAAACTTCTGCTTCTGGCTAAGAAAAGTAGTGTTTAGCCAAATAATTCCTCCATGGGAATGATCTAGAAATCTAGAAAAATTGCAAATGTATTTATTTACTAATTTGATGGCTTAATAATTTTTGTTTTATTTAAAGGCAGCAGAATGTTGCTGAGATAATTATGAAAGGCTACATTTTATAGAGTGTGAGTGTGGAGAGATGAGCAGATGTCAGTCATTTCTCCTTTTAGGCTATTTCTGTTTCTAGGTATTTGGAAACAGGCTGTTGTAGGCACAGGGCTTGAGAAAAAGATGACAGTTGAGCATCAGAGAAGATCAGCAAGTGTTTTGAATTTTTGTGTGACTGAAGACATGAAATTTGGAGATGAGAATGTACAAGATTCTGGTAGAAAGAAAGGTTAAAGAACTGAACATAAATGCAGATGATTTTTTTCAATCACGATATTTTCAAATTATAAACAATGTAAGTAAGAAGTGAAGAAAGTGAGTCAAAACATTCTGAAAAACATAATAGAATTTTCTCTTGTCTCAATGTGCTGAATGGACAAAGATTATAAGGTTCAGACCCCAGTGGGAGGCCAATTCAGTGAATACTTCAGTGATCTGGAATCACTGGAGGGATATGACGAGAAGTGGGTGGTGAGTGTAAAACATATAAGACATATTATTACTGCAACTGTAGCTCATCTCAAAATCAGCAAGTTCATAATTAGAGTCAGTTCATCAGTTCCTCAGCTAGGAATACAGATTTGGGATAAAGCTTTGATAGAAGAAGGCACAATTTAGAACATATACTCTTCAAACAACATCAAATATTTACTGAAATTACTAGAGTTGCCAAAAGATAGGACCAAATGACCAAAATATAAGTGAAAACTCAGTCAATAGAAGTAAGATAAGAATTTTAAAGTGTCTGTGTTTAATATCTGTAATGAAATACAGGAAGAGGTAGAAAAAAAAAAAAAGAATAATACCAGAGAATCTGTACAATTTTAAGTGAAGTGCAGTGTTTAACATAGTTTCTTCCAAGGTTTTATGTGTGTATATAACACAAGCTCAAACTACATTGAAACTACTATATAGAAAAATCATAGTTTTAAAATATAATGTTATGAGTTGTATCTCTCTTGAATTCTTGAAGTGCTAATTGGGGAAATTTAGAATAAACCTTGAACAATACTGGAACATGTTTTTACCAGGGAAATATGACTCAATAAATGTTTAAAATAAAATGTAGCAAAGATCTTTATTGGAGATAATCTTTCCCTTCGGCTGATACTTTCTAGTAGAAATATGTATATATATGATAACTTTTGAACTCTGTCTTTATTCCATATTAACTGCTTAAAGAAAGAGTGGACTTTATGTTTGACAGTTGTAGTAGGAAGGATTCTAAGATGGCTCCCAAAATTCCCAGACCTTGGTATTAACATGCTCCATAATCTCTTTCCTTTGCTTGTAGGAAGAATTGATCGATGGAATTCACTCCCATGAAGATGTCACATTAAATGACAAAGGTGAATGCATTTTGATAAAAGCAGTCTTTAATCAGTTTGACATTGAATTAATCAGAAGAAAAAAATATTCTAGGTGGGCCTGCCTTACCAGGTGAATCTTTAAAAGACTGTTCAGGCTCTTGTTGAGATCAGAGAGATGCTGTATCTGGTCCTGAATAAAAAAGCTGTTATGTGTTCAAGAAATGAGTTCTGTCCAGAGTCACATGAGCTTAGGAGAGGACCCTGAGCCTCAGCCCTGCCCAATGTGACTTTGTAGGGTGTGATTCCCTGCACCCAGTACCCATAATAGGCATGCCTGTTCTTCTGACATATGTGTGAGGTAATACATGAGTGTTGGTTTAAGCCAGTAAGTCTGTAGTGATTTCAATGCAATGATAAACAGTTAATACAGTAAGTTTAGGATAAGTCTGTAAGAAAACTTTGCTCAATATTTTATTCTTTGAGAGCTTCCTGATCACAAGATTCATGGGACAATTCTCTCATGGAAATCCTGTAATTTTTCTAGTTGTGCTTCTAATTAGGTTAGTTAATAAACCAAAACCAGGAATAAGTAGTAACAAATTCCCTTCACACATATGTAAAATCATGTTCTTCATTCAGCTTCATTAACGGTAAAAGTAAAGTTTAGATCTCAATCAATCTAAATCCTGAATCTCTCTCTCAGATGGTTCTGAATTAGTTTGGAGAAAAGAAAAACACATTCCTTACAAACCCCAAAATCTACAATATTTTCTCTTGTTGTAGAGTAATAATGTATTACCAACATTACATATCATTACCGCCAAACAAGGCAACTGAAAGAGAAATGAAGCAACCAGAAAATAAAGTACATCATGGGGAAAATGGCATTTCTCTAACAAAATCTATAACAGTTTCAATGTAATCATCAAAACAGCCACCCCTGAGATTCATTATTTTCTTCCTGATGTTAAATGGGTTGAAAATTTAACTTTTCTTCTTAAATGCACAATTACAAAGATGGTCACAGTAGAAGAATAATCATTACCAACACCGCGTCCTTGAATGACGTTGGAGTCGTTGTTTCATATGAATTTGCATAACTGGCAGCTTTGAGTTTCCTAAACCTCTTTGCCAGAAATAGTGTCCCAATTGTTTTTTTCCAGAAACAAGATGACAATGTTCTTAAATAAAATTCTCATTAAATTTTCTTTTGAATTATGACTGTATGATCAAATAAATATTGTCTGCTGAAATGGCTGTAAAGATAAGTCTTTCAGGACAGTTCACGTATTTCATATGCAAATGTTCTGACCCCTTTTTATATTGGAAGGGTGGAAGAAAATATTTGGTATCTATTTAATTTGAATGTACTGTCAAATCAGATGCATAAGTTTCTGAAGTCAAATAGCTATTTTATTGTATCATGTTATTAAAATGGCACATTTTGTACTGAGGACAATTCAGTGATATATGCTGACTTTTGTATGCATGATGTACTATCAGAAATAAATGTATCTTATTAAATATAAATTATTGATGAGAAATGTGAAGTTTTTACAATATGTCTATATGAATTTTCCACATACACACACACATATATATGAGTTTTTAAATTTTCATCTGAATTTCTCTTCACAATTAAATTATCATATATTTTACCACAAATATCCTTGGATTCCTTATACTTCAGAAATATATATTAGTTCTTTTAATGCAACATCTCTGCTTAGATTATTTTGAATTGAACTTCACCTGATTCACTATGTGCATACTTTGCTTAATATAATTACCTCAATTAAAAATAAATTTCACTTGTTTAAAGATTTAAAAGATTGATAGGACTTATTTTTCTACAGACTATAAGGTTTAGGTCTAATAATTATTTAAAAATAAAAGTACACTGGATGAGAAATAATGTAAGTACTTGTACTTCAGAAATATGGGAATGATTTCTCATTCCCTACAGATTAATTCAGAAACACCATACTTTCCTGTTTTGTTAATATCCATTGCCTCCCTTCATTGACAGAGTGGCAATGGGTTCTGATGTCATTTGTGCAAAGTAATAAACAGTCTTTCCTGAAAATCCTCACTCTTCTTTAAATGTGTAATTTCGTTATTACCTTATTTCATGGTGGGCCTGCTTTGCATCTGCCCCCAAATCTCCTTTAGTGTGAGCTAGTAGCCCCCTTCCTAATTACTATTGTGATTGTTGCTTTTTAAAAAAAGTGCACCAATAAATAAGTGCACCTCTTATAAAATACTATTGCTTTTTATATATCTGGAACTAAAAGCAAATGATTCTAAAACACAATACAGGGGGGGAATTGAATTCTTAGAATTAAATCTCTGACAGAAAGAATGATTAAAAAAATAAAAGCTCAGAGATGCAGAGATAAGAAAAACTCACAATTAAAAGATAGAAAGTAGAAGGAGGGGGTGAAAGAAAGAGGTGCTAGATGAAAGAGCTCAAATGATAACATTGTGTCCTGTGATGGAAAAAATCATCAAAGAAGGACCATAAATCTATGTGAATGCTGAGAAGTGTGAAAAAGAAGATATTAAATTAATAACAAACAAAATGACTCCAGTGAATTTGAAAAGAAAAGAAAAGCATTTACTGCAAAATGGTAGACTAGAAAGCTAAATTCTATAGAGACTGAATAAGCATGTAATCTATTTTCTCAAAGTTGGTCTCTACCTACGACTTGCCCATGAGTGTCCAGGAGTCTCCAGTGGAGGCATGGGTTCCCTGTGGCCTTCTGCAGGGTTGGGGGCAATGAGTGTAGCAGTGCCTGCATGGGACCTTTGGAAGGCGGTCACCATGGTCTTCATTACCTCCATCATAGACTGGCACCAGGTAAATAAAAAGGAGGGAATACAGCCCCACACATCAACAAAAATTGGATTAAACATTTACTGAGTATGGGCCCAACCATCAGAACAAGACCCAGTTTCCCCCTTAGTCAGTCTCTCCCATCAGGAAGCTTCCATAAGCCTCTTATCCTTTTCCACCAGAGGGCAGACAGACTGAAAACTACAATCACAAGAAACTAACCAATCTGACTACATGGACCACAGCCTTGACTAACTCAATGAAACTATGAGCCATGCCGTGTAGGGCCACCCAAGACGGATGGATCATAGTGTAGAGAGCTGACAAAAAGTGGTCCAATGGAGAAGGGAATGGTAAACCACTTCAGTATTCTTGCCTTGAGAATCCCATGAACAGTATGAAAAGGTAAAACGATAGGACACTGAAAGATGAACTCCCCAGATGGGGAGGTACCCAATATGCTACTGGAGATCAGTGGAGAAATAACACCAGAAAGAATGATGAGACAGAGCCAAAGCAAAAACAACAGTTGTGGATGTGACTAGTGATGGAAGTAAAGTCTGAGGCTGTAAAGAGCAATATTGCATAGGAACCTGAAATGTTAGGTCTATGAATCAAGGCAAATTGGAAGTGATCAAACAGGAAATGGCAAGAATGAATATTGACATTTTAGGAATCAGCAAGCTAAAATGGACTGGAATTAGTCAATTTAGCTCAGATGACCATTATATCTACTACTATGGGCAAGAATCTCTTAGAACAAAAGGAGTAGCCCTCAGAGTCAAAAAAAAAAAAAAAAAAAAAGAGAGAGAGAGAGAGAGAGAGTCTGAAATGCAGTATTTAGATGCAATCTCAAAAATAACAGGATGATCTCTGTTCATTTCCAAGGCAAACCATTCAATATTACAGCAATCCAAGTCTATGGCCTGACCAAGAATGCTGAAGAAGCTGAAGTTGAACAGTTCTATGAAGACTTACAAGACCTTCTAGAACTAATACCCAAAAAGATGTCCTTTTCATTATAGGGGACTGGAATGCAAAAGTAAGAAGTCAAGAAATACTTGGAGTAACAGGCAAATGTGGCTTTGGAGTACAGAATGAAGCAGGGCAAACAGTAATAGAGTTTTGCCAAGATAATGCACTGGTCATAGCAAACAATACAGGAGAAGACTCTGCACGTGGACATCACCAGATGGCCAACACTGAAATGTGATTGATTATATTCTTTGCAGCCAAAGATGGAGAAGCTCTATACAGTCAGCAAAAATAAGACTGGGAGCTGACTATGGCTCAGTTTATAAACTCCTTATGGCAAAATTCAGACTTAAATTGAAGAAAGTAGGGAAAACCACTAGACCATTCAGGTATGACCTTAATCAAATCCTTTATGATTATACAGTAGAATTAAGAAATAGATTTGAGGGACTAAATCTGATAGAGTACCTGATGAACTATGGATGGAGGTTCATGACATTGTACAGGAGACAGAGATCAAGGCGATCCCCAAGAAAAAGAAATGCAAAAAAGGCAAAATGGCCATCTGAGGAGGCCTTACAAATAGCTGTGAAAATAAGAGAATTGAAAGGCAAAGGAGAAAAGGAAAGATATACCCATTTGAATGCAGGGTTCCAAAGAATAGCAAGGAGAGATAAGAAAGACTTCCTCAGTGATCAGTGCAAAAAAAAAATAGAGGAAAACAACAAAATGGGAAAGACTAGAGATCTCTTCAAGAAAATTAGAGATGCCAAGGGAACATTTCATGTAAAGATGGGCTCAATAAAGGACAAAAATGGTATGAACCTAACAGAAGCAGAAGATATTAGAAAGAGGTGGCAAGAATACACAAAAGAACTATACAAAAAAGATCTTCACAACCCAGATAATCACAATGATGTGATCACTCACCTAGAGCCAGACATCCTGGAATGTGAAGTCAAGTGGGCCTTAAGAAGCATCACTATGAACAAAGCTAGTGAAGGTGATGGAATTCCAGTTGAGCTATTTCAAATCCTAAAAGATGATGCTGTGAAAGTGCTGTACTCAATATGCCAGCAAATTTGGAAAACTCAGTGGCCACAGGCCTGGAAAAGGGCAGTTTTCATTCCAATCCCCAAGAAAGGCAATGCCAAAGAATGCTCAAACTCCTGCACAATTGCACTCATATCACATGCTAGCAAAGTAATGCTCAAATTTCTCCAAGCCAGGCTTCAGCAGTACGTGAACCATGAACTTCCTGATGTTCGAGCTGGTTTTAGAAAAGGCAGAGGAACCAGAGATCAAATTGCCAACAAGAAAGTTCCAGAAAAACATCTACTTCTTCTTTATTGACTATGCCAAAGCCTATGACTGTGTGGATCATAAAAAGCTATGGAAAATTCTGAAAGAGATGGGAATACCAGGTCCACTGACCTGCCTCCTGAGAAATCTGTATGCATGTCAGGAAGCAACAGTTAGAACTGGACATGAACAAGAGCCTGGTTCCAAATCAGGTAAGAAGTCTTTCAAGGCTGTATATTGTCACCCTACTTTTTTTAACTTATATGCAGAGTACATCATGAGAAATGCTGGACTGGATGAAGCACAAGCTGGAATCAAGATTGCTGAGAGAAATATCAATAATTTCAGATATGCAGATGCACCACCCTTACGGCAGAAATTGAAGAAGAACTAAAGAGCCTCTTGATGAAAGTGAAAGAGGAGAGTGAAACAGTTGATTTTTCAGAAAACTAAGATCATGGCATCTGGTCCCATCACTTCATGGCAAATAGATGGAGAAACAGTGGAAATAGTAGCTGACTTTATTTTTTTTTTGGGGGGGGGGCTCAAAAATCACTGCAGATGGTGATTGCAGGCATGAAATTAAAAAACACTTGCTCCTTGGTAGAAAAGCTATGACTAACATAGACAGCTTATTAAAAAGCAGAAACATTACCCTGCTGACAAAGTTCCATCTAGTCAAAGCTACAGTTTTTCCAGTAGTCATGTATAGATGTGAGAGCTGGACTATAAAGAAAACTGAATGCCAAAGAATTGATGCTTTTGAACTGTGGTATTGGAGAAGACTCTTGAGAGTCCCTTGGACTGCAAGGAGATCCAACCAGTCCATCTTAAAGAGAAATCAGTCCTGGGTGTTCATTAGACGGACTGATGCTAAAGCTGAAACTCCAATACTTTGGCCACCTGATGCGAAGAGCTGACTCATTGGAAAAGACCCTGATGCTGGGAGGGATTGAGGGCAGGAGGAGAAGGGGACAACAGAAGATGAGATGGCTGGATGGCATCACCGACTCGATGGACATGAGTCTCAGTGAACTCTGGGAGTTGGTGATGGACAGGGAGGCTGGCATGCTGCGATTCATGGGGTCACAAAGAGTCGGACACGACTGAGCGACTGAACTGAACTGAACTGAGGGAATAGCAAAGAGAGATAAGAAAGCCTTCCACAGTGATCAATGCAAAGAAAAAGGAAAAGGGCAGAAAGGGTAAGACTAGAGATCTCTTCAATAAAATTGGAAATATCAGAGGAACATTTTATCTGAAGATGGGCACAAGAGATGGGAAGATGGGAATACCAGATCACCTTACCTGCCTCCTGAGAAATCTGTATGCAGGTCAAGAAGCAAGAGTTAGAACTGGACATGGAACAACAGACTGGCTACAAACAAATTGGCACTTACCAAGAGCATCGCCAATGACTGAACAACAAAGGCACTTGCCATCTGCCTCTATGGAGATTGAACCCCATACTGCTGTAGCCGATGACCTTCAACAACCCCTGAGGGAGTTCAGGGTGGAGTGAGGCACTCTGTGCTCCAGGGAATCTGGTGGGACAGGTCTTTAGACAGTTGGATGTTTTTAGGAACAGATTTTATTATCTCAATCCTTGCATCTCCTCATATCTAGAGAAGGCACTAAATCCCTTCATGGTGATATCAGATCCTCATGACTAACAAAAAGATTTTTGTAAAATGAGTGCTTCATGGTACTGAACTCCCCCTTCACCAAAACCTTATATATTGACTTTCCCCCACTGCTGCTTTGGAACAGTCTCTCAGAGTTATCTGAGATGCAGCCTCCTGGGCTGCAGTTCTCATTTTGTCCCAAATAAAACTTAACTCACAGCTCTCAAATTGCACATCTTTTTTTAGTTGACACCCTGCTTATTTAACTTATATGCAGAATACATCATGTGAAATCCTGGGCTGGATGAAGCACAAGCTGGAATCAAGATTGCTGGGAGAAAAATCAATAACCTCAGACATGCAGTTGAAACCACCCTTATGGCAGAAAGCAAAGAAAAACTAAAGAGCCTCTCGATGAAAGTGAAAGAGGAGAGTGAAAAGGTTGGCTTAAAATGCAACATTCAGAAAACTAAGATCATGGCATCTGGTCCCATCACTTCATGGCAAATCGATGGGGAAACAATGGAACAGCTTTATTTTAGAGGGGCTCCAAAATCACTGCAGATGGTGACTAAAGCCATGAAATTAAAAGATACTTGCTTCTTGGAAGGAAGAAAAGTTATGACCAACCTAGGCAGCATATTAAAAAGCAGAGACATTACTTTGCCAACAAAGGTCCATCTCGTCAAAGCCATGGTTTTTCCAGCAGTCATGTATGGATGTGAGAGTTGGACTCTAAAGAAAGCTGAGCACCAAAGAATTGATGCTTTTGAACTGTGGTGTTGGAGAAGACTCTTGAGAGTTCCTTGGACTGTAAGGAGATGCAACCAGTCCATCCTAACAAAAATCAGTCCTGAATAGTTATTGAAAGGACTGACGCTGAAACTGAAGCTCCAATACTTTGGCCACCTGATGTGAAGAACTGACTTCTTGGAAAAGACCCTGATGCTGGGAAAGAATGAAGGCAGAAGGAGAAGGGGATGACAGAGGATGCAATGGTTGGATGGCACCTCTGATTTGATAGACATGAGTCTGAGTAAGCTCCGGGAGTTGGTGATGGACAAGGAAGCCTGGTGTGCTGCAGTCCATGGGGTCACAAAGAGTTGGACACAAGTGAGAGACTAAACTGAACTGAACTGAATTGTAAAGACCTAATAGAAGCAGAAGAGATCAAGAACAGATGTAAATAATACAAAGAATAATTGTACAAAATACATCTTGATCTGGATAGCCACAGTGGTGTAATCACTCACTCAGAGCCAGACATTCTGGAGTGTGAATTTAAGTAGGCCTTAGGAAGCACTGCTGCCAATAATGCTCATGGAGGTGATGGAATTCCAGCAGAGCTATTTAAAATCCTAAAAGATGATGCTTCTAAAGTGCCACACTCATTATGTCAATAAATTTGGAAAAGCCAGCAGTGGCCACAGGTAGGGAAAAGGTTAATCCTCATCCCAGTTCCCAAGGACAATATTAAAGAATGTTCAAATCACCGGACAATTGCACTCATTTCCCATGCTAGTAAGTTTATGCTCAAAATTCTCCAAGCTAGGCTTTAGCATTATGTGAGCCAAGAACTTCCAGATGTTTAAGCTGGGTTTAGAAAAGGTAGAGGAACTAGTAATCAAATTGCCAACATTTGCTGAATCATGGAAAAAGCAAGGGAATTCCAGAAAACATTTACCTCTATTTCATCCACTATACTAAAGCTTATGACTGCATGAATTGTAACAAACTGTAGAAAACTCTTAAAGAGATGGGAATACCAGATCATCTTACCTGTCTCCTGAGAAACCTGTATGTGGGTCAAGAAGCAAAAAAAAAAAAAAAAAAAAAAAAAAACCCTATATGGAACAACTGACTGGTTCAGGATTGAGAAAGGAATATAACAAGGCTCTTTACTGTCACCCTGTTTATGTAAGTATACACAGAGCACATCAAATGAAATGTTGGGCTGGATGAATTACCAGCTGGAATCAAGATTACCAGGAGAAATATCAACAATCTCAGATACATGGATGATATCACTCTAATGGCAGAAAGCGAAGAGGAACTAAAGAGCCTCTTGATGAACATGAAGGAGGACAGTGAAAAAAGCCAGCTGAAAAAAAAAAAAAAAAACTCAGTTTAAAAAAACTAAGATCATGGCATCCAGTCCCATCACTTCTTGGCAAATAGTAGGGGGAAAGGTGGAGGCAGAGACAGATTTCCTCTTCTTGGGCTCTAAAATCACTGCAGATAGTGACTGCAACCATGAAATTAAAGACAATTGCTTCCTGGCAGGCAAGCTATGATAAACCTAGACAGTGTGTTAAAAAGTAAAGACAACACTTTGGCAACAAAGTTCCATATAGTCAAGGTTATGGTCTTCCTAGCAGTCATGTATGGATGTGAGAGCTGGACAATAAAGAAGGTAAAGCACCAAAGAATTGATGCTTTCAAGTTGTGGTGCTGGAGAAGATTCCTGAGAGTCCTTTGTAAAGCAAAGATATCAAACCAGCCAATCTTAAAGGAAGTCAACCCTGAATACTCATTAGAGTTGAAGCTATAATACTTTGGCTACCAGTCACAAATAGCTAACTCATTGGTAAAGACCCTGATGCTGGGAAAGGTTGAAAGCAGAAGGAGAAAGAGGCACAGAGGACGAGATGGTTAGAATGCATCACTGATTCAATGGACGTGAAGTTGGGCAAACTCAGGGAGATGGTGAGGGATAGGTGTGCTGCAGTCCATGGGTTGTGAAGAGTTGGGTATGATTTGAACCAAAATTTTCATGCCTGTAAGAGAGTATATTCCCCTTAGGGCAAGTCTCACAAATTTTAATTTAGGAATTTTGTCTTCTAAAGTCCATGTTTGTTGCACCTATTATTAACAAGATTTGCTTGAAAAATTTTTCCTAAAATTATTGTTTATGAGGGAGGAGACAGAAGAATATGGTGGAAGAGTAAGATGGAGAGATTGCCAGTCTTCTCCCAAATACATCAAAAACTCATCAAGATATGGAATAACTCCTAGAAAGCAACCTCTAGGCGACAGCAGAAGACCCCAGGCATCCAGGAGGACAGGCTAAGCTCCCAGAAATGAGGTAGGAGAGAGGAGGGAGACACAAAAAGGAAAAGATGGAGAACTTCTGGGCAGGAGCGTGTGCCCCAAGGAATGGAGAAGGAGCCCTGAAACAGGAGTTCCTGGGCACAGGGAAACTCCCTCACAGGCAGGCCCAAAGGGGAGTCCTGGGAAAAGAGTCAAAGCAGAGACTTGGAGGGCAATAAGCAGAGAACGCTACACTTTTTAGCCGGTTCACAGCTCATGCACTGTGGCCCCAAACATGGCGGGCTCGCGGGACCGAGAGTGGTGAGCATAGAAACCCAGCCACTGCACACAACCCTTGCAGCACAGAGGGCGGGCCCAGGTGGCCGAATGTGATGGGACAGACAAACACAGCCGGCACAAAGTGTGGGACTGGGGTGTCATAGAGGGGAGGCATGCAAACTTGGGCAGCGCACCCAACCCTTCCAGCACAACGAAAGAAGAACAAATAACCCCCGCGACAATGAGTGCAGGCAGTAAGGTGAAGCAAGTGCACATAAACCTCGCAATACAGAGGGCAGGCACAGAGCCAAAATAAGTCCACAGTAGCCCTGCAACACAGAGGCCAGATGCAGAGGCCAGCCGGGGAGCTGAAACAAGTGCACGCCCGCCCCTCGACGCAGAGTGCACGCCAGGGAAGCCGAGATCAGTGCACACAAGCCTGCGACACAGAGGGTGGACCTCGGGAACGGAGTCAAGTGCACACAAGTCCGCAACACCGAGCTTAGGTGAGCTTAGGTGAGCTGAGGGGGCTGAGGGAAATCCACACAAGTAGCCCATGATGCAGAAGGATCCACACAAGCCCCTGCCTAGCAAGATTCCGCCCACAGAGCAGAGCGGGACAGGGGAACAGAAGCACCAGCAATGATTCCAGGGACAAGTAGAGGGCTGGCAGCACTGAAGTTATGCTGAGAGAGCCACACTTCGAAGCAGCTGAGGAAATAGACGCACCTAATAACACATCATGCGAAGAGTTGACTCATTGGAAAAGACACTGATGCTGGGAGGGATTGGTGGCAGGAGGAGAAGGGGACGACAGAGGATGAGACGGCAGGATGGCATCACTGACTCGATGTACGAGTCTCAGTGACTCCGGGAGTTGGTGATGGACAGGGAGGCCTGGCGTGCTGCGATTCATGGGGTCGCAGAGTCCGACACGACTGACCGATTGAACTAAATGTGGTAAAATTATATTTTATCAACAAATTGAAACATTTATCTTTTCTCTATATCTGAACCCTGCAGAGATGGGAAGCTCTTCAGTTCAGTTTAGTCGCTCAGTCGTGTCCGACTCCCCAGGCCTCCCTGTCCATCACCAACTCCCGGAGTTCACTCAGACTCACGTCCAGTGAGTCCGTGATGCCATCCAGCCATCTCATCCTCTGTCGTCCCCTTCTCCTCCTGCCCCCAATCCCTCCCAGCATCAGAGTCTTTTCCAATGAGTCAACTCTTCGCATGAGGTGGCCAAAGTACTGGAGTTTCAGCTTTAGCATAATTCTGTCCAAAGAAATCCCAGGGCTGATCTCCTTCAGAATGGACTGGTTGGATCTCCCTGCAGTCCAAGGGACTCTCAAGAGTCTTCTCCCATACCACAGTTCAAAAGCATCAATTCTTTGGTGCTCAGCCTTCTTCACAGTCCAACTGTCACATCCATACATGACCACTGGAAAAACCATAGCCTTGACTAGACGGACCTTTGTTGGCAAAGGAATGTCTCTGCTTTTGAATATGCTATCTAGGTTGGTCATAACTTTCCTTCCAAGAAGTAAGCGTTTTTTAATTTCATGGCTGCAGTAACCATCTGCAGTGATTTTGGAGCCCAAAAAAATAAAGTCTGACACTTTCCACTGTTTCCCCATCTATTTCCCATGAAGTGATGGGACCGAATGCCATGATCTTCGTTTTCTGAATGTTGAGCTTTAAGCCAACTTTTTCACTCTCCACTTTCACTTTCCTCAAGAGGCACTTTAGTTCCTCTTCACTTTCTGCCATAAGGGTGAAAGTGAAGGATGAAATCTGCATATCTGAGGTTCTTGATATTTCTCCCCGCAATCCTGACTCCAGCTTGTGCTTCTTCCAGTCCAGCATTTCTTATGATGTACTCTGCATGTAAGTTAAATAAGCAGGGGGACAATATACAGCCTTGACGTACTCCTTTTCCTATTTGGAACCAGTCTGTTGTTCCATGTCCATTTCTAACTGTTGCTTCCTGACCTTCATACAGATTTCTCAAGAGGAAGGTCAGGTGGTCTGGTATTCCCATCTCTTTCAGAATTTTCCACAGTTTATTGTGATCCACACAGTCAAAGGCTTTGGCATAGTTGATAAAGCAGAAATAGATGTTTTTCTGGAACTCTCTTGCTTTTTCCATGATCCAGTGGATGTTGGCAATTTGATCTCTGATTCTTCTGCCTTTTCTAAAACCAGCTTGAACATCTGGAAGTTCACGGTTCATGTATTGCTGAAAGCTGGCTTGGAGAATTTTGAGCATTACTTTACTAGCATGTGAGATGAGTGCAATTGTGCGGTAGTTTGAGCATTCTTTGGCATTGCCTTTCTTTGGGATTGGAATGAAAACTGCCCTTTTCCAGTCCTGTGGCCACTGCTGAGTTTTCCAAATTTGATGGCATATTGAGGGCAGCACTTTCACAGCATCATCTTTCAGGATTTGAAAGAGCTTAACTGGAATTCCATCACCTCCACTAGCTTTGTTCATAGTGATGCCTTCTAAGGCCCACTTGACTTCACATTCTACGATGTCTGGCTCTAGGTGAGTGATCACATCATCATGAATATCTGGGTCATGAAGATCTTTTTTGTAGAGTTCTTTTGTGTATTCTTGCCACCTCTTCTTAATATCTTCTGCTTCTGTCAGATCCATTCCATTTCTCTCCTTTATCGAGCACATCTTTGCATGAAATGTTCCCTTGGTATCATAAATATTCTTGAAGAAATCTCTAGTCTTCCCCATTCTGTTGTTTTCCTCAGGTCTTTACATTGATCACTGAGAAAGGCTTTCTTATCTCTTCTTGCCATTCTTTGGAACTCTGCATTCAGATGCTTATATCTTTCCTTTTCTCCTTTGCTTTTCACTTCTCTTCTTTTTACAGCTATTTGTAAGGCCTCCCCAGACAGCCATTTTGGTTTTTT
Source organism: Bos indicus (assembly GCF_029378745.1). NCBI lineage: Eukaryota > Metazoa > Chordata > Mammalia > Artiodactyla > Bovidae > Bos > Bos indicus. The sequence goes on from NC_091765.1 coordinate 3,357,255, forward strand.
GCATTTCTATTCCATGGGGATGGTCTTGATCCCTGTCTCCTGTACAATGTCACCAGCCTCAGTCCATAGATCATCAGGCACTCTATCTCTCAGATCTAGTCCCTTAAATCTATTCCTCACTTCCACTGTATAATCATAAGGGATTTGATTTAAGTCATACCTGAATGGTCTAGTGGTTTTCCCTACTTTCTTCAATTTAAGTCTGAATTTGGTCATAAGGAGTTCATGGTCTGAGCCACAGTCAGCTCCTGGTCTTGTTTTTGCTGACTGTATAGAGCTTCTCCATCTTTGGCTGCAAAGAACATAATCAATCTGATTTTGGTGTTGACCATCTGGTGATGTCCATGTGTAGAGTCTTCTCTTGTGTTGTTGGAAGAGGGTGTTTGCTATGACCAGTGCGTTCTCTTGGCAAAACTCTATTAGTCTTTGCCCTGCTTCATTCCATATTCCAAAGCCAAATTTGCCTGTTACTCCAGGTGTTTCTTGACTTCCTACTTTTGCATCCCAGTCCCCTATTATGAAAAGGACATCTTTTTTGGGTGTTAGTTCTAAAAGGTCTTGTAGGTCTTCATAGAACCGTTCAACTTCAGCTTCTTCAGCATTACTGGCTGGGGAATAGACTTGGATTACTGTGATATTGAATGGTTTGCCTTGGAAAGGAACAGAGATCATTCTGTCGTTTTTGAGATTGTATCCAAGTACTGAATTTCAGACTCTTTTGTTGACCATGATGGCTACTCCATTTCCTCTGAGGGATTCCTGTCCACAGTAGTAGATATAATGATCATCTGAGTTAAATTCACCCATTCCAGTCCATTTCAGTTCACTGATTCCTAGAATGTCGACATTCACTCTTGCCATCTCTTGTTTGACCACTTCCAATTTGCCTTGATTCATGGACCTGACATTCCAGGTTCCTATGCAATATTGCTCTTTACAGCATTGGACCTTGCTTCTATCACCAGTCACATACACAGCTGAGTATTGTTTTTGCTTTGGCTCCATCCCTTCATTCTTTCTGGAGTATTTCTCCACTGATCTCCAGTAGCATATTGAGCACCTACTGACCTGTGGAGTTCCTCTTTCAGTATCCTATCATTTTGTCTTTTCATACTGTCCATGGGGTTCTCAAGGCAAGAATACTGAAGTGGTTTTCCATTCCCTTCTCCAGTGGACCACATTCTGTCAGATCTCTCCACCATGACCCACCCATCTTGGGTTGCCCCACAGGCATGGCTTAGTTTCATTGAGTTAGACAAGGCTGTGGTCCTAGTGAGATTAGATTGGCTAGTTTCCTGTGAGTATGGTTTCAGTGTGTCTTCCCTCTGATGCCCTCCTGCAACAGCTACCATCTTACTTGGGTTTCTCTTACCTTGGGCATGGGGTATCTCTTCATGGCTGCTTCAGCAAAGTGCAGCTGCTGCTCCTTACCTTGGATGAGGGGTATCTCCTCACCGCCACCCTTCCTGACTTTCAATGTGGGATAGCTCCTCTAGGCCCTCCTGTGCCCACGCAGCTACTGCTCCTTGGATGTGGTGTTGGTCCTCCTCGCCCCGACCCTGGAAGCTCTTAGTTTCCAATAACTTTATCAGATCAGTTAGGAAGATTATCTCAATAACAGGTACAGAAATCTCAAGGAATTTTGGATACCTTGAGAAGAAAGGAATTTACTTAGATTTGTTAGGCAAAATCTGTGATAAGCTTTTGACATGGCTTTCCTAGCCCGGAAAGGTTTTATTTTAAAAGTTCAGTCTGAGACTCTATAAAAGTTTCAGCAAAGCTAAAAAGTCTATGATCAATTATGGTTATATAAGTCATCAGGCCAAGTTTATTGAGACCAGACCTATACTACAAACAGGTCTGAATTTGGTTATATTTGGTAAAAATGATGGTGATTTTAAGGAGAAAAAGATGTTTCAATGAATGTTTAATCCCAGTTTGTTAATGGAGGGTTATCTTCTAAGTCTTAGTTATCTACTAAGACTCATTTCCTGGATAGTTCTTTGCTGTTAGGGTATATTAATGTAAAGTTGAATTGAATTTTAATAATGGCTTTTTAATAATGAACTTTAATAATGGCTTCCTGGTGGCTCAGACGGTAAAGTGTCTGCTTGCAATGCGGGAGACCTGGGTTCGATCCCTGGGCGGGGAAGATCCCTGGAGAAGGAAACAGCAACCCACTGTAGTACTCTTGCCTGGAAAATTCCATGGACAGAGGAGCCTTGTAGGCTACAGTCCATGGAGTCACAAAGAGTTGGACACAACTGAGCAACTTCACTTCACTTCAATACTGCAAAAGCTAGAACAACTGCCCAAAGTCATACTGAACCAGTGAATACTCCAAAACCTACTACTGGACACTGCACTGCCCTTTAGAGAGACAAGGTCGAGCTCCATCAACCAGAACACAGGCACAAGCTCCACCAACCAGTAAAATGTCACAGGGCACTAAGCCAACACTATCCTCAGGGGCAGAATCCACAGCCAAGAATTATGACCTTGAAAATCTTTTTAAAATTTTTTCTTTTTTTTTTTTTCTCTCTTATAAATCACAGTTTATTTCCCCAACATATCTCCACCTTCACATTAGCCTTTAGCACTATTATGGAATTTTCCTCTTTATTTTTCTTATTATAACATAAAAAAAAAATCACTTAAAGATTGTTTCTTCTTATAAGTCACACTGCTTATTTCCCAACATATTTTCACCATCACATTAGCTTTTTGCGGTGCTAGGGAGCTTTCCTTGTTTAAAAAAAAAAAAAAATCATCTTAAGATTTTTTTTTCTTTTTTTTCTTATAAATCACACAGTTTATTTCCCCTACATGTTTCCACCTCCATATTAGCCTTTTGTGGTGGTGTGGAGTTTTCCTCTTTGTGTTCTTGTCAAAAAAGAAAAAAAAGAAAAAAATTCATTTTGTTTTTTTTTCCTCTTTCTCATTTTTTTTTCTTTTTTCTTGATGAGTTTTTCAGATTTTGTTTTTTATATATTCAACTGCTTTTCCTACTTTTTTTACTGGCTGTAGCTATCCTGAATATTATAACTCTTTTCCACATACATATAATTATCTTTGTTTTTCTGTTTTTTTCTTTTCTTTCTGTTTTTAAAAAAAATTTAAATCCTCTTCTCCACCCCTTCCTTTTCTCTTTTTCTTCCTTTCTCTTCTTTCTGTTTTCACTCTCTTTTTTCCTTCACTCTTTCTTCTTTCACCAAGAAAGTTAAATTGTTGAGCTCTCTAAGCTATATTCCCCAGTTGGCCCTCTGCTCATGGTTAGATTTCCAGATTGAGCATTAGCTAACTCTGCTTTCAATTGGTTGATATCACCTCTGGTTTAATTTGCTCACCAAGTCAATCTCCTGTACTCTTTTCTTTAGAACACTTTGGTTATAACTTTATGTGTGAAAGTGTGTGTGTATATGTCCCAGTATTTCTGTAATTACATACTTGATCTTCTCCCACTAGAACACAGGCACAAGTCACCCCCAACAAGACATCAACACAAACCACCCAGCCAACATTTCCCTCCAAGGGCAAAAATCAAAAGGAACAAGCAATACAACCCTAAAGCCTTGGAAAAGGAGACCTCAAGTGGAGCAAGTTAAAAAAAAAAAAAAAAGAAAAGACAGAGAAATACAGCACAAATGAAAGAGCAAGGTAGAAACTCACAGGACCAAATAAACAAAGAGGAAGTAAGTAATCTAGAAAGGTTGCTGTTGAATCACGTGAAGACACCAGGATTCTTGGCCCCTGGAGGAGAAGAATTCAATCTGGGCCCAGAGACGAGGCTTGATCGCTCAGAGCTTTTGTGTAATAAAGTTTTATTGAAGTATAAAGAAGATAGAGAAAGCTTCTGACATAGGCATCAAAAGGGGGCAGAAGGAGTACCCCCTTGCTAGTGTTAACAATGAAGTTATATACTCTCCAATGAATCCAAAGAATGTCTGAAGGTTGTAAAGACCTCACCAGACCTACTCCCATAATTTACATTTTAAGATAACAGAATTAGCCAGAAGGTGTAATCCAGAGACTGTCCTAAGGCAGGATACATTATTGTTATATAATCCTAAGGAATGTAGAGAAGGAAAAAAAGTTTGTCCTTTCTTCCTCCTTGAGAATTCCAGACCCCTCTCTCCTTGGGGACCCCTAGACTTCTTACCATTGCCTAGGAAATGACTCTGTCAATCTACCTGAAAGAGAATTCAGAATAATGATAGCAAAGATGCTCCAAAGACTTGAAAATAGAATGGAGAAAATGCAAAAAGCATTTAACACAGTTAATACAATCACCAAGGACATAGAAAAAATATAGAATAAACAAAGACAGATGAATAACACAATTACTGAAATTAAAAATACTCTAGAAGGAACCAATAGCAGAATAACTGAGGCAGAGGAATGCATAAGTGAGCTGGAGGATAGAATGGTGGAAATAACGGCTGAAGTGCAGAATAAAGGGAAAGAATAGAAAAGAATTTAGGAAAGCCTCAGAGACCTTTGGAACAATATTAAACACACCAACATTCGAGTTATAGGGGTCCCAGAGGAAGAAGAAAAAAAAAGAAAAGCACTGAGAAAATTTTTGAAGAAATTATAGTCGAAAATTTCCCCAACATGTGAAAGGAAATAGTCAAACAAGTCCAAGAAGTGCAGAGTCCCCTACAGGTTAAACCCAAGAAAAAACACAATGAGACAAGCTAACAGAGATTAAGCACAAAGAAAGAATATTAAAAGCATCAAGGGAAAAGCAACAAGTAACATACAAGGGGAAACCCAAATGATTAACAGTGAATCTTTCAGCATAAACTCTACAGGCCAGAAGGGAATGACAGGATATATTTAAAGTAATGAAAGAGAAAAATCTACAACCACAATTACTGTACCAGGCAAAGATCTCATTCAAAATTGATGCAAAAATCAAAAGCTTTATGGACAAGCAGAAGTTAAGAGAATTCAGCACCACCAAAACAGCCTTACAACAAATACTAAAGGGACTTACATAGCCAGTAACACAAAAGAAATGAAAGACCTACAGAAACAAACCCAAAACAATCAAGAAAATGCCAATAGGAACATATGTATTAATAATTACCTTGAATGTAAATGGACTAAATGCACTAACCAAAAATACAGACTGACTGAATGGATACAAAACCAAAACCCATATATATGCTGCCCCCAGGAGACCCACTTCAGACCTAGAGACACATACAGACTGAAAGTAAAAAGATGGAAAAGATATTCCACGTGAATGGAAACCAAAAGAAAGCTGGAGTGGCAATCTACTGGAGATCAGTGGAGAAATAACTCTAGAAAGAATGAAGGGATGGAGCTAAAGCAAAAATAATACCCAGCTGTGGATGTGACTGGTGATAGAAGCAAGGTCTGATGCTGTAAAGAGCAATATTGCATAGGAATCTGGAAAGTCAGGTCCATGAATCAAGGCAAATTGGAAGTCAAACAAGAGATGGCAAGAGTGAATGTCGACATTCTAGGAATCAGCAAACTCAAATGGACTGGAATGGGTGAATTTAACTCAGATAACCATTATATCAACTACTGCAGGCAGGAATCCCTCAGAAGAAATGGAGTAGCCATCATTATCAACAAAAGAGTGCAAAATGCAGTACTTGGATGCAATCTCAAATATGACAGAATGATCTCTGTTCCTTTCCAAGGCAAACCATTCAATATCACAGTAATCCAAGTCTATGCCCCAACCAGTAACGCTGAAGAAGCTGAAGATGAACGGTTCTATGAAGACCTACAAGATCTTTTAGAACTAACACCCAAAAAAGATGTCCTTTTCATTATAGGGGACTGGAATGCAAAAGTAGGAAGTCAAGAAACACCTGGAGTAACAGCAAATTTGGCCTTGGAGTATGGAATGAAGCAGGGCAAAGGCTAATAGAGTTTTGCCGAGAGAACGCACTGGTCATAGCAAACATCCTTTTCCAACAACACAAGAGAAGACTCTACACATGGACATCACCAGATGGTCAACACCAAAATCAGATTGATTATGTTCTTTGCAGCCAAAGATGGAGAAGCTCTATACAGTCAACAAAAACAAGACCGGGAGCTGACCATGGCTCAGATCATGAACTCTTTATTACCAAATTCAGACTTAAATTAAAGAAAGTAGGGAAAACCACTAGACCATTCAGGTATGACCTATATCAAATCCCTTATGATTATACAGTGGAAGTGAGAAATGGATTTAAGGGCCTAGATTTGATAGACAGAGTGCCAGCTGAACTATGGAATCAGGTTCATGACATTGTACAGGAGACAGGGATCAAGACCATTCCCGTGGAAAAGAAATGCAAAACAGCAAAATGGCTGTCTGGGGAGGACTTACAAATAGCTGTGAAAACAAGAGAAGCAAAAAGCAAAGGAGAAAAGGAAAGATATAAGCATCTGAATGCAGAGTTCCAAAGAATACCAAGAAGAGATAAGAAAGCCTTTCTCAGTGATCAATGCAAAGAAATAGAGGAAAACAACAGAATGGGGAAGACTAGAGATCTCTTCAAGAATATTAGTGATATCAAGGGAACATTTCATGCAAAAATGGGCTCGATAAAGGACAGAAATGGTATGGACCCAAGAGAAGCAAAAGATATTAAGAAGAGGTGTCAAGAGTACACATAAAAACTATACAAAAAAGAGCTTCATGACCCAGATAACCACGATGGTGTGATCACTGACCTAGAGCCAGACATCCTGGAATGTGAAGTCAAGTGGGCCTTAGAAAGCATCACTACGAACAAAGCTAGTGGAGGTGACAGAATTCCAGTTGAGCTATTCCAAATCCTGAAAGACGATGCTGTGAAAGTGCTGCCCTCAATATGCCAGCCAATTTGGAAAACTCAACAGTGGCCACAGGACTGGAAAAGGTCAGTTTTCATTCCAATCCCAAAGAAAGGCAATGTCAAAGAATGCTCAAACCACCGCACAATTGCACTCATCTCACATGCTAGTAAAGTAATGCTCAAAATTCTCCAAGCCAGGCTTCAGGAATACATGAACCGCGAACTTCCCAATGTTCAAGTGGGTTTTAGAAAAGGCAGAAGAACCAGAGATCAAATTGCCAACATCCACTGGATCATGGAAAAAGCAAGAGAGTTCCAGAAAAACATCTATTTCTGCTTTATCGACTATGCCAAAGCCTTTGACTGTGTGGATCACAATAAACTGTGGAAAATTCTGAAAGAGATGGGAATACCAGACCACCTGACCTTCCTCTTGAGAAATCTGTATGCAGGTCAGGAAGCAACAGTTAGAAATGGACATGGAACAACAGACTGGTTCCAAATAGGAAAAGGAGTACGTCAAGGCTGTATATTGTCACCCTACTTTTTTAACTTATATGCAGAGTACATCATGAGAAACACTGGACTGGAAGAAACGCAAGCTGGAATCAAGATTGCCGGGAGAAATATCAATAACCTCAGATATGCAGATGACACCACCCTTATGGCAGAAAGTGAAGAGGAACTAAAGTGCCTCTTGATCACAGTGAAAGAGGAGAGTGAAAAAGTTGGCTTAAAGCTCAACATTCAGAAAACGAAGATAATGGCATTCGGTCCCATCACTTCATGGGAAATAGATGGGGAAACAGTGGAAACAGTGTCAGACTTTATTTTGGGGGGCTCCAAAATCACTGTAGATGGTGACTGCAGCCACGAAATTAAAAGACGCTTACTCCTTGGAAGGAAAGTTATGACCAACCTAGATAGCATATTGAAAAGCAGAGACATTCCTTTGCCAACAAAGGTCCATCTAGTCAAGGCTATGGTTTTTCCAGTGGTCATGTATGGATGTGAGAGTTGGACTGTGAAGAAGGCTGAGCGCCAAAGAATTGATGCTTTTGAACTGTGGTATGGGAGAAGACTCTTGAGAGTTCCTTGGACTGCAAGGAGATCCAACCAGTCCATTCTGAAGGAGATCAGCCCTGGATTTCTTTGGAAGGAATGATGAAACTCCAGTACTTTGGCCACCTCATGCAAAGAGTTGACTCATTGGAAAAGACTCTGATGCTGGGAGGGATTGGGGGCAGGAGGAGAAGGGGACAACAGAGGATGAGGTGGCTGGATGGCATCACTGACTCGATGGACGTGAGTCTCGATGAACTCCGGGAGTTGGTGATGGACAGGGAGGCCTGGTGTGCTGTGATTCATGGGGTCCCAAAGAGTCGGACACAACTGAGCGACTGAAGTGAACTGAAATGAGACTTTAAAATAAAGAATATCATAGGAGACAAAGAAGGACACTACATAATGATCAAGGGATCAACCCAAGAAGAAGACATAACAATTGTAAATGTCTATGCAGCCAATATAGGAGCACCTTAATACATAAGACAAACACTAACAGGCATAAGGGAAGAAATCAACAGCAACACAGTATTATTAGGGGACTTTAACAACCCACTTTCATCAATGGACAGGTCATCAAAACAGAGAATCAATAAGGAAACACAAACCTTAAATAAAACATTAGACCAAAGAGATCTAATTGATATCTTCAGGACTTTCCATCCAAATGCAGAAGAATACATTTTCTTCTCAAGTGCACATGGAACATTCTCCAGGGTAGACCACATCTTGGGTTACAAATCAAGCCTCAGTAAATTTAAGAAACCTGAAATTGTATCAAGTATCTTCTATGATCGGAACACTCTGATACTAGATATCAACTACAGGGGAAAAAAAATATACAGAAAAAACACAAATTCACGGAGATTAAACAATAAACTAATTAACAAAGAGGTTACTGAAGAAGTAAGAAAAGAAATCAAAAGATTCCTAGAAACAAATGACAATGAAAACATGACCCAAAACTTATGGGATTCAGCAAAAGCAGTTCTGAGACGGAGGTTTATAGTGACACAATCGTACCTCAAGAAACAAGAAAAACATCGAATAGACAACCTAGCTTTACACCTAAAACAACTGGGAAAAGAAGAACAAAGAATCCTCAAAGATAGCAGAAGGAAAGAAATCATAAAGCTCTCTAGCAGAAATAAATGAAAAAGAAATGAAGGAAACAATAGTAAAGATTAATAAAACTATAAGCTGCTTCTTTGAGAAGATAAATAAAATTGACAAACCACTAGCCAGACTCAATCAAGAAAAAAGGGAGATAAATTGAATCAGTAAAATTAGAAATGAAAGAGCAGAGGTTACAACACAGAAATGCAAAGGATCATAAGATAATATTATGAGCATCTATATGCTAATAAAATGGACAACATTGAGGAAATGGACAGATGCTTAGAAAAGATCAGCCTCCCAAGACTGAACCAGGAAGAAAGAGAAATTATGAACAACCCAATTACAAACACTGAAATTAAAACAGTAATCAAAAATCTTCCCCCAAACAAAAGCCCAGAGCCAGATGGCTTAAGAGGGGAATTCTATCAAACATTTGGAGGAGAGCTAATGCCTATTTTCTGAAACTCTTCCAAAAAATTTCAGAGGAAGGAACACTTTCAAACTCATTGTACGAGACCACAATCACCCTGATACCAAAACCAGAAAAAGACAACATGAAAAAAGAAAATTACAGGCCAATATCACTGATGAACATAGATACAAAAATCCTCAACAAAATTCTAGCAAACAGAATCCAACAACATCATAAAAAGCTCATACACCATGATAAAGTCAGCTTTATACCACGGTTGCAAGGATTCTTCAACATATGCAAATCAATCAACGTGATATACGATATCAACAAATTGAAAGATAAAAACCATGTGGTTATATCAATAGATGCAGAAAAAGCGTTTGACAAAATCCAGTATCCATAGATACAAAAATCCTTAACAAAATTCTAGCAATCAGAATCCAACAACACATTAAAAAGATCATACACCATGACCAAGTGGGCTTTATCCCAGGGATGCAAGGATTCTTCAATATCTGCAAATCAATCAATGTAATACACCACATTAACAAATTGAACAATAAAAACCATATGATTATCTCAATAGATGCAGAGAAAGCCTTTGACAAAATTCAACATCCATTTATGATAAAAACTCTCCAGAAAGCAGGAATAGAAGGAACATACCTCAACATAATAAAAGCTATATATGACAAACCCACAGCAAACATTATCCTCAATGGTGAAAAATTGAAATCATTTCCTCTAATGTCAGGAACAAGACAAGGGTTCCCACTTTCACCATTACTATTCAACATAGTTTTGGAAATTTTGGACACAGCAATCAGAGCAGAAAAAGAAATAAAAGGAATCCAAATTGGAAAAGAAGAAGTAAAACTCTCACTGTTTGCAGATGACATGATCCTCTACATAGAAAACCCTAAAAACTCCACCAGAAAATTACTAGAACTAATCAATGAATATAGTAAAGTTGCAGGATATAAAATCAACACACAGAAATCCTTGCATTCCTATACACTAATAATGAGAAAATAGAGAAATTAAAGAAACGATTCCATTCACCATTGCAATGAAAAGAATAAAATACTTAGGAATATATCTACCTAAAGAAACTAAAGACCTATATATAGAAAACTATAAAACACTGGTGAAAGAAATCAAAGAGGACACTAATAGATGGAGAAATATACCATGTTCATGGATTGGAAGAATCAATATAGTGAAAATGAGTATACTACCCAAAGCAATTTGTAGATTCAATGCAATCCCTATTAAGCTACCAACGGTATTCTTCACAGAGCTAGAACAAATAATTTCACAATTTGTATGGGAATACAAAAAACCTCGAATAGCAAAAGCAATCTTGAGAAAGAAGAATGGAACTGGAGGAATCAACCTGCATGACTTCAGGCTCTACTACAAAGCCACAGTCATCAAGACAGTATGGTACTGGCACAAAGACAGAAATATAGATCAATGAAACAAAATAGAAAGCCCAGAGGTAAATCCACGCACCTATGGACACCTTATCTTTGACAAAGGAGGCAAGAATATACAATGGATTAAAGACAATCTCTTTAACAAGTGGTGCTGGGAAAACTGGTCAACCACTTGTTAAAGAATTAAACTAGAACACTTTCTAACACCATACACCAAAATAAACTCAAAATGGATTAAAGATCTAAATGTAAGACCAGAAACTATAAAACTCCTAGAGGAGAACATAGGCAAAACACTCTCCGACATACATCACAGCAGGATCCTCTATGACCCACCTCCCAGAATATTGGAAATAAAAGCAAAAATAAACAAATGGGACCTAATTAAACGTAAAAGCTTCTGCACAACAAAGGAAACTAAAAGCAAGGTGAAAAGACAGCCTTCAGAATGGGAGAAAATAATAGCAAATGAAGCAACTGACAAACAACTAATCTCAAAAATAGGTCCCATTTGTTTATTTTTGCTTTTATTTCCAGTATTCTGGGAGGTGGGTCATAGAGGATCCTGCTGTGATGTATGTCAGAGAGTGTTTTGCCTATGTTCTCCTCTAGGAGTTTTATAGTTTCTGGTCTTACGTTGAGATCTTTAATCCATTTTGAGTTTATTTTTGTGTATGGTATTAGAAAGTGTTCTAGTTTCATTCTTTTACAAGTGGTTGACCAGTTTTCCCAGCACCACTTGTTAAAGAGATTGTCTTTAATCAATTGTATATTCTTGCCTCCTTTGTGAAAGATAAGGCGTCCATATGTGCGTGGATTTATCTCTGGGCTTTCTATTTCACGCCAGTCAGAATGGCTGCAATCCATAAGTTTACAAGCAATAAATGCTGGAGAGGGTGTGGAGAAAAGGGAACTCTCTTACACTGTTGGTGGGAATGCAAACTAGTACAGCCACTATGGAGAACAGTGTGGTGATTCCTTAAAAAAAACTGGAAATAGAACTGCCTTATGACCCAGCAATCCCACTGCTGGGCATACACACTGAGGAAACCAGAATTGAAAAAGACATGTGTACCCCAATGTTCATTGCAGCACTGTTTATAATAGCCAGGACATGGAAGCAACCTAAATGTCCATCAGCAGATGAATGGATAAGAAAGCTGTCATACATATACACAATGGAGTATTACTCAGCCATTAAAAAGAATACATTTGAATCAGTTCTAATGAGGTGGATGAAACTGGAGCCTATTATACAGAGTGAAGCAAGCCAGAAGGAAAAACACCAATACAGTATACTAACGCATGTATATGGAACCCTGTGTACGAGACAGCAAAAGAGACACTGACGTATAGAACCGTCTTATGGACTCTGTGGGAGAGGGAGAGGGTGGGAAGATTTGGGAGAATGGCATTGAAACATGTAAAATATCATGTATGAAACGAGATGCCAGTCCAGGTTCGATGCACGATACTGGATGCTTGGGGCTGGTGCACTGGGACGACCCAGAGGGATGGTATGGGGAGGGAGGAGGGAGGAGGGTTCAGGATGGGGAACACATGTATACCTGTGGTGGATTCATTTTGATATTTGGCAAAACTAATACAATTATGTAAAGTTTAAAAATAAAATAAAATTAGAGGGAAAAAAAAATAAATAAATAAAATAAAATTAAAAAAAAAAAAGAAAGAGAGGGAGAGAAAGAGAGTTGAGGCACTAAGATATCAATAATAATAATAGCAACAACACAGGGAAAGCTATATCCAACTGAATGCAGAGTCCCAGAGAATAGCAAGGAGAGATAAAAAGTCTTAAGTGAACAATACAAAGAAATAGAGAAAGCAATAGAATGGGAAAGACTAGAGATCTCCTCAAGAAAATTAAAGAAAACATTTTAGGCAAAGATGGATACAATAAAGGAGAAAAACAGCAAGGACATAACAGAAGCATAGGAGATTAAGGAGAGATGGCAAGAATACACAGAAAAACTATGTAAGAAAGGTCTTAATGACCCAGATAACCACGTTGGTGTGGTCACATAAAGCCAGACACCTTGAAATGTGAAGTTAAGTGGGCCTTAGGAAGCATTGCTACAAACAAAGCTAGTGGAGGTGACAGAATTCCAGTTCAGCTATTTAAAATACTAAAAGATGATGCTGTTAAAGTGATGCACTCAATATGCCAGCAAATGTGGAAAAATCAGCAGTGGCCACAGGACTGGAAAAGGTCAGTTTTCATTCCAATTCCAAATAAGGGCAATGCCAAAGGATGTTCAAACTACCATACAATTGTGCTCATTTCACATGATAGCAAGGTAATGCTCAAATCCTTCAAGCTAGGCCTCAACAGTATGTGAACCAAAAACTTCCAGATGTACAAGCTGGATTTAGAAAAGGCATGGGAACCAGAGACAAAAACACCAGCATCTGCTGGATCATAGAAAAAGCAATGGAATTAAAAAACAAAAATCTGCTTCTGCTCCACTGACTACATTAAAGCTTTGACTGTGTGGATGACAACAAACTGGAAAATTCTTAAAGAGATGAGAATACCTGACCACCTTATCTGCCTCATAAGTATGCAGGTCAAGAAGCAACAGTTAGAGCCAGGCATGGAATGATGGACTGGTTCCAAATTGGGAAAGGAATATGTCAAGGCTGTATATTTTCACTCTGCATAACTTATATGCAGAGTACATCATGCAAAATGCTGGACTGGATGAAGCACAAGCTAGAATCAAGATTTCAAGTAGAAATAGAACAATGTCAGATATGCAGATGATACCACACTAAAGGCAGAAAGTGAAGAGGAAATAAAGAGCCTTTTGATGAAGGTGAAAGAGGAGAGTGAAAAAGCGGACTTAAAACTCGACATTCAAAAAACAAAGATCATGGGGTCTGGTCCCATCACTTCTTAACAAAAAAATGGGAAAAAAGTGGAAACTGTATCAGACTTCATTTCCTGGGGCTCTAAAATCCTTGTGGACAGAGACTGCAGCCATGAAGTTAAAAGACACTTGCTCCTTGGAAGAAAAGCTATGACAAAGCAGAGGCATCTCTTTGCCAAAAAACGTCCAAATTGTCAGAGCTATGGTTTCTCCAGTAGTCATGTATGGATGTGAGAGTGGACTATATGTAAGGCTGAGCACTGAAGAACTGATGCTTTTGATCTGTGGTACTGGAGAAGACTCTTGAGAGTACCTTGGACGGCAAGAAGATCAACTCTGAATACTCATTGGAATGGCTGATGCTGAAGCTGAAGCTCCAACACCTGATGCAAACAGCTGTTTCATTGGGAAAGACCCTGATCCTGGGAAAGATTGAGGGCAAGAGAAGAAGGGGGTAAGAGAGGATGGTATTGTTGGATGGCATCACTGACTCAGTGGAGATGAATTTGAGCAAACTCAGGGAAATAGTGAAAGTCAGTGAAGCCTGGTATGCGGCAGTTCGTGGCATCTCAAAGAACTGGACACGATTTAGCTACTGAACAATTAAAAGCAACAATAATAAAATATGTTAAAGAAGATACGGTGAAATTAGCACCCTTATATATGAGTGGTGGGAGCGAAAGATGGTTCAGTACTATGGAGAGTAGTTTGATGGGCCCTCAAAATTTAAACATGAAATTACCGTAAGATCTACCAATTCCACAACTATATGTATATTCAGGAGAATTCAAAACCGGTATTCAAACAAGTACCTGTGCATGTATGTTTATTGTAGAATTATTTATGATGGTCACAAGGTGAATATACTATAAGCTGTGGTATATTTACATACAACGAAGTATCACTCAGGTATTAAAAAAAAAAAAAAATTTAACTGTTAGAGGCTACAACACTGATGAACCTAGAAAGCATTAAGTGAAAGAAGCCACCTACGAAATGACAGAGAATGTATGGCTTGTTTTGTCAGGAGTACCCAGAAGAGCTAAATCCTCAAAGACAGAATGCAGTTTGCAAATTACGAGGGGCAGGGGAAGTAGGGACCAGAGAATAACTACTTAACAGGTAAGACATTTCCTTTTGTGATGATGAAAATATTTTGTAACTAGATGGAATTGGAGTTTGTGTAACAGTGTTCATGTACTAAATGTCACGGACATCAAATTTAAAATAGTTTATTTTATACTATGTGAACTTCACCTCTACTTAATTTCAAAACAACTAAAAACACTAAATAGATTAAGTATTCAGTTACATGGAAAAATATTCCAGCATAAACTATGTATACAAAGTCAAGGAACTAAGAGCAAAAGGGAAAATTTATTGAAATTCATTTACAAAAATGGAGAAATATGTCTTAAATATTACACATGCCTAAATATTAATTTAAATAAGAGAAAACTTCCAATTAAAAATGGGCAAAACACAAGAACAGAGAGAGAATAGAAAAGATATAATGATCATTTTGAATTTTGAAAAAATGATTAAACTCAAGATTTAAAGGGGGAATATAAATAGAATCTTTGATAATATGTTACTTTTTAAACTTTTCAGAAATGCAAAAATAAAACTTGATGTTACACAGACTCAGCAAGAGTATGGAGAATAGAAACTTTCTTCCTTTTTGATGAACCTCTATGTCCTTACCTTTTCTCTTTATTCTACTTCCACTGAAGTCAGTTTGCTAGTGATAGAGAAGAGACAGTAGCATCCTATATCTAGAATTGAAGATTTTAATTTTTCCCCAACATACAGTTCTCCACAGTATAGACATTCTCTATAGAATGTGATACTCTCTAGATTTTATCTTCAGGTGCCTGGCAATGAATAAAACTATCTTTGATGTTTATCACTCTTTCTGGATACTGGTATTTCTTATCTCTTCTTTTCATAGTTGTAGTTTTGTTAAAAAAATAAAAATTCTTGATATAATCAGTTGTATATTTTTACATAATAATTTCTTATTAATATATATTGCAAATATTTAGTTCCCTTGCTTTATTACCTTATACATTTCATAAATAATATTAATATTTTAATTTAAAAATAATATATATAATATTTAATTTGTACTTAAACTTTTTCTTAGGAATCTTCTGTGTAATAACCACAAAATAAAACTGCTTCACCATAATTTATGCATGGGAAGGACAGAGCTTGAATAAACTATTAGGGTGTGTAAATATCTTAAAAATATAAGACAAATATAAAGTCTTTGTGAGAATGCATTGTTTACATGAGACAATAATGCATAAAATTTATAGTATAAAGATATGTATCATAAATATAATACAATAATTATGTATTACTACTATATGAGTTATGTATGTGCATTATTAATGCATGGAATAAGTATGTATATACAATTTGTAACTTGTAAATATACATTTATTTGTTTATTATGTTTAAATTTAGATATATAATTCATCTTAACTAGAAGGTTTATCTACTTAAAATTAAAAAATTTTCAAAATATGCTATATAAAATGGGTATTTAGTTAATAGCTAATTTTCTTTCAAAATGAACTTTTAAGGTTTGTATTAACTTAATAAAATAATAACATTTAAACAGCTGTAATAAGGCTAAATAAGTTAAATGGTACCATCATCAAGTATTTATAGTAATGTTAAATTAGTGAATAAAGAAATGATATATTGTCATTTTAGAAAATATAGAAAATCCAAAGAATCCTACCATCCGGAAGTAATTACCATTTATGTAGTGGCATAAATAATTTTTTCTATTCAGTTAAAAACACATACTTTAATCTAAATAAAATCTGATATATAATTTTTCACATCCAATATTTGAGCATAAATATTTGTCAAACTAAGATCAGTCTTATCAAAAACACAAAGGGTTTTTTCTAGCAAGATAAGAATATGTAAATACATTCATGATAACATCTAAATATAATACACACTGGATTTCCTGATAATATTGAATTTTTAGTGTTCATCACTATTTTTGTAATGAAACAGTTAAATGGAGGAAATTGCCTTTTAGCTGTTATAGCATAATTGACTTTCTGTAGGCTTTCAATATTTATTCATGAGGTATTTGAGGACAGCTGGTGGGAAGGGAAAGAGTTTTTAAATACAAGTTGCATATTTTACTTTAGAATAATTAGCTGTCCATATGCATGCACATTTCTTATTCAAATGTTTACTTGTATAGACAAAATATTGTCAGGATAAGCAGGAATATTAAAACATTGATTAAAAAAGTGTTTTTATTTTTCTGAAAAAAATAGCAAGTGACAGTTTTTATTTTTAAATTTCAGATAAATAATAATGGCAATAGTATAGAATGTTATATATATATATATATATCTTACTTCCAAAATGCTCTGAATTTGAAAGCTGCAAAATGTTTATTCAGAAGTAAATATGTAAGGTAAGAATAGCTATTCCATTTTATCCTTCCAG
The DNA here is from genome assembly GCF_029378745.1 of Bos indicus. Classification (NCBI taxonomy): domain Eukaryota; kingdom Metazoa; phylum Chordata; class Mammalia; order Artiodactyla; family Bovidae; genus Bos; species Bos indicus. The sequence goes on from NC_091765.1 coordinate 3,374,479, forward strand.
AAAGAACATTAGTGTCTGAAAGTTTGGGCTTGATGTCTGCATTTTTTTTTTAATTTATGATGTTCTTGTGCAAGTTACTGTTCATTAAACACTTATGTTCCTCCATGTGTAAAAGAGTATACCATTATTACCACCTTATCTCATAGTTGTGTGACCTCAGTGAACTGATGTGCATTCAAGCCCAGCTTGATGCTGGTTTTATATGGACTTATTTTCCTTTTATGGTCTCCTATAATCTGAGGTTGATCCACTATGTTTCTTTTAGCTGGCAGGTACTTCATACCACAGTTTGCTGTTTCCTCTCCTGGGCTTTGTTAGGGTCAAGTATTAAAATATTAAGATAATAGAAAGAGAATAACTATCTATGCATTACATACATTTCTTCTGTTTAATGAGAAATCAGCATTAAAAATAGCAGCTTTAAAAAATATAAATAAATAAATAAAAATAGTTGCTCAATCGAAAGCCTACTGACTGGTTAAGGAGACAATGTGTCCAGTGCAGGGATTTGTAGAGCTCATTGATGGTGTGAATCTTTGGTGAACTCAAATTGAAGACGTTAAGTGTTGAGCTTCCAAAATTCCCACTATTATGCTGTGCTGCAAGGATTCTAAATTTACCAGATGCCAAGGGTTCCTGACTACACACTATAAAACTAAAATATAACTATGAAATACTGTGACTTTTGTTTTTTCTGATATATTGAGGAACGTTATTACATGGATCAATCTGTATAGTTTTGGCGACTTCTTTAGCAGGTCAGTAGTTAAGACTCCATGTTCCCACTACAAGGGGCTCTGATTCCATCCCCATGGGGCAACTAAGATCCAATATGCTGGGCATAAAAAAATTAAAAAATATCCATATAGTTTTGTCTAGTCAAAGGATGCTATACATCCCCTAGGACAGACTGAAGCAGAGAAAGAGAGAGAGGGGAGAGATGAATATATACAGCTATGTAACTGATTCAAGGCACAGTTAACAATAAAGTAGGGGGGAAAACAGAGATTTCTTAAATGCCTTGACCTGACATAGGGTCTGAGATCATACTTTTTCTTTTTTAACCTTCAGGTAACACTCTCATTTAAGTCATTTATGCATTTGTAAATTTATTCACTTAACCAACACGCACTCACTTTTACTTAAAAAATGCCAGACCGTGTCCAAGATACTGGAGATGCAGTAAAAAAGGCTGGCAATGACTCTGCTCTCAGCAGTTATGTTCAATAGGATGGACCTAGAATCTGTTATACAGAGTGAAGTACATTCAGTCAGTTCAGTCACTTCAGTCGGTCAGTCATGTCTGAATATTGGTGACCCCATGAACAGCAGCATCCCAGGCCTCCCTGTCCATCACTGACTCCTGGAGTTTTTATATATATTATATATAATATATATATATATATATATATAAAATATATAATGGACTGGTTGGATCTCCTTGCAGTCCAAGGGACTCTCAAGAGTCTTCTCCAACACCTGGAGTTTTTATATATATTATATATAATATATAATGGACTGGTTGGATCTCCTTGCAGTCCAAGGGACTCTCAAGAGTCTTCTCCAACACCACAGTTCAAAAGCATCAATTCTTCAGCACTCAGCCTTCTTCACAGTCCAACTCTCACATCCATACATGACCACTGGAAAAACCATAGCCTTGACTAGACTGACCTTTGCTGGCAAAGGAATGTCTCTGCTTTTCAATATGCTATCTTGGTTGGTCATAACTTTCCTTCCAAGGAGTAAGCGCCGTTTAATTTCATGGCTGCAGTGATTTTGGAACCCCCCCCCCAAAAAAGTCTGACACTGTGTCCACTGTTTCCCCATCTATTTCCCATGAAGTGATGGTACTGGATGCCATGATCTTCATTTTCTGAATGTTGAGTTTTAAGCCAACTTTTTCACTCTCCACTTTCACCTTCATCAAGAGGCTTTTTAGTTCCTCTTCACTTTCTGCCATAAGGGTGGTGTCATCTGCATATCTGAGGTTATTGATATTTCTCTTGGCAATCTGGATTCCAGCTTGTGCTTCTTCCAGTCCAGCGTTTCTCATGATGTACTCTGCACAGAAGTTAAATAAGCAGGGTGACAATATACAGCCTTGACATACTCCTTTTCCTATTTGGAACCAGTCTGTTGTTCCATGTCCAGTTCTAACTGTTGCTTCCTGACCTGCATACAAATTTCTCAAGAGGAAGGTCAGGTGGTCTGGTATTCCCATCTCTTGAAGAATTTTCCACAGTTTATTGTGATCCACACAGTCAAAGGCTTTGGCATAGTCAATAAAGCAGAAATAGATGTTTTTCTGAAACTCTCTTGATTTTTCCATGATCCAGCGGATGTTGGCAATTTGATCTCTGGTTACTCTGCCTTTTCTAAAACCAGCTCGAACATCAGGAAGTTCATGGTTCACATATTGCTGAAGCCTGGCTTGGAGTATTCTAAGCATTACTTTACTAGCATGTGAGATGAGTGCAATTGTGCAGTAGTTTGAGCATTCCTTGGCATTGCCTTTCTTTGGGATTGGAATGAAAACTGCCCTTTTCCAGTCCTGTGGCCACTGCTGAGTTTTTCAAATTTGCTGGCATATTGAGTGTAGCACTTTCACAGCATCATCGTTCAGGATTTGGAATAGCTCAACTGGAATTCCATCAGCTCCACTAGCTTTGTTCGTAGTGATGCTTTCTAAGGCCCGCTTGACTTCACATTCCAGGATGTCTGGCTCTAGGTCAGTGATCACACCGTTGTGATTATCTGGGTCGTGAAGTTTTGTACAGTTCTTCTGTGTATTCTTGCCATCTCTTCTTAATATCTTCTGCTTCTGTCAACTCTTTGGGAAAAATCCCTGATTCTGAGAAAAACAGGGCAGGGGGAAGAGGAGGTGACAGGGAATGAGATGGTTGGATGGCATCATTGACTAAACGGACATGAGTCTGAGCAAACCCAGGAGATAGCAAAAGATAGGGAAGCCTGGTGTGCTGCAGTCCGTGGGGTCGCAAAGTATCAGACACAACTGAATAGCTGAACAACAATACAATGAAAAAGCCAATATTGACAGATTACATCTTATATAAGTCCATTATATAACATTCTAAAAAAGACAAAATATAGTGATTGAGAGCAGGTCAGTGGTTGCCGAGTTACAGATGGAGTGAATGTGTTTATAAAGAGTTCTGAAGGAGTTTTGAGAAGATTATAGTGTTTTGTATCCTGATTGTGGAGGTGATTATAGAACTCCATATATGTGTTCAAATACATAGAATGTACATTTTAAAAGGCAAAAATATATGTGTGTGCTTAATTTAAAATAAGATTTTGTAGCTCATTTGGTCCATTTTTTATTCCAGACTTAAAATCAGTCATTTCTCTAAAATAGCATGTTTTATTTTAGTAGGAAATGGCATTTCAATCTGGCTGATGGAGGCAATCACTGACACCAGGTATATTATTTTTCCTAGGTCTTTTAGGTGGACAGAGCTAGAAAAAATATTTGTTAAGTATATTTTCCTTTTTGATAAAATACATCATGTGTTCAAACTGCTATTGCCAAATAAAAGTCTAGCCTTCATAGTATTTACATAACTCTTCAGTTCATATCTTTTACTTCTTTTCTTCCTCAGAGAATCATCATTCTCAAGGACCCAAAGGGAGATATTATAAAAACATGATGAAATTTTTTTTATGTTGCCTAGAATGGCAACATAAAACTCACCTATTTTATTGCTGCAAATATTTGTTTAAATTTTTATGTTTATTTAAATTTTACTTCAAATTTAAATATAGTTGTAGCCATTACCTAATCTTTACTCTTGTTTGCTCCTAATTTATTCTATTCTACATATGAATATAGATTTACCATTAACCACTTTATGTCAATAATTGTTTAATCTTTTTCTCCCAAATCGTTCCTTGGAAGATTTCTAGGAAATATATTCCCTGAAAATGTGCATGTTGAAGATGTTTATTTGCAGTATTTATACTTGAAATGCAGTTTAGATGTAAATGAAACCTTTGAGTGATTGTCTTTTTTTTGTAAATATCATTAAAATGTTCACAATTTTTTCTACTGAGAAATTTTATTACATCTGAATTTTCTTACCCTTCCAACTCACTTCTTTGTTTACCTGTTTGCTCGAAGTTACTTGAAGGATTTTTCTTTTCTATTCCTTTCCTGTAACAACCAAAATTTACTAGAATGTTTCTTAATGTTAGACATTTTATGTAGACTTTTCCATGTATGTGTCATTGTACTTCTTCAATATAGGGTTTCAAACCTTCTTTAATTTTGATTTCATAAACATCTGGGAAGTTTTAGCCCTGATCTGATTATTTGCTCCCCCTCCTCTTTGCTCTGCTGTTCCTAATATATGGAAATTGGATATATACTTTGCTTGTCTTCAATGTTTCATTTTTATCTAATTTCTTTTTTTTTATTATCTTATTTTTAAACTTTACATAATTGTATTAGTTTTGCCAAATATCAAAATGAATCCATCACAGGTATACATGTGCTCCTCATCCTGAACCCTCCTCCCTCCTCCCTCCCCATACCATCCCTCTGGGTCGTCCCAGTGCACTAGCCCCAAGCATCCAGTATCGTGCATCGAACCTGGACTGGCATCTCGTTTCATACATGATATTTTACATGTTTCAATGCCATTCTCCCAAATCTTCCCACCCTCTCCCTCTCCCACAGAGTCCATAAGACTGTTCCATACATCAGTGTCTCTTTTGCTATCTCGTACACAGGGTTATTGTTATCATCTTTCTAAATTCTTTATTATACAGTAGATGTTGCATCATTTTTCTTCTACTTTTTAATGCATAATCTATGTGTGACTTGTTTTTATGTTGTCTCTAGTCTACACTTTTATTTTTTATTATGAACATTCTATGGTATTCAGCTTCATTGCTGTTCCTTTTCTTTTTTGTATGCATAATTACTTTTCTGAACTTTTAGATAGAAGGCATAAGACTCTTTCTTCTAATTTCATTATTTTAAAGCTTCCTCTTCTAAAAAAGTTTTAAATATATGTGGCTAGTTTTCTTGGATCTTCCTTGCCCTGTTCCCTCCCCCACTTTATCTGGATCTTCTTTTTCCTTTGTTTCTATTGTCCCATTTTGTTACATTTGGAACCTATGTTTAACAATTTTTTCCTCAAAGATGCTTTCTCCTAAAACCAGGAGAAATCTTGTTTTCTAACTTACAGCCTGGTTAGTTCTGAGAATTCATAAGGCACAAACCACTTTTTTCTCCTTCGAATCTCATCACAGCCCTTTACTCCTACTTGCTTTTGGAATGTTAACCCCTTACAGTTTTCAAGTCAGCTTACTGAGATTTTGAGGGAATGGTGATTATCCTGAAAATTTTAGGTCTCTTGGATATTACAACAGTTCCTGCTACTTCCTCATGTACAAACACTGATTTCATGCAGATTTTGTAGTTGGTGGTGACTGATCTCCTTCCACTCATACTTTCTGTGTTATATGAGAATGTTTACTACCTAATATTACTATGTACATTTTCCATGAGTTTTCAGTTTTATTCTAGCTTGTCTACCCTACCTTCTTGTTTGATTTTATTGGAGGATTTAAACAATTTCAGAAACTATGCTGCCACTCCTGCTTTCTAGCTTGAATTCTATTTACAAGATTTTGTTAAAGGACCTCCAACTTTGCCCTTGATGTTCCTATAGTCCAAATAAGTTCTTGCATCAAGGTCACTATGTTATCTTTTGTGTGTATATTCATTGCTTGTGCTTGTTTTTAATCGTTCAGTCGTGTCTGACTCTTTGCGACCCCCATGGACTGTAGCCCGCCAGGCTCCTCTGTCCATGGGATTCTCCAGGCAAGAATACTGGAGTGGGTTGTTGTGCCCTTCTCCAGGGGATATTCTCAACCCAAGGATCAAACTCAGGTCTCCCTCATTGCAGGCAGATTCCTTACCATCTGAGCCACCAGGGAAGCCCTTACTTAGTGATAATTTGTTGAATGACATCTGAAACTCAGGTTCTTTTCTAATTGCTAGTGGAATAAAGAAATAATTTATCATACCTATCCTTGCTCTCAAGTTTAGAGTATGGCATATGGATTAGAAGTATTAACAAAGATTTTTAATTCAACATGTTAAATACACATAGGTTCTTTTCACTTTGCCTACCAAGTAACTCCTTTTCTTTTTTCAGAACTTGTTGCAGACACCTTCTCATCCCTGAAAAATTCTTTGCAATCCTTTCTTCTCACACCTCATCACCACCAGCTCAAAAGGCACACTCTCCCACTGAGATCTGTATTCACTATTTCTTTTTTTTAGAGAGAGAAAACGACCTGTAAATGCAATATACCTGTCTTTCCTCCCTTTTAGATTTCCTAAAAACAGTGCTTTCAAATATCTCCAACACAATAAAATGGGTAACACGTAGCTGTTGATAATATCCACTGAATGAATGGTTTTAATGGATAAAAGTATTTTAATGAAAAAAAAAAAAGTTTTACAGAGAAAGTACATTTGACCTGGGTCTTAAAATCTTGTATTAATTAATAGGTATTTGAGCGCCAAAGAACTGATGCTTTTGAACTGTGGTGTTGGAGAAGACTCTTGAGAGTCCCTTGGACTGCAAGGAGATCCAACCAGTCCATTATGAAGGAGATAAGTCCTGGGATTTCTTTGGAAGGAATGATGCTAAAGCTGAAACTGCAGTACTTTGGCCACCTCATGCGAAGAGTTGATTCATTGGAAAAGACTGATGCTGGGAGGGATTGTGGGCAGGAGGAGAAGGCAACGACAGAGGATGAGATGGCTGGATGGCATCACTGACTCGATGGACGTGAGTCTGAGTGAACTCTGGGAGTTGGTGATGGACAGGGAGGCCTGGCCTGCTGCGATTCATGGGGTCGCAAAGAGTTGGACATGACTGAGTGACTGAAATGAACTGAACTGAACTGGCAAAGGGGGATTTTTTTCCTTATAAGCATTATCTTTCTTCAGAGGTAGGTTGTTTTATTTAATAACTCAAACTAAAATTCATTACAAATGAATCTTCTCTATGGACTGGTTTCCCAGTAAATTAAATAATGTTAAAGCAACTGTTAAGTGATATACCCACGCTAACTTTTAAAGTTCAAAATTCAGTGAAGCTATGAATATAGTATTAACAGAAGTTTAACATATTTGTGGGAATATGCAGTTGATTCCATTACTGAGATAATGCCACAATGAGCAGTTACAGTAATTTCACACTAATACCGAAAAATCCCTTTTAAGCTCTCAATTTCCTGAGTCCTTTTTGGTTTTTAAAGACTAAGACCATTTTTTTCCACAAGTGGCTCAAATCCATTATGTTTTTTCTTCACAAAATCTCTAAAAGCCTGCTATTCTTCCCTTTAGATTTTCTCTTAATATCGACCGGTAACTTCTCATTCTTTCTCTTTAAATGTGAAAAATCATTTTTAAAATCTTTTGCCTTAGCACCCAACTAGCTCAGTCAGTACAGCATGAGGCTCTTAAAATCTTGTGCCTTATACTTTCATATATTGAATCATTTTCTGCAAAGATCACTCCATATGAACATTTTCCTTTTCACTCAAAAGCTTGCCTAAATAGCTATTTTTCTTTATAAACTGCTACTGATTCAATATGTCTACTGTGTTTTACACAAAGGTGAGTCATAACTTTTGAGTATTTAAAACCCTATGATGATTAATTTAGAATGGATTTGTAAGTCCATGGCTCTATAATTCTATAACCTTTTACTGAACTTGGAAAGCTTATCAGAATCAGATATACAGTCTTTTTAAACTACACTCACATCATTATCACTTAATCCCCCTTCACCAACCCACACATATTCAAAATTATTCACTTCTGTATAGAATCAAAAGCCAAAAATATTGCTAAAAGTTGTTTTTATCCTTCATCAAACTTGGACACAAAAAAACTGAGCACTGTGGTATAGGGTAGACTTCCAAGAGTTGGAGGTTTCCACTCTGACTTACACATAATCTTTGAATTATGTAAGCATTTTTTGTGTACATGTATTTTCTTGCATTTGCATAACAATCATGGGATCCCTTGTGTCCCCTAAAATTAAATTCACTACAAAGCATAACAAGAAAGAAAAGCCCATATCATTTTGAAAATACCTTTTTATATGTTTATCCAAATATGTTTAAATAAATGTTTTATATGTTTATCTAAACAGTCATAAACATAAAAATAAGGTAAATAATAGCTATGATGAATTTTTATGCATAATTTATTAAAAATTATTCTTAGTCATTGAATGCATTATCAATGACTTCAATTGATATGAAGTCAATTATGTAACTTTAAGTTACATAAACTATATCAGGTGAATTTTTAAAAGTTTTCTTTTTTTATCAAAGATATTACTGAAATTCATAAAACTTAATTAAGCAGCTTATGGTCATGAAACTAGTAAATGATAGTAAAATATTTGAACTCATTTCTAGTTTATTGCACAGCTCTTTCCACAATAACACACTATTTGCATAATTCTATGAGCAATTCAATCACTGAAGAAATTTAGACTCATAAGTTTTCAAGTCCCAAATTCCTAAAATGAAGTAAAACCTGCTTCATTTTGATTGGTTCAACATTTGTCACATGAGACACTCTGCAAAAATAAATACCACGATGTTACAAAACTGTTTTACATTACCCAGGACTTCCCAAAGTTTTGAGATCACAGTGTTTTTGTTGGTATGTGTGTTACACACTTCTGTGTTGGATAGCTAGGGATTTTGGAAAATATTGTATGAGATTAGTCACCTATCTGCCTCACTGAATTACCTTTATCTTGAGTTTCTGTTCATTAAAACTGAGTCCAAGATGTTCATTAACACATTCTTATTTTAAAAGATTTAGTTGAAAATAAGACCTTAATTTTTTCCTTGGAGATGATATTATTACCATTAAAGCTTCAGGTATACAACATTATACTTTGACATGTGTATGCACTATGAACTGATCACCCCACAAGTCGAGTTACCATCCATAATCATGTAGTTGGCTCTCTTTACTCATTTTTCTGGAACCCCAACTTTCCCTTCCTCTGATAAACACTAATCTGATATCTGTTTCTATGTATCTGTTTTTGTTTTACCATTTTTTTTAGATTTTATATATGAATAAAATCAGGCATATTTGTTTTTCTCTGACATATCACATAGCATAATATTGGATTGGCAAAAAAGTTCATTTGGGTTTTTCTCTAAGATACTACAGAAATCCAAATGAACTGTTTGGCAAATCCAATACTTTCAAGAGATATCCATGTTCCAAATGGAAGAATCTCAGAGTTTTTTTTTATGACTGAGTAGTAGGATGCTAAAGCTGAAACTCCAGTACTTTGGCCACCTCATGAGAAGAGTTGACTCATTGGAAAAGACTCTGATTCTGGGAGGGATTGGGGGCAGGAGGAGAAGGGGACGACAGAGGATGAGATGGCTGGATGGCATCACTGACTCGATGGACGTGAGTCTGAGTGAACTCCAGGAGTTGGTGATGGACAGGGAGGCCTGGCGTGCTGCGATTCATGGGGTCGCAAAGAGTCGGACACGACTGAGCGACTGAAATGAACTGAACTGAACCGAACCGAGTATCCCATTGTGTATATACACTTCATCTTATTTATTCATTCGTCCATCAGTGTACAGGCAGTTTACTTCCATATCTTGGCAATTGTAAATAATGCAGCAATGAATACAAGGGTGCATATATATTTTCAAATTGGTGTTTTCATATTCTTCAGATAAGTACCTAAGATAGAATAACTAGGTCATATGATAGTTCTTAATTTTTTGAGCAATATCCATACTGTTTTCCACAGTGACATCATCAGCTTTTAGTAGCAACTGGATAAGGGTGCCCTTTTCTCCACATTTTATTCAACATTTGTTATTTATTGTCTTTTTAATAACAACCATTCTGGGCTACTGCACTGATTCTATCACATGTGAGGTGATATTTCATGGTGCTTTGGATTTGCATTTCCCTAGTAATTAGGGATATTGAGCATCCTTTCATGTGCCTCTTGGCTACCCATGTCTTTTCTTGGAAAAATAACTCTTTAGGACCTCAGCCCACTTTTAAGTGGGTTGTGTCTTTTTTCTTTAGCCATATGAGTTCTTTTTATATTTTAGATATTAACCCTGTATTGAATATATATTCTGTAAATATCTTCTCACATTCTGTAAAATACCTTTTGTTTTGAGATGTTTTCCTTCACTGTTCAGAATTTTTTAGCTTAATGTAGCTCCATTTGTTTATTATTGCTTTGTTTCCATTGCCTTTGGAGTCAGATCCACAAAAGCATCACTAACGATGGATATCAGTAAAATCAAAACTTATGTTTTCTTTTAGGAATTTAATAGTTTCAGGTCTTACATGCAACTCTTTTTTGTTTGTTTGTTTTTAACTTTTTGGAAGCACCACATGCCGTGTGGGATCTTAGTTCGCTGACCAGGGATCAAACATAAGTTCCCTGAAGTGGAAGCATGGAGTCCTAACCACTGGACTTCCAGGGAAAATCCCCACACTCAAGTCTTTAACTCCTTTTGAGTTAATTTTGGTGTATGGCATAAGAGAGTTGTCTAGGTTCATTATTTTGCATGCGGCTGTCCAGTTTTTCCAACATCATTTACTGAAAAGACTCTTGTTTCCACTGTATGAGCTTTGCTTATTTGTCATAAATTCAGTTCAATTGCTCAGTTGTGTCTGACTCTTTGTGACCCCATGGACTGCAGTACACGGGCCTCCCTGTCCATCACCAACTCCCTAAGCTTGCTCAAACTCATGTCCATTGACTCGATGGTGCCATCCATCTCATCCTCTGTCATCCTCTTCTCCTCCTGCCTTCTATCTTTCCCTGCTTCAGGGTCTTTTCCAATCAGTTGACTCTTCCCATCAGGTGGCCAAAGTATTGGAGTCTCAGCTTCAACATCAATCCTTCCAGTGAACATTCAGGACTGATTTCCTTTAGGATTGACTGGTTTGTCATAAATTAATCGACCAAATACATGTGGACTTATTTCTGAACTCTCTATTTTGTCCCATTCATCCATGTATCTGTGTATATGTCAATTTTTGATTGCTATAGATTTGTAGTATAGTTGAAAATCAGGGAGCTTAATGCCCCCAGCTTTGTACTTCTTTCTCAAGAATGTTTTGACTATTTGGATCTTTTGTGATTCCATAAACAATTTAGAATCACCTGTTCAATTTTTGTGAAAGATGTCATTTAAATATTTATAGTGACTGCATTGAATCTTCAAATTGCTTTGGAAGGTATGGGCATTTTAACAATAATGAATTATTTCAATTTATGGACACAGAATATCTTTTAATTTATTTGTGTCTTCTTCAATTTCTTTCACTAGTGTTTTAAAATTTTTGGTACCAGATCTTTCACTACCTTGATTACATTTGACACAATTGTAAATGGATTATTTTCTTAATTTCTCTTTATGATAGTTTGTTATAGGTAGAGAAAAACAAAACCGATTTCTGTATATTTAATTTTGTGAGTTTTAATTAATCTTTTCCTATTTTAATTCTTTTCAATTCCCTTTTCTTCTCTAATTGATATGGATAGGACTTCCAGTCCTATTAGCAAACTGAGTCCAACAATTGCATATGGAATGAAATACATTTCATTGCATTGCATATGGAATGAAAATGATCACAGTGGGCATCCTTATCTTGTTCCTGATTTTAGAGAAAAATCTTTTAGCCTTTAACTGTTGAGGATGGTGGTAGTTATCGAATTGTCATATAGGGCTTTTATTTTACTGAAGCATGTTCCTTTGATAGCTGGTTTTTGAAGTTTTTATCATAAATGGTTGTTTGATATTGTCAAATGCTTTTCCACACTTATTGAGATGACCATATGATTTTTATCTTTTATTTTGTTCACTTCAGCTCAGTTCATATCAGTCGTTCAGTCATGTCCGACTCTTTGCAACCCCATAAATCACAGCACGCCAGGCCTCCCTGTCCATCACCAACTCCCGGAGTTCATCCAGACTCACGTCCATCGAGTCAGTGATGCCATCCAGCCATCTCATCCTCTGTCGTCCCCTTCTCCTCCTGCCCCCAATCCCTCCCACCATCAGAGTCTTTTCCAATGAGTCAACTCTTCGCATGAGGTGGCCAAAGTACTGCAGTTTCAGCTTTAGCATCATTCCTTCCAAAGAAATCCCAGGGCTGATCTCCTTCAGAATGGACTGGTTGGATCTCCTTGCAATACAAGGGACTCTTAAGAGTCTTCTCCAACACCACACTTCAAAAGCATCAATTCTTTGGTGCTCAGGTTTCTTCACAGTCCAACCCTCACATCCATACATGATCACTGGAAAAACTATAGCCTGACTAGACTGACCTTTGTTGGCAAAGTAATGTCTCTGCTTTTCAATATGCTGTCTAGGTTGGTCATAACTTTTCTTCCAAGGAGTAAGAGTCTTTTAATTTCATGGCTGCAGTCACCATCTGCAGTGATTTTGGAGCCCAAAAAAATAAAGTCTGACACTGTTTCCTCATCTATTTTCCATGAAGTGATGGGGCCAGATGCCATGATCTTTGTTTTCTGAATGTTGAGTTTTAAGCCAACTTTTTCACTCTCCTCTTTCACCTTCATCAAGAGGCTTTTTAGTTCCTCTTCACTTTCTGCCATAAGGGTGGTGTCATCTGCATATCTGAGGTTATTGATATTTCTCCCACAATCTTGATTCCAGCTTGTGCTTCTTCCAGCCCACCGTTTCTCATGATGTACTCTGCATGTAAGTTAAATAAGCAGGGTGACCATATGCAGCCTTGACATACTCCTTTTCCTATTTGGAACCAGTCTGTTGTTCCATGTCCAATTCTAACTGTTGCTTCCTGACCTGCATACAAATTTCTCAAGAGGCAGGTCAGGTGGTCTGGCATTCCCATCTCTCTCTTTTTTTTTGGCAATGTTATTTTTTTTTATTTAAATAATGTTTTTTTTAATTTTAATTTTATTTTATTTTTTAACAACAATATTGTGTTGGTTTTGCCATATATCAACATGAATCCACCACAGGTATACACGTGTTCCCCATCCTGAACCCTCCTCCTTCCTCCCTCCCCATACCATCCCTCTGGGTAGTCCCAGTGCACCAGCCCCAAGCATCCAGTATCGTGCATCGAACCTGGACTGGCGACTCGTTTCATATATGATATTATACATGTTTCAGTGCCATTCTCCCAAATCATCCCACCCTCTCCCTCTCCCACAGAGTCCACAAGACTGTTCTATACATCAGTGTCTCTTTTGCTATCTCGCATACAGGGTTATTGTTACCATCTTTCTAAATTCCCATCTCTTTCAGAATTTTCCACAGTTTATTGTGATCCACACAGTCAAAGGCTTTGGCATAGTCAATAAAGCAGAAATAGATGTTTTTCTGGAACTCTTTTGCTTTTTCAATGATCCAGCAGATGTTGGCAATTTGGTCTCTGGTTCCTCTGCCTTTTCTAAAACCAGCTTGAACATCTGGAAGTTCACGGTTCACATATTGCTGAAGCCTGGCTTGGAGAATTTTGAGCATTACTTTACTAGTGTGTGAGATGAGTGCAATTGTGCAGTAGTTTGAGCATTCTTTGGCATTGCCTTTCTTTGGGATTGGAATGAAAACTGGCCTTTTCCAGTCCTGTGGCCACTGCTGAGTTTTCCAAATTTGCTGGCATATTGAGTGAAGCACTTTCACAGCATCATCTTTCAGGATTTGGAATAGCTCAACTGGAATTCCATCACCTCCACTAGCTTTGTTCATAGTGATGCTTTCTAAGGCCCACTTGACTTCACATTCCAGGATGTCTGGCTCTAGGTCAGTGATCATACCATCTTGATTATCTGGGTCGTGAAGCTCTTTTTTGTACAGTTCTTCTGTGTATTCTTGCCATCTCTTCTTGATATCTTCTGCTTGTTAGATCCATACCATTTCTGTCCTTTAGCAAGCCCATCTTTGCATGAAATGTTCCCTTGATATCTCTAATTTTCCATTTATTTTGTTAGTGTGTTGTTTCACTTTGATTGATTTGCAGATGTTGAACCATCTTTGCATCCCAAAACAAATTGCACTTTAAAATGGTGCATGATTCATTTATGTATTGTTGAATTCAGTTTCCTAATAGTTCATTGAATATTTTTGCAAATGTTTATCAGGTTTATTTTCTTGAGATACCCTTGTCTGGTTTTGAGACCAGCATAATGCTTTCTTTATAAATTGAGTTTGGAAGATTTTCCTCCTCTTCAGTTTTTTTTAAAAGCTCAAGAAAATACATATAAAATCTTCTTTTTTTTTTTTTTTTTTGTATACTTTATAGAATTTGCCAGTGAGGTCTTCTGGTCCTGAAGTTTTTCTTGTTGGGAAATTTTAGATTACTCTTTCAATCTCTCTCTGAGTAAGTGGCCTATTTAGATTTTCCTTTTCTTCATGAGGTAGTTTTGAAAGAGTGTATATTTGTAGGAATTTAGAATTCCACTTTTTCTAGGTTGTACAATTTCCTTAGTGCATAATTATTTTAGTTATTTCTCATGATCCTTTGCATTTCTGTGGTATCAGTTGTAACTTCTTTTTTATTTCTGATTTTATTTATTTGAATTTTCTTTTTTCTTTGGTTAGTCTGGCTAAAGGTTTGTTGATTTTTGCTTATATTTTTAAAGAACTAAATCTCAGTTACATCAAACCTATTTTCTTTTTTCAGTCTTTATTTCCACTCTCATTTTTACTTTCATCTTATTCCTCTTTCCTACTTTTTTTTTTAATTAATTCTGAACTTTGTTCTCTTTCTAGCTTTGTTAGGTATAAAATTACTTTATTTACTTGGAATCTTTTTATTTCTTTATTGAGGCAGACCTGCATTACTAACAACTTCCCTCTTAGAACTACCTTTGCTGTGTTACATAGAATTTGGTATGCCATATTTCTGTTTTAATTTATCTCTAGGAAAGTTTTGATTTCTTCTTTGATTTCTTTGATGACCCCTTTGTTATTCAGTCACATCTTGTTTAATCTCCACATATTTGTGAATTTTCCTATTTTTTTCCTTTGATTGATTTCTAGTTTCATACTATTTTGGTCAGAGAAGACATTTGATATTATTTGAAAATTCTTGAATTTTTTTGAGATTTGTTTTGTGAACTAATATGTATTCTTCTTGGAGAATTTTCTATATGCCATTGAAAAGAATGTGTATTCTGCTACTTTTAAATAAAATGTTCTGTAGTTTCCTGGTGGCTCAGATGGTAAAGAATCTGCCCACAATGTGGGAGGCACAGGTTTGATTCCTGGGTCAGGAAGATCTCCCTGGAGAAGGGAACAGCAACCCATTCCAGTAGTCTTACCTGGAGAATTCCATGGACAGAGGAGCCTGGCAGGCTACAAGTCCACTGGGTTGCAAAAAGCTGGACATGGCTGAGCGACTAACACTTTGCTACATCTATTAGTCAGTGTGATTTAGCATACTATTTAACCTAATGACTGCTTATTCATTATCTGTCTGGATGATAGATCCAGTGATGTAGGTGCAATATTAATGCTCTTTACTATTATTGTATTGCTTTCAATTTCTTGCATTAAATCCATTAATATTTGTTTTATATATCTTGGCATTTCTCTGTTGGATGCATAAATGTTTATAAATGTTATATCTTCTTGATGGATCAAGCCCTTTATCATATTTTTAATATCTTTTTTCCTTTTGTTATAGCTTTTGTTTTAAAGTCTATTTTGTCTGACTACTCCAGCTTCCTTTTCACTTCCATTTACTTAATTTTTTTCCATTATTTCACCTTCAGTTTGTGTGTATCCTTTCTTCTGAAGTGAGTCTTTTGGGCAATATATTGACAGAACTGTTTATCCATTCAACGACTCTATGCTTTTTGGTTGGCAAATTTTGTACATCTATATTTATAGTAATTATTACCAGGTATAAATACAAATGTACAAAATTTGCCAACACCTATCACCATTTTTAAATTCTCTTCTATTTTTGTTATTCTTTTCTGTTCCTTTCCTCTCTTTCTCTCTTCTCTTGCGTGTGTGTGTGTGTGTGTGTGTGTGTTTAATGCCAAGTTTAGATTCCTTTCACTTTTTTTTTTTTTGTATTTACTATAAGACTTTTTTTATTGTGGTTTCTGTGAGGTTTACATTTAATATTCTATATTAGTAGTAGTTTAAGTTGATAGCACATTCCAAAGCTATCATTTTTTATCCATCCTCAATCATGTTTTATGCTTGCAATGGCATACTTTACATCTTTTTATTTTACACATCCTTGTAATTTAATTTTACTACTGTTTTCTTATAATCTTCATTCTTACTTTATAAGTGATCTAATCCACTACCTTTATGATATATTTGCCTTTTCCTGAGAGATTTTTACTTTTGTATGTTTTTTTATTAGCAATTAGTTTAGCTTAATGAACTCCCTTTACTATATCTTGTAGGGTTAGTTTAGTGATTACACACTTCTTTAGGTTTTGTACACCTGGGAAACTCTTTACAGCTCCTTCAATTCTGAATGAGAACTTTGTTAGGTAGAGAATTATTGGCTGATTCTTTTTTCTTTCAGCTTTTTTAATAAATCATGTGGCTCCCTTATGGCCTGTAAATTTTTTGCTGAAAAGTCTTCTGAAAACTTTATGGGATTTTCCTTATACATAACAAGTTATTCTTACTTACTGCTGTTCAGAGTCCCTTAATTACTACTTTAGTTATAATATGTCTTGGAGTATATCTCTTTGGCTTCATCTAACTTGGAACTCTGGTTTTCCTCAACCTGGATTCCTATGTCCTTCCCAAGATTAGGAAAGATTTCCATCATGAATTCTTGAAATAATTTTTTTAGTTCATTTCTCTCTTATTCTCTGGGACCCCTACAATATGAATGTTATTAGTATTTTGGTTGATGTCCCAAAGGGCTCTTAAGTTGTTTTGCTCTTTAAATTAAAAAAAAAATTGTTACTGTCTGAGTGATTTCCATTGTTTTGTCTTCTAGATCATGATTTTTCTCCCTCATCCAATCTGATGTTGAACCCATACAGTGTATTTCTTAGTTGAGTTAAAACTTTGTTTGGTTCTTTCTTTAAAAAAAGTAATAATAATTGAATTAATTGTAGGCTAATTACTTTATAATATTGTGCTGGTTTTTGCCATACATTGAAATGAATCAGCCACAGGTGTACATGTGTTCCCCCCATCCTGAACACCCCTCTCACCTCCCTTCCTGTCCCATCCCTCTGGGTTGTCCCAGTGCACTGGCTTTGTATGCTCTGTTTCATGCATCAAACATGGACTGGTCATCTATTTCACATATGGTATATACATGTTTCAATGTTATTCTTCCAAATCATCCCACCCTCAACTTCTCCCACAGAGTCCAAAAGTCTGTTCTTTACCTCTGTGTCTCTTTTGCTGTCCTGCATATAAGATCATTATTACCGTCTTTCTAAACTCTGATATATGCATTAATATACTGTATTGGTGTTTTTCTTTCTGACTTACTCACTCTGTAGAATAGGCTCCAGTTTCATCCACCTCATTAGAACTGATTCAGATGCATTCTTTTTTATATCTGAGTAATATTCCATTGTGTATATGTACCACAGCTTTCTTTTTCATTTATCTGCCAATGGACATCTAGGTTGTTTCCACGTCCTAGCTATTGTAAACAGTGCTATAATGAACAATGGGGTACACGTATCTCTTTCAAATTCTGGTTTCCTTGGCATGTATGCCCAGCAGTGGGATTGCTGGGTGGTATGGCAGCTCTATTTCCAGTTTTTTAAAGAATCTTCATGCTGTTCTCCATAGCAGCTCTACTAGTTTGCATTCCCACCAACAGAGTAAGCGGGTTTCCTTTTCTCCACACCTTCTCCAGCATTTATTGTTTGTAGG
Source organism: Bos indicus (assembly GCF_029378745.1). Classification (NCBI taxonomy): domain Eukaryota; kingdom Metazoa; phylum Chordata; class Mammalia; order Artiodactyla; family Bovidae; genus Bos; species Bos indicus. The sequence goes on from NC_091765.1 coordinate 3,392,425, forward strand.
CTTTTTGATAAGCAGCCATTCTGACCAGCATGAGATAGTACCTCATTGTGGTTTCCATTTGTATTTCTCTGATAATGAGTGAGGTTGAGCACCTTTTCATGTGTTTGGTAGCCATCTGTATGTCTTCTTTGGAGAAATGTCTGTTTAGTTCTTTGGCCCATTTTTTGATTGGGTTGTTTATTTTGCTGGTATTGTGTTGCATGAGCTGCTTGTAGCTGGAAATTAATTCTTTGTAAGTTGTTTCATTTGCTATTATTTTCTCCCATTATGAAGGCTGCCATATCACCTTGCTTACAGTTTGCTTCATTGTGCAAGAGCTTTTAACTTTATTTATGTCCCATTTGTTTATTTTTACTTTTATTTACATTATTCTGGGAGGTGAGTCATAGAGAATCTTGCTGTGATTTATGGCAAAGAGTGTTATGCCTATGTTTTCCTCTAGGAGTTTTATAGTTTCTAGTCTTACATTTAGATCTTTAATCCATTTTGAGTTTATTTTTGTATATGATGTTAGAAAGTGTTCTACTTTAAGTCTTTTACAAGTGGTTGACCAATTTTCCCAGCACCACTTGTTAAAGAGATTGTTTTTTCTCCATTGTATATTTTTGTCTCTTTTGTCAAAGATAAGGTGTCCATTGGTACATGGATTTATCTCTGGGCTTTCTATTTTGTTCCATTGATCTATATTTCTGTCTTTGTTCCAGTACTATACTGTCTTGATGGCTGTAGCTTTGTAGTATAGCCTGAAGTCAGCAGGTTTATTCCTCCAGTTCCATTCTTCTCTATCAAGATTGCTTTGGCTATTCAAGGTTTTTTGTATTTCCATACAAATTGTGAAATTATTTGTTCTAGTTCTGTGAAAAATACCACTGGTAGCTTGATAGGGATTGCATTGAATCTATAGATTGCTTTGGGTAGTATACTCATTTTCACTATATTGATTCTTCCAATCCATGAACATAGCATATTTCTCCATCTATTTTTATCATCGTTGATTTGTTTCATCAGGGTTTTATAGTTTTCTATATATAGGTCTTTTGCTTCTTTATGTAAATTTATTCCTAAGCATTTTATTCTTTTCATTGCAATGGTAAATAGGATTGTTCCTCAGTTTCTCTTTCTGTTTTCTCATTGCAAGTGTATAGAAATGCAGGGGATTTCTGTGTATTAATTTTATATCTTGCAACTTTACCATATTCATTGATTAGCTCTAGTAATTTTCTGGTGGTGTATTTAAGGTATTCTATGTAGAGGATCATGTCATCTGCAAACAGTGAGTGTTTTATTTCTTCTTTTCCAATCTGAATTCCTTTTATTTCTTCTTCTTCTTTGATTGTTGTGGCTAAAAGTTCCAAAACTATGTTGAATAGTAGTGGTAAGAGTGGACACCCTTGTCTTGTTCCTGACTTTAGAGGAAATGCTTTCAGTTTTTCACCATTGAGGATAATGTTTGCTGTGGGGTTATCATATATGACTTTTATTATGTTGAGATATGTTCCTTCTTTGCCTGCTTTCTGGAGAGTTTTTATTATAAATGTTTGTTGAATTTTTTCAAAGGCTTTCTCTGCATCTATTGACATAATCTTATGGTTTTTATCTTTCAATTTGTTAATGTGGTGTATCACATTGATTGATTTGTGAAAATTGAAGAATCCTTGCATCCCTGGCACAAAGTGCACTTGATGATGATGTATGACCTTTTCAATATGTTGTTGGATTCCATTTGCTAGAATTTTGTTGAGGATTTCTGCATCTATGTTCATCAGTGATATTGGCCTGTACCTTTCTTTTATTGTGGCATCTTTGTCTGGTTTTGGTATTAGGGTGATGGCAGCCTCATAGAATGGGTTTGGGAGTTTACCTTCCTCTGCAATTTTATGGCAGAGTTTGAGTAGGATAGGTCTTAGCTCTTCTCTAAATTTTTGGTAGATTTCACCTATAAGCCATCTGGTCCTTGACTTTTGTTTGCTGGAAGATTTTTTATTACAATTTCTATTTCCATCCTTGTGATGGGTCTGTTAAGATTTTCTACTTTTTCCTGGTTCTGTTTTGGAGAGTTATACTTTTCTAAGAATTCATCCATTTCTTCCAAGTTGCCCATTTTATAAGCATAGAGTTGCTAATACTACTCTCTTATGATCGTTTGTATTTCTGTGCTGTCTGTTGTGATTTCTCCATTTTCATTTCTAATTTTGCTGGTTGGATTTTTCTCCTCTTTTTCTTGATGAGTCTGGCTAATGGTTTGTCAATTTTATATATCTTCTCAAAGAACCACCTGTTAGTTTTGCTGATATTTGCTATAGTCCCCTTTGTTTCTTTTTCACTTGTTTCACTCTGATTTTCATGATGTCTTTTCTTCTACTAACTTCAGGGTTCTTCATTTCTCCTTTTTCTAGTTGACTTGGATGTAAAGCTAGGCTATTTATTTGATTTTTCTCTTGCTTTTTGAGATAAGCTTGTATTCCTATGAATTGTCCTCTTAGCACTGCTTTTACTGAATCCAATACATTTGGGTTGCTATGTTTATATTTTAATTTGATTCTATGCATATTTTGATTTCCTTTTTTAATGCTTCCATGATCTGTTGGTTATTCAGAAGCATGTTGTTTAGGCTCCTTCAGTTCAGTTTAGTCATTCAGTCATATCTGATTCTTTTTTTTTTTTTTTTTCATTTTATTTTTTTATCATTATTATTATTTTTTTTTACTTTACAATATTGTATTGGTTTTGCCATACATCAACATGCGATTCTTTATGACTCCATGTACTGCAGCATGACAGGCTTCCCTGTCCAGCACCAACCCCCAGAGTGTACTCAAACTCATGTCCATAGACTCGGTAATGCCAAACAACCATCTCATCCTCTGTCGTCCCCTTCTCCTCCTGCCTTAAATCTTTCCCAGCATCAGGGTCTTTTCAATAGGTCAACTGTAGGCATCAGGTGGCCAAAGTATTGGAGTTTCAGATTCACCATCAGTCCTTCCAATAAATATTCAGGACTGATTTGCTTTAGGATGGACTGGTTTGATCTCCTTGCAGTCCAAGGGACTCTCAAGTGTCTTCTCCAACACCACAGTTCAAAAGCATCAATTCTTTGGCACTCAGCTTTCTTTATAGTCCAATTCTCACATCCGTATATGACTACTGGAAAAACCATAGCTTTGACTAGATGGACCTATGTTGGCAAAGTAATGTCTCTGCTTTTTAATTTGATGTCTAGGTTAACCAGAACTTTTATTCCAAGGAGCAAGCATCTTTTAATTTCATGACTACAGTCAATATCTGCAGTGAATTTGGAGCCCCCCAAAAATAAAGTCTGTCACTGTTTCCATTGTTTCCTGCATCTATTTGCACCTGCACCTGCCCTGAAGTGAGAGGACCATATGCCATGATCTTAGTTTTCTGAATGTTGAGTTTTAAACCAATTTTTTCACTCTCCACTTTTACTTTCATAAATAGGCTCTATAATTCTTCTTCACTTTCTGCCATAAGGGTGGTGTCATCTTCATATCTGAGGTTATTGATATTTCTCCCAGCAATCTTAATTCCAGCTTGTGCTTCATCCAGCCCAGTATTTTGAATGATGTACTCTGCATTTAAGTTAAATAAGCAGGGTGACAATATACAGCCTTGACGTACTCCTTTCCTGATTTGGAAACAGTCTGTTGTTTCATATCCAGTTCTAACTGTTGCTTCTTGACCTACACACAGATTTCTCAAGAGGCAGATAAGGTGGTCTGGTATTCCCATCTCTTTAAAAGTTTTCCACAGTTTGCTATGATCACCCAGTCAAAGGCATAGTCACTAAAGCAGAAGTAGATGTTTTTCTGGAACTCTCTTGCTTTGTTGATGATCCAACGGATATTGGCAGTTTGATCTCTGGTTTCTCTGCATTTCTAAACCAGCTTGAACATTTGGAAGCTCATGATTCATGTACTGTTAAAGCCTGGCTTGAAGAATTTTGAGCATTACTTTGCTAGCATGAGAGCTGAGTGCAATTCTGTGGTAGTTTGAGCATTCTCTGGCATTGCCTTTCTTAGGGATTGGAATGATCATCTTTTAGGATTTGAAATAGTTCAGCTGGGACTCCAGCTTGACTCCAGCTCACCTCGACTACCTTTGTTCATAGTGATGCTTTCTAAGGCCCACTTGACTTCAGATTCCAGAATGTCTGGCTATAGGTGAGTGATCACAGCATCGTGGTTTCTTTGGAACTCTGCATTCAGATGGATATATTTTTCTTTTTCTCACTTGTCCCTCACTTCTCTTCTCAGCTATTTGTAAGGCCTCCTCAGACAACCATTTTGCTTTTTTGCATTTCTTTTTCTTTGGCTGGTCTTGATCACTGCCTGCTCCTGTACAATGACATTGAGTTCTGTCCATAGTTCTTCAGGGACTTTGTCCATCAGATCTAATCCCTTGAATCTATTTGTCATTCCACTGTATAATCATAAGGGATTTGATTTAGGTCATACCTGAAGATTTTAGTGGTTTTCCCTACTTTCTGCAATTTAAGTCTGAATTTTGCAATAAGGAGTTCATGATATGAGTCATAGTCAGCTCCTAGTCTTGATTTTGCTGACCATATAGAGCTCCATCTCCAACTGCAAAAAATATAGTCAATTGATATCAGTATTGACCATCTGGTGATGTCCATGTGTAGAGTCATCTCTTCTGTTGTTGGAGGACGGTGCTTGTTATGACTGCTGCATTTTCACGCCAGAACTCTGTTAGCCTTTGCCCTGCTTCATTTTGCACTCCAAGGCCAATCATGCCTGTTACTTTGGGTATCTCTTGACTTCCTAATTTTGCATTCCAGTCCCCTATCATGAAAAGGACATCTTCCATTGATGTTAGTTCTAGGAGGTCTTGTAGGTCACCATAGAACTATTCAACTTCAGTTCTTCAGGATTACTGTTTGGGGCATAGACTTGGATTACTGTGATATTGAATGATTTGCCTTGGAAATGAACAGAAATCATTTGCTCATTTTTGAGATGCAGCACCCAAGTACTGCATTTCAGACTCTTGTTGACTGTGTGGGTTACTCCATTTCTTCTAAGAGATTCTTGCCCACATATAGATATAATGGTTGTCTGAATTATATGCAGAGTACATCATGAGAAATGCTGTACTGGATGAAGCACAAGCTGGAACCAAGATTTTCTGGAAAAATTAATAACCTCAGATATGCAGACAACACCACACTCATGGCAGAAGGAGAAGAAGAACTAAAGAGCCTCTTGATGAAAGTAAAAGAGGAGAATGGAAAAGTTGGCTTAAAACTCAACATTCAGAAAATGATGATCATGGCATCTGGTCCCATCACTTCATGGCAAATAGATGGAGAAACAGTGGAAACAGTGTCAGACTTTATTTTGGGGGGCTCCAAAATCACTGCAGATGGTGAGTGCAGCCATGAAATTAAAAGACGCTTACTCCTTGGAAGAAAAGTTATGACCAACCTAGACAGCATATTAAAAAGTAGAGACATTACTTTGCCAACACAAGTCTGTCTAGTCAAGGCTATGATTTTTCCAGTAGTCATGTATGGTTGTGAGATTTGGACTATAAAGAAAGCTGAGTGCTGAAGAATTGATGCTTTTGAACTGTGGTGTTGGAGAAGACTCTTGAGAGTCCCTTGGATTGCAAGAAGATCCAACTAGTCCATCCTAAAGGAGATCAGTCCTGGGTGTTCTTTGGAAGAACTGATGTTGAAGCTGAAACTCCAATATTTTGGCCACCTGATGTGACTTGAAAAACACTGATGCTGGGAAAGATTGAAGGTGGGAAAAGGGGATGACAGAGGATGAGATGGATGGATGGCATCACCAACACAATGGACATGAGTTTGAGTAGACTCCTGGAGTTGGTGATGGACAGGGAGATCTGGCATGCTGCAGCCCCTGGATCACAAAAAGCTGGACACACCTGAGCAACTGAACTGAACTGAATTCCAGTCCATTTTAGTTCACTGATTCCTAAAATGTCGATATTTGCTCTTGCCATCTCCTCTTTGACCACTTCCAATTTACCTTGATTCATGACTAGGTTCCTATGCAATTCATTCCAGATTCCTATGCAATTTGTTCTTTTCAGCATCAGGCTTTACTTCCATCGCCAGTCACATACACAGCTGGGTATTGTTTTCACTTTGGCTCCATCTCTTCATTGTTTCTGGAATTATTTGTCCACTCTTCTCCAGTAGCATACTGGGCACCTACCAACCTGGGGAGTTCATCTTTCAGTGTCATATCTTTTTGCCTTTTTATGCTGTTCATGGGGTTCTCAAGGGAAGAATACTGAAGTGGCTTGCCTTTCCTTTCTCCAGTGGACCATGTTTTGTCAGAACTCTCCACTATGACCCATCCATCTTGGGTGGCCCTACATGGCATGGCTCATAGTTTCATTGAGTTAGACAAGGCTGTGGTCCATGTGATCAGATTGTTTAGTTTTCTGTGACTGTGGTTTTCATTCTTTCTGCCCTCTGATGAATAAGGATAAGCTTCTGGAAACTGTCTGATGGGAGAGACTGACTGTGGGGGAAACTGGGTCTTATTCTGATGGGGGAGCCATGCTCAGTAAATCTTTAATCCAATTGTTTATTGATGGGTGGGGCTGTGTTCCCTCCCTCTTGTTTGGCCTGAGGCCAAACTGTTGACCCATGCCTCCACAGGAGACTCGTGGACACTCACAGGCAAGTTTGACTCAGTCTCTTGTGGGAACACTGCTCCTTTCTCGTGGCTCCTGGTACATGCAAGGTTTTGTTTGTGCTCACCAAAAGTCTGTTTCCCTAGTCCTGTGAAAGTTCTGCAGTCAAATCCCACTGGTGCCCTAAGTCAAATTTCCTGGGAGTTCTCAGTCCCTTTACCAGATCCCCAGATTGGGAAATCTGTTGTGGGTCCTAGAGCTTTCTTAGCAATGTGAGATTGTTTTAGTATAATTGTTCTGCAGTTTGTGGGTTGTCTGCTTTGCGGCTCTATGTTGGGTAATGCTGCATGACCCAGGTCTGCTACAGCCAGAGCCCCTGTCCCTGCGGCAGGTCACTGCTAACCCATGACTCTGCAGGAGACAAACACTCAAAGGCAGTTCTGGCTCAGGTGTTTTGGGGGCTGGTCCTTCCCATACAGGATTAAGGGTTGGGATTCCTGATGTGGAGCCTGAATCCTTTGCTGGTTAGGAGAAAGATCTAACCCTTGGTGATCCCACTCAGTTGTGGTTCACTGGTTGGACTGTTGCATTTTTCTTGGCAAGACTGTCTCTCTGCCTCTTCTACCCATCTTAATGCTATACTTTCCCCCTTTTGTTGTGGGTGCTTTGTTCATTCAGTTTTCAGGTCCCTTTCTGCATAAATTATTCCATATGTCATTGTAGATTTGTTGCATCCATGAGAGGAAGTGAGTTCAGCTTCAACACTGCCATTTTGAACTCTCAAGACTGGGATATTTTTAATGTGGATTGTGCTTTGCTTTCAGAAGTATCTATACTATCAGATGCTCTCAAAACTTGAATATAATTTTGTCATTTAATTTTTTAAGCATTAGAACTTCTTTCATAAGTCAACTAATCATATTGTCACCATTATTTAATTTAGTAGTTAATGAAAATAGGAAACAGTTTTACTTGGAGAAAGTGATGAAATGCTACAGAAAGGCATTTGAAGATAAACATTGCTTCTGAAAATAAAACTAGAGATCACTTTTATGCTATTTTTTACTGCCAACCTAAATTTCAAATAGCTTCACAATGTGGAATAATTAGATTACTTAAGGAGAGCAAACACACTAACTTCAGAATTAATAAGAAGATGTCAGTATTTATCCCCATTCTACTGTTGCAGAAGAATGCTTTTTAAAAATTCACGTTAGATGTTTGTGAGGCTCTGTGCTATTTTCAGTAAAATGAGGAACCATCCAGGATTTATAAGGCAATTATCTTATCAGATTGTTATATTGCTTTCTTAAAATTCTTTAAATTCCCCAAAGCATTTACATCACAAACCAGGAGCTAATACCTTTTTTTGGAATTATTTGTCTTCCTAGAGGTTTAATTGAGCATCAGCCTGAGACCAAAAGAGTTACTCAGCAACATGTAATTGTCAAGCAGTTAACATATGCCACAACTTCACCAAACCTCATGGAAGAAGATAATAAATGACATCATAATTCCTGAGGAGGCTGAAGGATGCATTTGAAATTAAATATGATCCTTTTAACACCATGAAATCTATCAAAGGCTCATTTCATGTGATATATAAGATAGCATGTGAAACAGAGCTTTTAGAAATTTAGAATATATTTTTTAAACCTTAGGATTTATGGCATAATTCCTGTAAGATTTCATATCATAGGATCTATGCATGATTTGTGTGGGACCTTTAATTTCAAAAGGTCTCTTTCCACACACAGATTTTTGCCACTGCATTCCAAAGCTGTCATCTACCTCCTGCTTTAAAAAAAAAAAAAAAAAGCAACAATAAGTAGTGATGCTTTCATCATATGGGTTGCTGCTGCTGCTAAGTCGCTTCCGTCGTGTCCAACTCTGTGTGACACCATAGACGGCAGCCACCAGGCTCCCCCGTCCCTGGGATTCTCCAGGCAAGAACACTGGAGTGGGTTGCCATTTCCTTCTCCAATGCATGAAAGTGAAAAGTGAAAGTAAAGTCGCTCAGTCATGTCCAACTCTTAGCAACCCCATGGACTGCAGCCTACCAGGCTCCTCCATCCATGGGATTTTCCAGGCAAGAGTACTGGAGTGAGATGCCATCATCAAACGGGCAAGTTCATCTAAAAGTTCTTTCTCTTCCTTTCTTGGGTATCACTTTCCAAAATTATACACATACTTTTTTTTTTTTTTTTTTTGTAAAATTACCTTATTAAAATATCTACTCTTAAGTAGACAGAAAATTTCAGGAAGGCTGGGCCATGTTAAGATCAGCTCAAACTTCACTCTTGTTGTCTTAGCACACAGTCTGGTACATAGTAGAAATTTGGTAAGCAATCTATGAATTGAAATCTTGTTTTGTGAATTTACCAATTAGTCCTAGTTTTACTTTTGAAAACTTTCAAAAAAAGTCTCTCTATTGTGGCAGCAATTTGAATGAAGTTATTGTGAAAGAAACAGGTGATTTTTTCTCTATATCATGTAGGACTAGGTTTGCCTTTATCAGAAAAAAATAACAATAGCATACAAGAGACAGAAAGTAATTTCTGTCTCCAGAAGCACCCTGGAAGAGCTCAATCATGGACTGACAACTGATATCTCATTGTTGCATCCTGTGACTCATAAAAACCATTGTGGGAGGTTCTCTTCCTAAATTCTCTTTATAAACAAATTTACTGATACACTTGTGCTAGCTTATTTATGTTGTAGACATCAAAAAAGAATAAAATTGTTCTTTCCTCTTTAGCAGTGCTATACTAGCCAAACTTGAAGCAGACATATGGATGACAAGAGTACAGTAATACTGTGTCCATATGACTAGGTTTTGGCCTCTGAGATATCCATGAAGATGACATGTGCAGATTCTGGGGATTTTCCTAAAAAGTAACTTTCTTCTAATTTTCTTTCTTTCTTCTTGCTAACTAGAATGACAACATGAAGGTTGGAGTTCAAGCAGTTTTGGGGGCATCTATGGTCACTTAACAAAAGAGGCCTGAATGTCTGATTAGTAAGAAAGAAAATGCTTGGTTCCACAGAGCACACCAGCCATGGGACCAACATCTCCAGGATCTGCCATGAGAAAAAAAATAATAATGATAATTTGTGTTTGGTTTACAGAACTAGTCTCTTGCAACCAAAATCTAATCCAAACCAATAAATTACCTTGTTTCTTCATATCTCATCCCAGGATGGTTAAGCCTTTACCATTTCTGTAAGTGTCTCATTTCTTTTGAAAATATATAAACCTGAAGACAAATGTTAATTCTAGCATTCTTTGTAGCCATTAAAATGTACTCATAATTTTGGGAAATGGTGCATTGACTGGAAACTGTCAGGCTAAAGACTAAAGGAACTGTACATAAACACTGTATTCAAACCGAGAAATTTGTTTCTTGTGGTAGTACAGGTTAACAATTCAATAACTGTTTTATGTGTAAATGGGAATTGAACAAGTAAGTAAATTGATATGCATGGTGGGAGTCAGAGAGGAAAATTATAGATGAGAAAATTTCTCTAAGATTAGAGTAAACCCTGTTTTTCCATTTACATGGTACATGATTCACCCCTAATGTGGTTTATATAATGACGGGTTTGAATCTGATATTGTTCTCATTGAGATTTTAACCCCTTTGCCATGGTTTTTACAGAAAGCTGTGGGTATTTATCAGAAGCACTAGTTTAAACATCTTGCAGTTTCTAATTCTTTTTCTGCCTTAAAAACAAAATGTCTCCAAAGAAAAACTCTCACTAAGAAATCTCTAATCACATCCCTTCTCTGTTCAAATGGTCTTTCATTGTTGTTTAGTCACTAAGTTGTGTCTGACTCTTTTGCGACACCATAGACTATAGCCTGCCAGGCTCCTCTGTCCATGGGATTTCCCAGACAAGAATACAGGAGTGGGTTGCCATTTCCTTCTCTAGGGAATCTTCCCTCCCCAGTTATCAAACGTGTGCCTCTTGCTTTGGCAGGCAGGTTCTTTACCATCAATCCAGTAGGGAAGCCCTCAAATAGTCTTATGGGATGCAAAATCCTTACTCTTCAGAACTGTCCCGGTTTCAAATCAAACGTGTATTTACAGTTTGTTTGTCATATTTCTGCATGACCCCTACACCTTTCAAAATTCCCAAATACATCTTTAACCTTCCCCCTTTTCCCACCATCATAATCTCTATTTTAGCTACTTTTTTCACAGACTAGTCACCTATTGTTCTGCCATCACTCCTATTTAAGGCTAAAATTAAATGCCACACATTCCATGAAGATCCATCTATTCTGTTCTTTCCAGCAAGAACTGATCATCCTATTCTCTGAGCTCATAAGGCTATTTAGCTGTTTCTTAAGAAATGTATTTCATTCTACTTGGCAGCATAAATGTGTGTATACAAATGTGTCTGGACATGTATTTGCTGTATTCAGTTGCTATTTATCATGATAACTCATTTCAAGTTCCATCACTTCTGTTACATAAGTAAGAACTGTGCTTCCCCTACCAACTAATAAGAGGTACTTGTGAAAAGAAGAAAGATTATGCTTTCATGATGATATAATTGTACTAGAAACACCGGTTGTATATATTACCCTAAGAAAAACTTCCTGAAGCTTGATGAAAATTCAAGCTGAAATGATAAAAAATTTATACCACATTATGTGTATTTTGACCACATTATTACATTTTTCCAAATTTGTAAACAAATGTGTGCATATATTAGAATTTGTCACCCTATAAACTTATGTGTCTATTTCCCCCAATTCAAGACTTTCCAGGTGGCACTGGTGATGAAGAATCTTGCTGCCAATGCAGGAGACACAAGAGATGCAATTTCAGTCCCTGGGTTGGGAAGATCCAGTACAGTAGGAAATGGCAACCCACTCCAGTACTCTTGCCTGGAAAATTCCATGGGCAGAGGAGCCTGGCAGGCTACAATCCACAGGGCTACAAAGAGTCAGACATGTCTGAGTGACTGAGCACACACATACCCAAGTTCATAATATATTTGTTGAGCCAGATACAGGTATTTTACCTGTGAACAACACAGCTATGGTCCTTAGCCTTTTAGACTTTGTTGTCTTTGAGGGTGTAAAGAGTGTACTAAATAAGCAATGACAAAATCCTAAATTTTTGGTTAGGGAAGTCCTGAATGTTGGTTCTATGAGAGTGGTTACAGAAGGCAAATAACCCAAGCTCCAGAGGTCAAGAAGAGCTCCCTGGAGAATGTGTTTAAGATATGATCCCATAACATTCCCATACACTGATGCAAGTGAGAATAATCTATCAAGGGAATAGAAATAAGTTCAAAGTAATAATTTAATTTGTAATGAGAGGAAATAGAAATGAAAGTAATGGGAAATGAAACCAGGGGTCAATGAACAATTTCAAGAAGACTAGCACAAAGTTCCAACAAATTAAAACCCTATCCTGTGCTTCTTGTTGTTTGATTTTATAAAAACATTGTGTTTGTTATTACATTTTTCTACAAATTTGCTTAGGTTAACTGTTTGCATAATTACTAAACCTTTAAGATGTTTAGTAATTTTCCTCCTTTAAAAATGTTACAGAAACTTTAAGGGAGTCATTGTTTTTCCAGTATTATGATTATTCATATCATCTCAAGTATAGATTGATTCATAATAATAATTATAAAAGTAATTCATCATAATTTATTGTTGTTTTTGTTCAGTAATCCAGTCATGTCCAGCTGTTTGCAACCCCATGGACTGCAGCACGCCAGGCCTTCCTGTCCCTCACCATCTCCCAAAGTTTGCCCAAATTCATGTCCATTTCATTGGTGATGTCATCCAGCCATTTTATCCTCTGATGTCCTCTTCTCCTTCTGCACTCAATCTTTCCCAGCATCAGGGACTTTTCCAATAAGTTGGTTGTTCGTATCATATGACCAAAATACTGTCACTTCAGCTTTAGCATCGGTCTTCCCAACTAGTATTCAGGTTTGATTTCCCTTAAGATTGACTGGTTTGATCTCCTTGCTGGCCAAGGGACCCTCGGGAGTCTTCAGCACCACAGTTCAAAGGCATCAGTTCTTTGGCGTTCTGCCTTCTTTATGGTCCAGCTCTCACAACTGTACATGACCACTGAGAAGACCGTTACCATGAAGTAATGGGGCTGGATGCCATGTTCTTAGTTTGTTTAATATTTAATCTCAAGCCGACCCTTTCACTCTCTTCCTTCACCTCACCAAGAGGCTCTTTAGTTCCAGCAAGTATTCAGGTTTGATTTCCCTTAATATTGAGTGGTTTGATCCCCTTGCTGTCCAAGGGACCCTTAGGAGTCTTCTCCAGCACCACAGTTCAAAGGCATCAGTTCTTTGGCATTCTGCCTTTTTTATGGCCCAGCTCTCACAACTGTACATGACCACTAGGAAGACCATAGCCTTGACTACATAAACCTTTGTCAGCAGAGCAGTGTCTCTTTTCAACACACTGTCTAGGTTTGTCAGAGTTTTCCTGCCAAGAAGCAATCATCTTCTGATTTCATGGCTACAGTCACCATCCACTGTGATTTTAGAGCCCAAGAAGAGGAAATCTGTTACTACTTTCACTTTTTCCTCTTCTATTTGCCATGAAGTAATGGGGCCGGATACCATGTTCTTAGTTTATTTAATATTTCGTCTTAAGCCAACTCTTTCACTCTCCTCCTTCACCTCACCAAGGGGCTCTTGTTTGTCTTCATTTTCTGCCATTATGTATCATTCACATAGCTGAGGTTGTTGTTGTTTCTCTGCCTATCTTGATTCTGGATTGTAACTCATCCAGCTCAGCATTTCTCATGATATACTCAGCATATAGGTTAAACAAACAGGGTGACAGCAGACAGCCCTGTCGTACTCCTTTATCAATCTTGAACCAAGATTTTTAGTTGTTCCACACAGGATTCTAACTATTGCTTCTCGACCTGCATACAGGTTTCTCAGGAGCTGGGTATTCCCATCTCTTTAAGAGATTTCCACAGTTTATTATGAGCCACACCATCAAAGGCTTTAGCATAGCTGATGCAACAGAGGTAGATGTTTTTCTGGAATTCACTAAATTTCTCTATGATCCAGTGAATGTTGGCAATTTGATCTCTGGTTCCTCGTCCTTTTCTAAACCCAGCTTGGACATCTGGAAGTTCTAGGTTTGCCTAATGCTGGAGCTTAGCATGCAAGATTTTAAGCATGACCTTACTAGAATGGGAGATAAGTGCAATTGTCCAATGGTTGGCACATTCTTTAGTACTACCCTTCCTGGGAATTGGGATAAAAATTGACCTTTTCCAGTACTGTGGCCACTACTGGGTCTTTCAGATTTGCTGACATATGGAATGCAACACCTGGATGGCATCATCCTTTAGAGTTTTGAATAGTTCTACTGGAATTCCATCACATCCACTAGCCTTATTAACAGCAGTGCTTCCTAAGGCCCACTTGCCCTCGCACCCCAGAACGTCTGGGTCTGGGTGACTGACAACACCATCGTAGTAAACCAGTTCATTAAGATCTTTTTTGCACAGTTCTATGTATTCTTTCCCTCTCTTCTTGATCTCTTCAGCATCTCCTAGGTATTCCCAGTTTCTGTCCTTTATTGTGCCCATCTTTTGGTGAAATATTCCCTTGACATCTCCAATTTTACTGAAGAGGTCTCTAGTTTTTCCCCTTCAGTTGTTCTCTTCTAGTTTTATGCACTGTTCATTGAAGAAGCCCTTCTTGTCTCCCCATGCTGTTGTTTGGAACTGTGCACTTAGCTGAACATACCTTTTTCTTTCTCCCTTGCTTTTCACTTTTTTCTTTAGTTATTTGTAAAGCCTCCTCAGCTAGCCCCTTTGCCTTCTTGCTTTACTTTTACTTTAGGATGGTTTTGTTTGCTACCTCCTGTACAATAATACAGACCTCTGTCCATAGTTCAGGCACTCTGTTTACTAGATTTAATCCCTTGAATCCATGCATTACCTCCACTGCGTATTTATAGGGGATTTGATTTAAGTCATATCTAGCTGGCGCAGTGGTTTTCCCTGCTTTCTTTAGTTTAAGACTGCATTTTGCTACAAGAAGCTGATGATCTGAGCCACAATCAGCTCCAGGTCTTTTTTTTTTTTTTTTTTTTTTTTTTTGCTGACTGTATACAGCTTCTCCATCTTCAACTACAAAGAATGTAATTAATTTGATTTCAGTGCTCACCATTTGGTGATGTTCATGTGTAAAGTTTGTCTCTTGTGTTGTTGAAAAAGGGTATTTTCTATGACCAGTGCATTCTTTTGAAATAATTTAGTTAGCCTTTGCCCTGCTTCATTTTGTTCTCCAAGGCCAAACTTGCCTGTTACTCCAGGTATCTCTTGACTTCCTGCTTTTGCATTCCAATCTCCAGTGATGAATAGAACATCTTTTTTGGTGTTAGTTCTAGGAGGTCTTTGAGGTCTTCTTGGTCTTCATAGAATTCATCAACTTCAGCTTCTTTGGCATTGGTGATAGGGACATAGACTTGAATAACTGTGATTTTGAATGGTTTGCCTTGGAAATGAACCCAGATTATTCTGTCATTTCTGAGGTTGCACCCAAGTACTGCATTTTGGACCCTTTTGTTGATTATAAGGGATACTCCAATTCTTCTATAGGATTCTTGCCCACAGTAGTAGATATAATGGTCATCTGAATTAAATTCGCCAATTCCTGTTCGTTTTAGTTTACTGATTTCTAAGATGTCAATGTTTATTCTTATCATCTCCTGCTTGACCATGTCCAATTTCCCTTGTTTCATGGATCTAACATTCCATGTTCCTATGCAATGTTGTTTTGTGCAGCATCAGATTTTACTTTCATCACCAGAGCCATAATTGATAGTAATCCATAATAATGACTGACTCATGATCATGTGTTCAATGATTTCCAAAACTGACTTTGTGAATTTAATTATGTGTCTAACAATAGTGTCCCCTATGCTCTAATCTACTAAATGTTGCTAATACTATCACGCAGAATATTTGAATTCTTGAGTTGGAGAATGCAAGAGTTTTAATATACTTTGTAACATAGATAATTCAGTGGCTTCCTGATCCCATTCTCCTTCTCATGGCTCTCTTCTGTGTATGTGAATTTGCCTTCCTCCTTTTCTTTTATTTTGGGATATTTTCTTTTTCTTTTTCTTCTTTATGTCTCTATCATTCTTGCTTTTTTGCATCTTCTTTTCTCCTCATTTTCACAGCACTTGCTAATCTTACTACTTAGACTAATACTCAATCAATAGGCAACAGTTATTGGGCATCAACTATGTTCCAGGTATTTTGTATATATTATTTCACATAATTATTGCAAATTTCCTGTAAAATAAAGGTGTGACTAGAATTTCTCAGATGAAGAAAACCATTTCAGGGACACTAAATGGTTTTCTTAAAATTCTCTTATCTAGTAGAAGAACCAAGAATCACATTCATGTTTCCATTACTCAAAATTTTCTTTTCTCTATACTTTGATACACAGATCTCTAAAGTACCTTAAAGTCAATGTCAACCATTAGTTCTAATATTCTAGCTATCAAGGGGAAAACAAACAAACAAAAAAAAATTCTCACACAAGCTGGTATGGAAGACTAGAGATAGGGTAATAGATTGCCCAAAGTCATTCAGCACAGACCCATAAAACTTTCTTCCCTGTCCCATGTCCCCAAACACTCCACATACCAGGGAAAGACCCTGTTCAATACTTGAAAAATACAGCAAGAGATGTAACATTTGAGTAGAAACCCTGTAGTAGATTGTTAGTGTCTGCAGGCAAGAGAGTTATCTATCAGCAGAAGCTAACAGTGAGATACAGTTGTGAAAATAAAGTTGATCTAAATTTAGAAAAGAAAAAGACGGCATATTCTTTTTATTGCAGCCTAAAACCTCTATTAACATAGGTGAACAAATAACATATAAGACATGCTAGTCACAAATCAGACTAGCATGTCTTATAGGGCAACACCTGGAGTCTGAGCTCTGCATTAAACTGGACCCAATTCCAAAACTGGAGAGATGATCAAAGGACACATTGAAATGGGAGAAAACTATCTAAGCAGAATATTTCATTTTTAAAGATCCTAGAGAGTCAGCTAGCACCTTGGCTATTAAGTCTAAAAAGTGGCTTATCTCACAACTGCAGCATGTTTTGAGTAGGCTGCCATTGAAGCTACACTCATTTATTCATCCAAGTGTAATTATGAGAGCAGCTGCTACTATTAGGGACTATGCCAGGTGTTGTGGATAGGCAGTGGAGCTTATATTCTACAGGAAAAAAAATAGTCAGAAATAAATTAGTACATAATATGAGACATTGATTGGCTTCCCAGGTGGCGCTACTGGTAAAGAACCTGTCTACCAATTTGGAAGATGCAAGAGATGTTAGTTAGATCCCTGGGTGGACAAGACCCCTTGGAGAAGGAAATGGCAACCCACTCCAGTATTCTTGCCTGGAGATTCCCATGGACAGAGGATCCTGATTCATAGAGTCACAAATCAGACTAGACTCATCAGACGTGATTGAAGCGACTTGGCAGGCATGCATGTGACATTGATTGGATAGCAAAATCAAACCAGGAGATATAAAGTGAGAGACATAAAGTGTTCCCTGACATATGGCTGTAGGTGAAACCTTTAATAACATGGTGATATTTGACGATCAACTAGGATTACACGGGGGAGTAAGTTATGAAGATAAATGGCTGAATACCATTCTCACCAGACAACAAAGATGAAAACACTATAAGGTGAAAGTCTGACATCCAAGAGCACCAAGAAAGCCAGGCTGGCTGGAGAGAGAGAAGGTGGGAGAGGAAGTTGGAGGGATGGATGGGGCCAGCATAAGTAGGGGGGCCACCACTGCAGTCAGGAGACAACGGTGTTATTGGAGAAGATCCCACCAAAGAATTGAGACATCCATATTTCTCTTGCTGCCCAGTCTCAATCTTCCACCTTCTAAACACCCAAAATGACCCATCAAAATGGATGTAGTTTCCTCCTTTCCTGTTTTCAGTAGCTCCAACATATAAAATTTGTTATATGTATCATATACATTTGTGAGTATGTTACTATTTTTAATTTCAAACATGAGATTTAAAAAAAAAAAAAAAAAGGTTTGGGGCACTTTATCATGAAGCACCTGCTATTAGTAATGGAATTCCTAGAGATAAAAAATTTTAAGTATAAAAGATTAGCAAATTTAATTCCCTTCCACTATAGGAACAAATAACTTAAGTCTGGATCATCTAGAATTAATATCAAATCATATTTCAATAGCAGTTGATATCCCCTGTAATGATGGGAGACTGCAGCGTATGGTAGCTTACTTTTATGTTTATTTCACTAAATTTCAATATAAGGCAGCATTGTCTCACTATGTGAGTTTTTTTATAATCAATGCCTAACTTGAGAGAGCTCAACATTCAAAAAGCAAAGATCATGGCATCCGGTCCCATCACTTCATGGCCAAAAGATAGAGAAACAGTGGAAACAGTGGCTGACTTTATTTTCTTGGGCTCCAAACCAAAATCACTGCAGATGGTGACTGCAGCCATGAAATTAAAAGACGCTTACTCCTTGGAAGAAAAGTTATGACCAACCTAGACAGCATATTAAAAAGCAGAGATGTTACTTTGCCAACAAAGGTCCATCTAGTCAAGGCTATGATTTTTCCAGTAATCATGTATGGATGTGAGAGTTGGACTATAAAGAAAGCTGAGTGCTGAAGAATTGATGCTTTTGAAGTGTGGTGTTGGAGAAGACTTTTGAGAGTCCCTTGAACTGCAAGGAGATCCAACCAGTCCATCTTAAAGGAAATCAGTCCTGAATATTCATTGTAAGGACTGATGCTAAAGCTGTAACTCCAACACTTTGGCCACCTGATGCCAAGAGCTAACTCATTTGAAAAGACCCTGATGCTGGGAAAGATTGAAGGCAGGAGGAGAAGGGGACAACAGAGGATGAGATGGATAGATGGCATCACTTACTCAATGGACATGGGTTTGGGTAAACTCCGGGAGTTAGTGATGGACAGGGAGGCCTGGCATGCTGCAGTCCATAAGGTCGCAGAGTTGGACATGACTGAGTGGCTGAACTGAACTGAACTTGAGAGAAAGCCTTGCAATCTGTATTTTATTTCTCTGTCCTTTTTGCTCACTGTAGTGGCAAAACTGTATTGCGTCTCAGCAATATACCTTCATTATGTTTACTTCCTTCCTGATAAATTATCAACAGCTTGATAGCAATGCTGCCCCTCCTTTGACAGACACTGGGAAACCTGACCCAGGTCTTCCTCATACTCTCCTATTCATGCCCATGTGTCTGAGCTGAGTCCTTGATGCTAGTGTGTGAAAGTGATAGTGTTACTCTCTCAGTCATACTTGACTCTTTGCGACCCCATGGACTGTAGCCCGCCAGGCTCCTCTGTCCATGGGAGATTCTCCATTCAAGAATACTGGGGTGGTTTGCCATGCCCACCTCCAGGAGATCTTCCCAGCCCAGGGATCAAATTCACGTATCTTATGTCTCCTGCATTGGCACTCAGGCTCTTTACTACTTGGGGCCACTTGTCTGTGAAAACTTAGCAAAAGAAGAAAGTACAATTTATGCATTTAATATTTATGCATCTTAAAATTTGTTATGACATTGAATTCACACCAAGTCATGGTAACTTGAGCAAAAATCAGAAAATGTATTTGATATATTCTTAAAACATACATTTTATGTTTCATAGGAAGACAGACTTTCTGCTTAGCAATACAAATGGGTTGTTAGTTTTTAAATTTGGAAATTATCTACTCTAAATACAGCCAATTTTCTTCTAAAGAAGCAATGCTATGAACTAAGCCATTTTTATTAAGTTCAATTAAAACACTATTTCTTGAGTGTCTACTCTGTGCCAGTGTCATAAGGGTTTAGGATGGAGAAAAAGAGATGCATACACTTGCCCTTTGAAGTACATTTGTCAGCAAGGCAATTGCAACTTCATAAGGCAATGGCATGGATGTTCTAGAATGATATACAGATAGAAAGGCAACTTCTAGAGTGACTCAGAGCCTTTGCTTTATAAAATGTTTCTAATTATATTTTCTCAGTTCTTCAATTTCGCAAATACTGCCCCATCAATCTTCCACTCTCACCAACAAAGACATTTCTCCAGGTCAGTCTGACCATGTACTAGAAATAGATGTAGGAAATAGAGTCTAATCTGCCAGGAATAGTTTAGAAAATCAAAAATAAAAGACAACAGGTGTCATTGGAGAGTGTTACAATAGCTTTCTAATTTGGTGAATAAAGCATATAAAATATCTGACCCACAGCCTTAACACTGTGTTTCATGGGGCAAAGGGGTAGCCTTAATCGTCTAGTTTAAAGTTGGCCATGCTGCTGCTGCTGCTGCTAAGTCGCTTCAGTCGTGTCCAACTCTGTGCAACCCCATAGATGGCAGCACACTAGGCTCCTCTGTCCCTGGGATTCTCCAGGCAAGAATACTGAAGTGGGTTGCCATTTCCTTCTCCAATGCATGAAAGTGAAAAGTGAAAGTGAAGTCGCTCAGTCGTGCCCGACTCTTAGCGACCCCATGGACTGCAGCCTACCAGGCTCCTCCGTCCATGGGATTTTCCAGGCAAAAGTACTGGAGTGGGTTGCCATTGCCTTCTCTGTGCATGCGTGCTAAGTCACTTCAGTCTTGTCTGACTCTTTTTGACCCAATGGACTGTAGCCCACGAGGCTGCTCTGTTCATAGGATTCTCCAGGAAAGAATACTGGAGTGGGTTGCCATGCCCTCCTCCAGGGATCTTCCCAATCCACGGTTTAAACCCACTTCTCTTATTTCTCCACCAGTGGCAGGTGGGTTCTTTAACTCTAGCACCACCTCAGAAGCCCTAAAGTTGGCTACTCTGAGCTAATTTCACTGAAGCATTTCTCTTCATGTAGACCTTTACAGTAATCATCCATGGCACATCCCAGAAACAGCCAAGCAGTATTACAAGTAGAAGAGATTTCAGAGGATTTTAAATTCAATCTCAATCAAATTAGGAGACTGAGACCTAGAATGATTATACGATCATCCTGAAGTCCCATACTGCTCACTAGCATGTTCAAATTCTAGCCTTTGTGTCTTGCTCTTTTCAGGAACTTATGCAATTTTCCTACAGATCCATTAAAAATTGATCCTAAAATAAAACCCATACTATTGTGAGATATATTTTATATGTAAACTTGTTGCCTAAATTATAATTCTAGAGTGCAACTCTCAGGCAAGAGGAGCTTTTGAAATGCATAAATAAGGTAGAACTTTATAAGATATTTTTAGGTTTGCATTGGCTAGGATTTGTTTTTGACCACCTATAATAGAGAACCGAAAGGCTTCCCAGGTGGTACATGGTAAAGAACCTGCCTGTCAATGCTAGGAGACACAAAGAGATGCAGGTTTGATCCCTGGGCCAGGAAGATACCCTGGAATAGGACATAGCAACTTGCTCCAGTATTCTAGCCTGGAAAAATTCCATGTAACCTACCATGTCTGGTAGGTTACAGTCCATAAGGTCACAAAGAGTTCAACTGAGTGACTGAGCACACAAGTGATTACATTTTGTGAGAGACATCACTTACCCGACAAAGGTCCATATAGTCAAAGCTACTGATTTTCCAGTGCATGTGTGTTTAGTCTCTCAATTGTGTCCAACTGTTTCTGACCCCACGGACTGCAGCCCACCAGTCTCCTCTTTCCTTGGGGATTCTCCAAGCAAGAATCCTGGAGTGGGTTACCATGTCTTCCTCCAAGGGTTCTTTCCAACACAGGAATTGAACTCAGGTCTCCTGCATTACAGGTGGATTCTTTATTCATGTACAGATGTGAGAGTTGGATAATAAAGAAAGCTGAGCCAAAGAACTGATGCTTTTGAATTGTGGGATTGGAGAAGACTGTTGAGAATCCTTTGGATTGCAAGGTATCCAATCTGTCAATCATAAAGGAAATCAACCTTGAATATTCACTGGAAGGACTGATGCTGAAGCTGAAGCTGAAGCTCCAGTACTTTGGCCTCCTGATGTAGAGAGACACAGAGAGCTGACTCATTGGAAAAGATCCTGGTGCTAGGAAACATTGAAGGCCAAAGGAGAAGATGGTGGCAGAGGATGAGATGGTTAGATAGCATCACTCAGTGGACATGAATTGGAGCAAACTCCAGGAGATAGTGGAGGACAGAGGACCTGCTGTATTATTGTCCATGGAGTTGAAAAGAGTCAGATACAACTTAGACAACTGAACAACAATAGAGAACCCAAATAACAATACCTTGATCAGGCGAGGGCCTGTTATTTTCATGTAACCAGGGAGTCCAGAAAAAGGAAATCTAGTGCCAATCTCATCAGTGATTTAAGTTCAATCTATGTTTCTGCCCAATCTTTGTTAGCGTGTGGTTTAGTCCTCATAATTATCACCTAATGGCTACAAACTTGTTGTTCCACTGCCAGCACTGAACACTCATTTCAGGTGAGATAAAGAAGAAAATAAAGGGCAAAACAGATCCTACCCTGTCTAAAAGACATTTCTTAAGAGTTCTGTCTTGCCCTCATGTTCTGTTGGTCAGTACTTGATCACTTGAGCATCTTCATCCACAAAAGTCATTGGAAATAACTCCTTCACAGGCTGTTTTGTTTAGAAGTAAGTAAATATCTCCAGTGATATGCTATTGCTAAAGAGAATGATTTATATTTGTATACCCTATGGAATATTTTTCAATGGGCTACATTTTTAGTGACAGGTTAATAAATAAATGAAACATACATCACTGTCATGTATGACAATTGGAACAAATTTAAAACATAGGAAAAATAAAGAGGATAATTGAGAAATAAAGTTGCAATTTAAAATAGACTCATAGTAATCAGGAGGGAACACCTCATTGAAAAGTATGTGAAGGAGTGACCCCAGCAAACCTTTGGGGAGGACAATTCTGTGTAAATACAGCAAGTGCTGCAGTGCACCATTCTTGAGGATTTTAGATGACCAAGGGAAGAACAGAAAATTAAATTTTCTGTTTTATTAAAGCAAAACATAATTTGCTCTACCATAATATGATATATTTATTTATTAAAAGTCATCTATCATTTTAAATTATAATTATATATTATAAAATACACATTTTAAAGTGTATCTTTAGTTGGAGAAAAGGAATGATGGATAAAATTTTATACATGTATCTGCCACGGGATGCATGTTGTTGTATGGCAAAACCAATACAATATTGTTAAGTAAAAAATAAATAAATAAATAATAATAAAAATGGGAAAAAAATTTATACATGTAAAAACATTTTATTTCCTTCACTAGGAATTTCAGTAATAATTGTGGCACAATTTGGAGAGTGAAATTGGATTATAGAACACTGCTAAGGTAAGTATAATAGGTACAAACTAAAATAATTAGTACTATTAAAGCCATTTGTTGTCTTTTGACTAAAATGGAAAATAATATTTGTGAGGTCATTTGAGAGAGAAATTTTAATCCAGATCAATGTAACCTTGCAAACCTGATCAGTCTGGTAGTCTGAAGACTACAGGAAAGTAAACACTTGTGAAAATGTCAGGCATTTGCTTGAAGGTCAAGTCCACTGGCCTAGGATAATATAATTGTGATTCATGAACAGCTGATAGAAGTGACTGAAATGTTTTAGTTAATCCTAGAGCTTAGAATGCAGGTCCAAATTAACTAGTGGATGAAGGAAATGCTCTTGAGTTAATGCACAGACTTGCACAGCTCACAGATAAAAACATTCTATCAGGATCCCAGGAAAGATCAGTTCACAATTTGACTGTACAGAGGGCAAAAATCATAAGGCTAGAATTAAAGAAAAAAAGCAGTCAGATGTCACTTAGGAGACACTCAATTTACAGATTAAGGCAGACAGAGGCCTACTTCTAAAGCATATTTATACAAAGCACATTTAAAACGAGGGCTTCCCAGGTGGCACAGTGGTAAAGAATTGGCCTGCCAATGCAGAAGATGCAAGATACACAGGTTCGATTCCTGGGTAGGGAAGATCCCCTGAAAAAGGCAATGGAAACTGACTCCTGTAGTCTTGCCTAGAAAATCCCATGGACAGAGGAGCCTGGCCAGCTACACAAAAGGGCTGGACACAAATGAGCACACACACACGTTTAAAACCAAATCAGACCTTTCTGACCCATGACTGGCAGCAGCAGTACAGCTAGAGCCATGTTTGGCACAAGCTTGCATCTTTCTGGTGTAGAATCTCTTGCAGAAGCAGGAAGAGGCCAGCTTGAACCCAGAATCACAGTCACAGCTTCATGAGGATCTGCAGTATCCTGAATTAGTTAATAACAACATCACTAGAGTCTTCTGGAAGAGCTCAATAGAGAACAACCCTCCAAAAATGTGGGGCAAGTAGACATGCTCCACTCTCCTGAGATGGGTTTTCCTTTTGTTGACAAAAAAAAAAATTATCATTTTATCTAAGAAAGAAATAGAAAATGTTATTCAAGTCAAATTTAAGGATTATGACCTGGGAACAGCATCTCAGAAAGCTCCAAGAACGGTTTTGCCTCTTAGAATTCAAGTCACAGTTACATATGTTTGTTGAGACAGAGGGTTGTATATTTGTATAACTGACAATTTACACAAACTGGATCTATTAAGAAGGAATTTTATCTTTAAAGAATTGTCTTTTTGGTGCTAGAATTTTGCTCTTTATGGTTGAGCAGGTATTTCTACTGATGTGGAAGTTTTGGTCAATGTATAATGCAGAAACATAATGCACAGTGATGGGAGAGAAGAGGCTACATGTCAGAGAAAATTTTATGTTTTTGTTTTTTTTTTGTCTTACCATAGAATATGAATTTTACTTCACACTTTACTGACAAGCAAACTCATATTCAGGAAGGTTGTTCTGGAATTGTTGCTGTAGTTAACCAAGGGATTCACATGCACTAAAGAATTCTCATTCAAGAGAGAGTGTTTCTGGGACCTCAGGGGATCCTGACACTTTAGGGACAGCTTCTCTCCCCTTCCCTGTCACCAAGAGATGAAGGGGAGCTAGTTATGACTTTCAGTACAGGCATTTGGGAACAGAATGCCAAAAATATTTATTTCAGTTTACTTGAATAAAGGGACAGACCAAGTATAAAAGTGATGAACAAATTAAAATTGACACAAACCCAGAATTCTGAGTTCTTAGAATCTAAATGATGCTTCTTTGGGCACTGACTCTGGTTTCTGCCCTGCCCAGCTCTCTGTGATCCTGCTTGGTGTACCAGCGAGGTGGTGTCTGGAGACAAGGTCTGCGGTGCCGCTCAGTCTCCACCAGTGATTCTCAATGTACCCACACAGTCACACATGTTATAGGCCTGAAACCAGGTGATTTTGTGAATACTTTGCAAGATGTCCCATACCTAACTACTGGAATTTCAGCTTTAGTGAAAAAGTTAAATGATTTTTTTCCAGTTTAAAATCCTTCAAAAAGTTTTGAGATGATCAAAAGACTTCTCAGATGGCAATTTAGGGAGTAAGGACTATAATCTCTATCTTGTCTATTAAAGTTGGAATGACTATCTTTCTTTAAAGGAATTCTATCTCAAAGAAGTTATATGTACTTTTTGTAGGACTGGTGCCCAGGTAAAAAAAAAAATTTCGTGCCAAAATAGAAAAAATAAGAAGACCTGAGATATTATCTCATACTATTCATACTTAGAAATAGGTTCCATCCAGTGGTTTGCAGAAGGGTGGATAGCAAATAATACCAATTCTTCTGGCAATTAAAAGCCTGAACATGATTAACTCATTGAGGATGTACAAAAATGCTGAAATTATGAATAAAGATGAGACACAAAGGTTATGTACTTTTACTAAAACTGTGTATGTACATGTATTTTAAACCTGTCTCTTTTTGAAGAAGTTCCTTGAATTCTAATAGTTATGTAGATCATTATGCCAAACTTGAGCAGAGCTCAATAATATAATTAATCTGTAGCTATATGCACACACATACATATGAAAGTGTGGGTATGGAAAATTAAAATTAATCTATGCATTTAGAGCACAGTTATTCATTTAAATCTGCATTGTGTATTGCAAATAAACAGAGGCAGAAACTAGAACTTAAATGTTGTTTATCAGACTATCATTTTTCAACATTATAGGATTATAATGTAATTACACATTATTCCTAAGTGATCAATGAAATGGAGGAAACGGAGGAAAAGAAATGGAGGAAAATAAAAGAATGGGAAAGACTAGAGATCTCTTCCAGAAAATTAGAGATACCAAGGGAATATTTCTTTTTTTATATATTTCATACAAAGATGGTCACAATAAAGGAAATGTCAATAACCTCAGAATATGCAGATAACACCACTTATGTCCACTTAACAGCCACTTAATAGCCATTTATGGCTGAAAGCAAAGAAGAACGAAAGAGCCTCTTGATGAAAGTGAAAGAGGAGAGTGAAACAGTATGGACCTAATAGAAGCAGAAGATATTAAGAAGAGGTGGCAAGAATACACAGAAGAGCTATACAAAAAGGATCTTCATGACCCAGATAATTATGATGGTGTGATCACTCACCTAGGCCAGATATCCTGGAATGTGAAGTCACGTGGGCCTTAGGAAGCATCATTACGAACAAAGCTAGTGGAGGTGATGGAATTCCAGCTGAGCTATTTCAAATCCTAAAAGATGATGCTGTGAAAGTGCTTCACTCAATATGCCAGCAAATTTGAAAAACTCAACAGAAGCCATAGGACTGGAAAAGGTCAGTTTTCATTCCAATCCCAAAGAAAGGCAATGCCAAAGAATGTTCAAACTACCACATAATTATACTCATCTCACATGCTAGCAAAGTAATGCTCAAAATTCTCCAAGCTAGGCTTCAACAGTACATGAACCATGAACTTCCAGATGTTCAAGTTGGATTTAGAAAAGGCAGAGAAACCAGAGGTCAAATTGCCAACATCCATTGATCACTGAAAAAACAAGAGAATTTCAGAGAAACATCTACTTCTGCTTCATTGACTATGCCAAAGCCTTTGACTGTGTGGATCACAACAAACTGTGGAAAGTTCTTCAAGAGATGGGAATACCAGACCCCCTGACCTGCCTCCTGAGAAACCTGTATTCAGGTCAAGAAACATCAGTTAGAACTGGACATGGAACAACAGACTGGTTCCAAATTGGGAAAGGAGTACATCAAGACAGTGTATTGTCACCCAGCTTATTTAACTTATATGCAGAGTACATCATGTGAAATGCTAGGCTGGATGAAGCACCAGCTGGAATCAAGAGTGCTGGGAGAAATGTCAATAACCTCAGATATGCACATAACACCACCCTTATGGCAGAAAGTGAAGAACTAAAGAGCCTCTTGATGAAAGTGAAAGAGGAAAGTGGAAAAGCTGGCTTAAAACTCAACATTCAAAAAACGAAGATCATGGC
The DNA here is from genome assembly GCF_029378745.1 of Bos indicus. Taxonomy (NCBI): domain Eukaryota; kingdom Metazoa; phylum Chordata; class Mammalia; order Artiodactyla; family Bovidae; genus Bos; species Bos indicus. Next base: position 3,419,525 of record NC_091765.1, read on the forward strand.
AAACAGTCCCATCGCTTCATGACAAATGGATGGGGAAACAATGGAAACAGTGACAAACTTTATTTCCTTGGGCTCCAAAATCACTGCAGATGGTGACTGCAGCCATGAAATTAAAGACACTTGCTCCTTGGAAGAAAAGTTATGACAAACCTAGACAGCCTATTAAAACACATAGACATTACTTTGCTGACAAATTTGCAAATAGTCAAAGCTATGGTTTTTCCAGTGGTCATGTATCGATGTGAGAGTTGGACCATAAAGAAAGCTGAGCACTGGAGAATTGGTGCTTTTTAACTGTGGTGTTGGAGAAGACTCTTGAGTGTTCCTTGGACTGAAAGGAGATCCAATCTGTCAATCCTAAAGGAAATCAGTCCTAAATATTCATTGGATGGACTGATGCTGAAGCTGAGATTCTAATACTTTGGCCACCTGATGTGAAAAACTGACTTATTGGAAAGGACCCTGATGCTGGGAAAGACTGAAGCCAGGAGGAGAAGGGGACGACAGAGGATGAGATGGTCAGATGGCTTTACTGACTCTATGGACATAAGTTTGAGCAAGCCTCAGGAGTTGGTGATGAACAGGGAAGCCTGGCATGCTGCAGTCCATGGGGTGGCAAAGAACTGACCAAATACAATTATTATAATTTGAATTTATACAAATTATACAAATTTTAATTTGTAAAAATTGTAATTATTATAAGTTTAACAGAGTGATCTACATAACTACAAGGACCTTCAAAAACAAGCAGATTTAAAATACTTGTACATACACAGTTTTAGTAAAAGTATATAGTTTTTGTGTCTCTTATCCTTATTCACAATTTCAGCATTTTTGTACATCCTCAATAAGTTAATTATGTGCAAGGTTTTTAATTGCTAGAAGAATTGCTGCTATTTGCCATGCATCCTGCTGCAATGTAATCCTAGAAAAAGTATGGGCTTCCCTGTTGACTCAGTTGGTAAAGAATCTGCCTGTAAGGCAGGAGACCCGGGTTCCATCCCTGGTTCAGGAAGGTCCCCTGAAGAAGGTAATGGCTACCCACTCCGGGATTCTTGCCTGAAAATTCCATGGACAGAGAAGTCTGGTGGGCTACAGTCCATGGGGTCACAAAGAGTCAGACACGACTGAGCAACTAACACCTTCACTTTCAGAATGATTATAAAAGTAATAACAGATTAAAAAGTAGCTTATTTTGGTCCTAAAGGTGTATCAGTGGAACTTGCACCGTAGCTTTTAGTTCAAAGCCCTGGAGCCTTGGATATGTTCCTTTTTCCACTATCTTCCCACATGGCTTTCTGGGCTTCCAGTAAAGGTGGTGATGGTACCTTCTCTTCACAGATCCCAGGACTGGGTCAACCAGTCCTGTCACGGATCCAGACGCTGGGGTTGCTGCCAGGTCTGTTCACCACAGGGGCCATTGTTGCCCTTTGCCCTCAGGTGTCCCTGGTTGAGATCTTTGATGGAAACTGAGTGATTTCCTGATTGACTTTGTCCACCATGCTTCACATACAAATTACAGTTTTGATTTCATTTTTGTTTTATTTGTTGAGTATTTCTCTCAATAAGACTTCAGCACCTTCCTGAAGGGAGCAAATTCAGAAGTTTTTCTGGGTTTTTCTCAATCAGTTCAGTTCAGTTCAGTTCAGTCACTCAGTTGTGTCCAACTCTTTGTGACCCCATGAACCGCAGCATGCCAGGCCTCCCTGTCCATCACCAACTCCTGGAGTTTACCCAAACCCATGTCCATTGATTCCAATTACCTTGTCCTCCGTAGTCCCCCTATGCTCCTCCCCTCAATCTTTCCCAGCATCATGGTCTTTTCAAATGAGTCAGCTCTTCACATCAGGTGGCCAAAGTACTGGAGTAGTATTGGAGTTAGTCTTCAATATTTCCATTTCCACCCCATAACCCCTCACCTGGTACATTTCTTTCCCCACACAACTGTGCACCCTATCCTTCCTTTTAGAGCAAGTATCTATTTCAATTGCTTTATTAAAATCACAGCAGTATAAAATTAATACATTACTTCTAATTGTCCATGATCACGCTTTTATATAAGGTCTATATACATATATCTACAGACTAATGGTATTATTTAGTTCTTCTCAAGAAGGTTAAAATTTCCCCCTTTTATTAAAAGATACTGGGGATATAAAATATGCCATAAGAACCATAGTTAACACTGCTCTATGGTACATTTGAAAGTTGCTAAGAGAGACTGTGTGGATCACAATAAATTGTGGAAAATTCTGGAAGAGATGGGAATACCAGAACATCTGATCTGCCTCTTGAGAAATCTGTATGCAGGTCAGGAAGCAACAGTTAGAACTGGACACAGAATAACAGACTGGTTCCAAATAGGAAAAAGAGTAGGTCAAGGCTGTATATTATCACCCTGCTTATTTAACTTATATGCAGAGTACACCATGAGAAATGCTGGACTAGAAGAAACACAAGCTGGAATCAAGATTGCCAGGAGACATATCAATAACCTCATATATGCAGATGACACCACCCTTATGGCAGAAAGTGAAGAGGAACTAAAAAGCCTCTTGATGAAAGTGAAAGAGGATAGTGAAAAAGTTGGCTTAAAGCTCAACATTCAGAAAACGAAGATCATGGCATCTGGTCCCATCACTTTACGGGAAATAGATGGGGAAACAGTGGAAACAGTGTCAGACTTTATTTTTGGGGGCTCCAAAATCACTGCAGATGGTGACTGCAGCCATGAAATTAAAAGATGCTTACTCCTTGGAAGGAAAGTTATGACCAACCTAGATAGCATATTCAAATGCAGAGACATTCCTTTGCCAACAAAGGTCCGTCTAGTCAAGGCTATGGTTTTTCCAGTGATCATGTATGGATGTGAGAGTTGGACTGTGAAGAAGGCTGAGCACCGAAGAATCGATGCTTTTGAACTTGGTGTTGGAGAAGACTCTTGAGAGTCCCTTGGACTGCAAGGAGATCCAACCAGTCCATTCTGAAGGAGATCAGCCCTGGGATTTCTTTGGAGGGAATGATGCTAAAGCTGAAACTCCAGTACTTTGGCCACCTCATGCGAAGAGTTGACTCATTGGAAAAGACCCTGATGCTGGGAGGGATTGGGGGCAGGAGGAGAAGGGGACAACAGAGGATGAGATGGCTGGTTGGCATCTCTGACTCGATGGACGTGAATCTGAGTGAACTCCGGGAGTTGGTGATGGACAGGGAGGCCTGGTGTGCTGCGATTCATGGGGTTGCAAAGAGTCGGACACAACTGAGTGACTGAACTGAACTGAACTGAAGAGAGTTAAGTCTTAGAAGTTCTCATCACACAGAAAAAACACATTTCTCCTTTTTTTTCCTGCTTGTTATCTCTATGAGACCATGGATGTTGACTAACATTACTATGGTTATCATTTTGCAATATATATGTCAAATCATTTTCTGTACACCTTAAATTTATATAGTGTGTGTGTGTGCTCAGCCTTGTCCAAATTTTGCATCCAACCCCATGGACTGAAGCCCACCAGGCTCCCGTCCATGGAATTTTCCAGGCAAATATACCATTTCCTTCTCCAAAATTTATGCAATGTTTTTTTGTCAATTGTATCTCAGTGAAACTGAAAGAAAAGAATATCCCCATTTTCCCCAATAACTGAAGGGTTTATTCTATGTGTTGGCCTTTACAAAATCCCATATTGCCTAAAATGACCCAAAGGGGCCAAGTGAGAGCTCTTATACTTAAGTATAAAGACTTTGTATCAGATATTACAGATACTTTCACAGCTGGTTTCTATGCCGTACCATATACTCTATCTTAGAGCAGATGATAATAGTATGAAAAAAATTATGGAGTGGAAATTATTTCATCAGCACAAAAATGACCACCTAAACTGAAATTTAACTTTTTTCTAATAGCTTTACTTACTGGTCACTTTGAATCTCAGGTGAACGTTACTCATCTAGATTGCACACACTTGAATTAAAGTCATACTAGATGAGCTGAAGGGCAATTGGATCATTATCTTCAAATGATTTCTTTCTTGGAATAACATGAATATCTAAGTAAAAACTTTACTAATGCTCTTATTTAAAGTTTGTAGTTACAATAGTGTGTGAAAGTGAACTGAAAGTGACAATAGCTTAACTAAAAAATGTGTCATCTTGTAAAAAAAGAAGTTTTAAGAAATGATAATACATTTAGATCTCAGTGCAATATAAAAATATGTAAGATACATAAATCACATATTATAGAAAGCAATAAAAGTGATTCTACAGGCTTAAAACATAATTGTTTAATGGGTCCTTGAACATTATACTTATACTAAGCATAAGCCACGTTTTGTAAAAAACATGTATTTAATTTTTTTGATGTTTTATCTATAAAGTATTGCTATAAAAATTTGTATTGTTTTGAAATTTTCAGAAACCTTGAAAGAAATGACAGTTTCAATCAGATCAGATCAGATCAGTCGCTCAGTCGTGTCCGACTCTTTGCAACCCCATGAATCGCAGCACACCAGGCCTCCCTGTCCATCACCAACTCCCAGAGTTCACCCAGACTCACGTCCATCGAGTCAGTGATGCCATCCAGCCATCTCATCCTCTGTCGTTCCCTTCTCCTCTTGCCCCCAATCCTTCCCAGCATCAGAGTCTTTTCCAATGAGTCAGCTCTTCGCATGAGGTGGCCAAAGTACTGCAGTTTCAGCTTTAGCATCATTCCTTCCAAAGAAATCCCAGGGCTGATCTCCTTCAGAATGGACTGGTTGGATCTCCTTGCATTCCAAGGGACTCTCAAGAGTCTTCTCCAACACCACAGTTCAAAAGCATCAATTCTTCGGTGCTCAGCCTTCTTCACAGTCCAACTCTCACATCCATACATGACCACAGGAAAAACCATAGCCTTGACTAGACAAACCTTTGTTGGCAAAGTACTGTCTCTGCTTTTGAATATGCTATCTAGTTTGGTCATAACTTTCCTTCCAAGGAGTAAGCATCTTTTAATTTCATGGCTACTCTCAACTGCCCCTAAATTGTGGGATTGGTTAAAGCAAATCAAGTGAACACCATTGAAATGAAGTGAAATGAAATGAATCATCTTTCCTCAAATAGAGTAGCTGTTCCATGCAAAGCCATTTTTGCAAAGCTCTGAAAATAGTTGTGTCTCTGACAACAGAGTTTAGGTTTGTTTCTTTCATTGCTATCAGGAAGTTTGGGCCAATATGCATGCAATAAGGAAGGAGATATTTCAGAACTTCTTTTTCCTTCTGTTTGGACTAGCCATCTACTGTAGGTCTGAGAGAGTCTGAAGAATTTAACTGGATCCAGCAGAGAATAGTCTATCCACCCATTCCCTCATGCTTTTAACACTCACACTGTTCTTTAGAATGATCTGTTACCATGTTTCCCAAATATACTTTTGTATATACCTTGTGTCTGATGGAAATGTGATATTAATACACATAAGGAATTAAAAATAAAACATCATTTTAAGTATTAGTTCACAGGGTGCAGTCATCCATATTTTTAGTGAAATATTATAACTATCAAGAGAAACTCAAGGCTGTTGCCTTCCACTTATGTTTTCCAAAATAGAGAATGCTGATATAATATACAAAAGCATACTAGATACAGACTCATCAATGATAGGATGGAGTCAGCAGTAGTGTTTCCAGCTCTGAAAGAAAGCATTAAAAATAAATGTGCCTAGGAAAACTGTCTCACCTCTTTGTGTTCTTCCTATTTTATTAATGTGATAAGATTTGGCCTAAAAATCTGACTCTGGTTTGTAAGAACAAATAAGAACAAGAAAGGAGATCAAAAGTGCCTGACTCAAATAGAATCTCTTTATTCTAAATAGTCAAAATGAGCTTGTGCCCAATGGATGAGAGAACCTATGTGAATTTTGAGCCAAAATATATAATATATACAAAGATGAAGAACCTAAAAAAAGAGTGGATATATGTATACATATAACTGATTCACTTTTCTGTACAGCAGAAACTAACAAAACATTTAAATCATCTATACTCCAATAATGGAGAAGGCAATGGCACCCCACTCCAGTACTCTTGCCTGGAAAATCCCATGGACAGAGGAGCCTGGTAGGCTGCAGTCCATGGGGTCACTAAGAGTCAGACACAACTGAGCGACTTCACTTTCACTTTTCACTTTCATGCCTTGGAGAAGGAAATGGCAACCCACTCCAGTGTCCCTGCCTAGAGAATCCCAGGGACGGGGGAGCCTGGTGGGCTGCCGTCTATGGGGTCGCACAGTCAGACACGACTGAAGTGACTTGGCAGCAGCAGCAGCATACTCCAATAAAAATTTTTATAAGATGATGTTTCAATATTGATTTATTGATTGTAACAGATAATAGAGAAAACTGGGTGAAGGATATATAGGAACTCTGAACCATACTCACATCTCTGTAAAACTAAAATTCTTCTGTATTTTAAAAATTTCTTAAAAAGAAATTTGGATCACCATGCTAGAAGAAAGACTGATCTGTCTATTCCCTCTATAGAAAATATCATAAATTACATTTAATAATCATATTCTTACATAGTTCAAAATGAAATAACAATTATAATGTGAAGTGTGTCAAGCAAATAAGTAAGTTATGAATATTTCTAGGTTTTGTGATGTTTATGGTATTTATCAGCCTTTTAAATATTTAATTTCTTGTGATTTTTTTTCTCTCACTTTGAATATTTTGTACCTATATAAGGCTCAGTGGTAAAGAATCCAGCTGCAATGCAGGAGATGAAGGTTCAATCCCCGGGTTAGGAAGATCTCCTGGAGAAAGAAACAACAACCCACTCCAGTATTCTCGCCTCAGTAATCGCATGAACGGAGGACCCTGGAAGGCTACATTCCACGGGGTCGCAGTCAGATATGACTTAATGAGTACACCACTACTTCTCTTTCTCTTTGTATGTGTATATATATATACACACACATATATATTTGTAAAAATGTCTTCTGTGTAAATACATATAGCTTCATGGTGCTTTTATTTGTGAACACATGGAATCAAGCAGTGGTATCACCAGTAACCAGCTATTTGGATTAAATATAATTCTAAATTTAAAACTGTTCTGAATTTGAATACTGCTTTCATTTTTAATATACTAAAATTTTATATCTTATAGGCATTGCATACATTCTAGTGAGTAGAGAAATGATAGATAGCTTTTGATCCTTACCTAGGAATCATCATGAATAAACATATGTAAAAGTAAATTAATTGTTGCCAAGGTTGAACACAAAACTACAATATATTATCATAACTTAGATAAAACCTTTCCATTACTGTATAAAGCGTTTCTTTAAATTAGATTTATTTAGACAATGATGAATCTATTTCTTTCCTGGAATCAATTTGGAACTTTTTTCAGAATCTACTGTTTAAATTAAGACTGTCAGGAAATGTTGCCATAGTTACCTGCAACATGTTGGCATAAAATGAAAAAATTTTTGAAAATTTCCCTTCCTATTGCTGTTATCACTGCATTATGTGGAAGGCATTTATATCCTTTTGGGTTAATATGCATTTTACTATATCTGTATGGTGCTCATTTATAACCCACTTGTGATGGAACTCAGTATTCATTTTATCCTGATGGGAGATGGGATAGGAAAAGAGTGCTACAGAAATTCAGAGGACAATTTGAATTTGGCCTTTTCTTATAAAATAGGTATATACTGCTCATTATTTCCCTTCTCTGTTGTCTTTAATTATTTTTGTCCTACTTAGTATTTTCTGTTACTCTAAAGACATGCATCCAAGAACATTAAATGTAAATGCTTCCTGAGCAACCCAAAGAATTCTGTCCTTTGAATTATGTGTAAGTCTTTAATCAATGTTTCAACCTCAGGGATAGATAAGATCTGTATGATCATTGCATACAGCAAATAGCCACAGGTATTTTATGGCTTGGAGAAGGCAATGGCACCCCACTCCAGTACTCTTGCCTGGAAAATCCCATCGATGGAGGAGCCTAGTAGGCTATAGTCCATGAGGTCGCTAGGAGTCAGACACGACTAAGTGACTTCACTTTCACTTTTCACTTTCATGCGTTGGAGAAGGAAATGGCAACCCACTCCAGTGTTCTTGCCTGGAGAATCCCAGGGATGGAGGAGCTTGATGGGCTGCAGTCTATGGGGTCGCACAGAGTCAGACACGACTGAAGCGACTTAGCAAAAAAATTTTATGGCTAATACCCACAAATAAAGATGATGACTGGTAGATTCTGTTTGCTGAGCTTTAGGATAAATTCTGGTCATTTGTATATTTTGAATAGTTACTCTGAAATCACTGAGTTTTCATACTTTTTTAACCATATTTATCCATATATGGATAAATGGAGAGTTGTAATGAAAACATTGTGCTTTATCCAAACTAAAAACATGATACTTCCCACAAGAGACCAATGTTATAGATTCGTTTGTCCTTTCTTTTGCAAACTCACGTCTAGTCTCACGCTTTTTACGTGTTGCCCTAACCAGATGGAATAGTTCTCAGAGGTGTGACCCGGAGGTGCAGGTTGGCTTTTCCCTTGTTTATCGCTCCTGGGAGGAACAGTCCCCTACAATCAGAATTGCCATTAGGGACAATTCTGACAAGAGACCTGCTGGTGAAGTGTGCCCTGTGTCCTATTTTCTCCTCCATAAGAATAGTGTTCCTACATCTTTGTGGCATCAGTTTTTGTGGAGACATGGAGGGACTCACTCAATCCTCTGTGTGTGTGTGTTTGTGTGTGTGTGTGTGTGTGTGTGTGTGTGTTTGTCTTGTGTCCAACTCTTTGCAACCTCATACACTGTAGCTCTCCAGGCTCCTCTGTCCATGGAATTTTCCAGGCAAGAATACTGGAGTGGGTTGCCATTTCCTTCTCCAGGGGATCTTCCTGACCCAAGGATCAAACCCAGTCTCCTGCATTGCAGGCAGATGCTTTACTGTCTGAGCTAGTAGGGAAGCCACATCCAACCCCAGAACAAAGATAATATAATGTTAACTTGCATGGCAATTTATAAATAATTTCCACATGCCTCAACACACTGTCCCACTTTACCCTGGAAGCATAGGGAACACATGTTTTCATTATTTCCACTTTTAATGTAGGGGAAACAAAGAATCAGAGACAGAAGTGAATGATCTGAGAGTATACAGTTGGTAAGTGTTTGACCCCAAGGTGATAAAAGGTAAACCCCAAGCTTCTTCTGTAATACATTATGATTTTTGTCCTCAGTCTTCACAGTCAAGTCTAATTATTTTTCTAATAAATGCTTGTACTATAGGATTCAAAGTAGAATCAAAATTCTATTTTCCTTCTTTCCCCCTGCCTCCCTGACTTTAGGTGTTTTTCCCCCATTTAAAAAGTACTATTATCAATCATTTTTCTGGGTGAATATTAAGATGCGATATGTATATTCATTCTAGTTTTCTAATTTTGTATGTTTCAAGTCTTAATCTAACCCTTTGTTATTTTAGAAAAAAAAATCTGTTGATATTTTAGTTAAAACATCATTTTTTCTTTAAGACAAAAATCTCCTTGCTGACTTCACCTAATATAGGAAAAAGCCAGATTGCCCCAGAACAGTAGATGTTCAGAAGTCTGACAGGCAATTTCCTGGAATAGCCATCTCTGAGAGGGTGAGCACATAGGATATGCCAGAGGAAAACAGCTGAATGGTGACAGGGAACAACTAAACATTGCATTAGAGTAAATGGCTGAATTAGTTACAGTCAACGGAAATTTCCAGAAAATAGGTCTAGGCTTTTAGTGAGTGTTTGTGGTCTATTAATAATTCTACTCAACACAAATAATTCATTTTCCAGAAACTAATTTGAAGTTTCTCCACCCAAAACTCACCCACAAAAATATTTACTCTAAGCATTTTGGTAAATTTTGAAATCAGTCTATGATCTGAGTTGCCTTAATATAGCATAATAGTGCAGTTTCTGAGTGTGTGTGTTACCACTAAAACACGCCACTGAAATAGTCCTTCTTATCTACCTGTTTATCCATCTTTTTTTTCCCAGTAACATGTAACAGAATTTCACTTTAATTAGTACTAAGTTATTACAAAATTTGCTTCATGATGTTCCTGTGTCTTATATGCTTTTTTTACTCAATGGTGTATCAAACCTGAATTGAGGCTTATATATGCTCTCATCAACTGTGCAAGAACTTATATTTTTCCACATCCTCACTAAAATGGGATGATATGACATTTTAGATTTTTTGAAATGTGGAGCATGATCTTCATTATTTAATGTGCATTTCTGAATTCAAGAGGCAGGGAGATTGGGATTGTGATAGATTGGAAAATTAGGGAAGATTTTCCAAGAAAAGACTAACTGAGCTGACCTCTGAAGGAAGAAAGGGGCTGACTTTTAAAGAATGAGAATCCTAAGAGTGCATTGCATATGGAGTACACAGTAAAGCCAAGAAGAGTCATTTGGTTAAGATGAGACTGGTAAGGTAGGTAAAGACTGGGCAATATGGAAATACTTAGAGTTGTGCTCTTTATCCAAGAACAATGAGAGACAAAGACTAGTTGTAAGCTGAGGGTGTGTGTCAGCTGAGCAGTTTGTTTGTTAAATGCCTCATTCTCCTTGCAATGATTAATTAGAGCTAGTTTTAGAGGGAGAGGGTAACAGGTATAAAGCATGTCTTAAAGTCATTTTTTAAAACTTTTTATTTTGTATTGGAGTAGAGCCAATTAACAATGTTGTGATAGTTTCGGGTGGACAGCAAAGGGACTCAGCCATACATACATATACATGTATCAATTCTCCCCCAAACTCCCCTTTCCTCCAGGCTGCCACATAATACTCAGCAGAGCTCCCTGTACTGCACAGCAGGTCCATGTTGGCAATCCATTTTAAATATAACAGTATGTCATGTTCATCCCAAACTCCCTAACTATCCCTTCCCCTCATCCTTCTCCCCTGGCAACCATAAGTTCTTTCCCTAAGTCTGAGTCTGTTTCTGCTCTGTAAATAGGTTCACTTATATCATTTTTTTTTTTTAGATTCCACGTATAAGGGATATCATATGATATTTCTCCTTCTCTGTCTGACTCATTGAAATCATTCCTGTGATGAATCAGCACGGCCCTCCCCAGGTTCCACTCACTGCCACCAAAGAGCAAAGCTGCTACAGCTGTATACTGACGCACTCATATCCTAGACATTGACGTCTCCTTACATCTTGATCCATGATCACAATTCATGATTGCTTCCTATTCTACTCACACTTTTGACCCCAATCCAAAGCTCTTTGATCTCATCAAGACTCTCAGTTCAGTGAATGCACTGTTTTTCCCTATTTTTCAAAATTTTTTATCCCCTGTAGGACTTCGTATCTTGCACCCTAAGAAGAGTCCATGGCCCAGCTCTTTAACAGTTCATAGCAAATATCCTTACTTCCCTCATTCCTCTTTCCCTCTCTCATTCAAATCTAGCAATACTAAACTTTGTTTAACCTAACCATCTACATTGTAATTCAGTTAAAGCAGCCTAGCACTGACAGAAACATACCACAAAACTCACTGCTGCTGCTCCTACTGCTAAGTCGCTTCAGTTGTGTCCAACTCTGTGCAACCCCATAGACGGCAGCCACCAGGCTCCCCGTCCCTGGGATTCTCCAGGCTAGAACACTGGAGTGGTTTGCCATTTCCTTCTCCAACGCATGAAAGTGAAAAGTGAAAGTGAATTCGCTCAGTGGTGCCCCACTCTTTGCGACCCCATGGACTGCAGCCCACCAGGCTCCTCCGTCCATGGGATTTTCCAGGCAAGAGTACTGACTGGAGTGGGGTGTCATTGCCTTCTCCCAAAACTCACTAGACTCATTTAAAATTTATAAGCAAAAATTAAAAGTGGATGTTCAATAAACAGAATAATTTACTTTCCTTGTAAATTCATTTTCCTTTTCCCTAAAATGATTATTTCATACCATGTCTTAGTTCTTTGCAGTTACTATAACAAAGCATTGCATACTGGATGGCTTATAACAACAGGAATGTGTTGTTTCTCACAATCCTGGAGGCTGGGAGTTCAAGATGAGGATGGCAACATGGTCAAGTGATAGCCTTCTTGTAGATTCCTGGCTGTAGACTCCTTGCTGTAACTCATATGGTGGAAGGGCCACATTCTCCCTCCCACTTCAGTCTAACTGAAGCCTCAGTACTTGTGAGGACACCAGCTTGCTGTCATCTCAATTGTGTGTTCTCTCCCTTGACAGGAAACCTTAGTAAATATGTATAATCCTTGTCACGTCAAAGACTAGCAAAAACGTGGTTGCTTAGGACCTGAGGTGGGAGGCAAGTAGAAAGAGTTGAAGATTGACTCCAGTATTCTTGCCTGGAGAATCCCAGGGACGGGGGAGCTTGGTGGGCTGCTGTCTATGGGGTCACACAGAGTCGGACATGACTAAAGTGACTTAGCAACTTAGCAACAACCAATTACAAAGAGTTCTAAAGGATCAAGAGAAAGAGAACTGAAGAGGAATCCTCAAGAAAATTCAGATGTTCCTGGGATGCAGGTATGATGGAAGATCAGCAGGAAGGAGAGCTTATGGGAGAAGAGACTTGTGAAGATACTTTAGAAATCCCTTTAAGAAATGTGGGCAGATTGCTTAATATCCAGAGAGAATATTGGCTAAAGGAGTGGCTGACTCAGAAGCTGCAGGATCTACAGCCTACAGTTGCCTCCTACTCTGACCATGTGGAAAAGTCAAGCTCTATTATCTTACACTATTTTTAGCCACACCACCTTTAAAGTAAAATTAAGTAAACAATAAGATACGAAAAAGGCTGCATTTTATTTGGTAGAGACATTACTTTGCCAACAAAGGTTCATCTAGTCAAGGCTATGGTTTTTCCTGTGGTCATGTATGGATGTGAGAGTTGGACTGTGAAGAAGGCTGAGCACCAAAGAAGTGATGCTTTTGAACTGTGGTGTTGGAGAAGACTCTTGAGAGTCCCTTGGACTGCAAGGAGATACAACCAGTCCATTCTGAAGAAGATCAGCCCTGGGATTTCTTTGGAAGGAATGATGCTAAAGCTGAAACTGCAGTACTTTGGCCACCTCATGCGAAGAGTTGCCTCATTGGAAAAGACTCTGATGCTGGGAGGGATTGGGGGCAGGAGGAGAAGGGGATGACAGAGGATGAGATGGCTGGCTGGATGGCATCACTGACTCGATGGACATGAGTCTGGGTGAACTCTGGGAGTTGGTGATGGACAGGGAGGCCTGGCGTGCTGCGATTCATGGGGTTGCAAAGAGTCGGACACGACTGAGCGACTGATCTGATCTAATCTGATCGTATTCTTTTAAAATATTAAGTAAAGCAATCTATAAACACACATCTCAAAATATTTTTTAATAGTTATGTCTGTGACACTGGCAAATTGTTCCAACATAGTTGATCTGTTGATTTTTTTTTTTAAATAAAACAATTTGGATGGCATGTCATTTGCTGGGTAGGGAAGGGAAAGTAATATACAGATTCTCAGGCAAAAAAAAATTGACACAAGCTCTTTGAAATCTGACAGATATTCTAAACTATACTCGAAATGACCAAGTAAGCCAGTTTTCATGATCTCTATTATATAGCTGAAGGAATTGAGGCTTACAACAGTTAAGCATGAATCAAACTCATAATTACTAAGTGATGAAGACCAATTTTAAGCTCATTTTTATGAGTTTTTTCTCAATGTTCTTTTCTTCTATAATACATTGCTTCTTCATTGATTATAACTTGATTATAACCTTTGCTAAGGACCAAATTGCAGCCATCTGAACATCTGGTGCTTCTTTTCCCTGGCACTATGGTCTCCTTAAAGAGTTGGTAGCTGGAATACTAATTTCAACTCTGACAATAATTAACCACCAGCAGTGATTTTCATAGTCACATTTTATGAGAGGTTGCTACCAAAATAAAGATATTTGGATTTAAGTTTAGTCAAAGCAGCCATTTCACTGTGATATGCAAAAAAAGTAAAATATTTTTTATAAGAATAAAAATGTTATTTTCAATTTACTTTTCTTTTTGTGTCTAAAATCACATTGACATATATTTGACCTTTTTTCTTTTTTTGAGGTACTTTAGATCAGGATAAGAAATAGATTATATACTATGTAAGTATTTTAGAAATATTAGATAATATAAAAATGTAAAAGAAAACATTTTTTTCCAAAACTTATCACCTATTTTTCCACCACCCAAAGTCAACATTAATGTGTACAGCATTTTAGTATATTTCCCTGAGTCTCAATGTGTTAATCTTTGCATGCATACATTCTTTGACAAATAGATATCAATGTCTACTCTGTGCCAGACTTTGACCCAGGCCCAAGCATTGAGCCCATACAACACACCAGATAAATGAGGTTCCTATCTTCATTAGGACACTCTCCTGCTATCTCTCTTTGCCTCTGCCTCTCTCTCTTCAGTACACACTGACATGAATATGAGCATAGTAATATACCAGAGTATCTTTTTATTTCCTGGAATTATACTTTGGGTATTTCCCTATTTGAGGGCTTGTCTGGTGACTCAGTGGTAAAGAAACTGCCTGCCAATGCAGGAGATGTGAGTTCAATCCCTGGGTCAGGAATATCCTCTGGAGAAGGAAACGGTGAACTGCTCTAGTATTCTTGTCTGGGAAATCCCATGGACAGAAGAGAGTGATGGGCTTCATTCTACAGGTTGCAAAGAGCTGGACACAGCTTAGTGACTAAATGACATTTTCCTATTTTTAAATAATTCTTATGATGTATTACTAACAGTGGACTGTTCAAACCATAATGGACCACTCTCCTATCATCACAACTCATAATATTATATTATCAAAGTAATGACTAAATTTCTGTATCTTTTATTAATTACTTTCTGATCACTAAAAATGCTAACTTTATAAAATCTGAAAAATTCAAAAACTGGAACAAAGGTAGTCACCCATTCTATCATCTTTAAATAATCATTGCTTATAATACAATGAGATTCCATATCCACTGTTAACAGACTTGTCATAGAGCCTTGTGCTATGTTTTTAACCTACGTGCATTGTGCTATGTTTTTAGTTTTAATCAAAATTGTACTAACATTTTTCAAGTTTATTCCCTAATTAAAATTCTTTTGAAAAATTCCAATGGTTTTGAATGCACTTCTTAATTAATAATGCCTGAAATTGTGAGTTAAATTTTGCTTATTGACTCATTTTTTGCATTTTCTTTATTTGCAACTTTTTATCTATTGTGAGGGTGAGTTTTTTTTTTCATAATTTTATTAACCAAGGCCAGTTTCTTTTCTCTTCATGTGTATATACAAATATATATATATATATATAATATCTTTTAGAGCTAAATTTTTCAAAAGTTTTATAGATTTCTTAAATGTTGAGCTATGTAATACCGACTATCTTTATTGATGCCTTAATTTTTAATTAATTTTTACTGGAATATAGTTATTTTCCAATGCTGTGTTAGTTTATACTATACAGCAAAGTGAATCAGCTTTATATATGCCCTCTGCTTTGCATTTCCTTCTCATCAGGTCCCCAAAGGGCACTGAGCAGGGGTCCTTGAGTGTTGATGGCTCACGTGTTGTGGTTGTAAACTCACACATGCAAGCAGAGGTGTTATGTAATTTCACTGTCAGCATAAAATATAATTCAGATTTACCTTTAGGTATCTTTATGAAATGAAATTAGTACTATGTGTACAAAATCCTTCATTTACTGCGTTTACCTAGACCATAACCAACATCAACAACTTACTGTATCACCCTCTATTCTGCCTTAACTGCTGTTATATGAATTTGTGTTGGTGCTCCCCTGTTGCCAATCACCAATAATAATGCACTTGACCCAACCACTTCTCAAGTTTCAAAGGTCTTCCTCTAAAAATACCCCATTTTTCTCTTGCATGATCATATTACTATATTATTTCCATCAACAAATATAAACTATCTTTCTTTAAAAATAATCAATCTACTTCACATGTCTACTTCTCTTTTTAACAAAACTTTCTGGAAGAGTTGCTAATGCAAACTGTACTCATTTTGTATATTTTTGTTTTTGCTTGGGCCCTCTTCAAACAGGCAATTTATTTTCCCTATTGCTCCAGCAAAGTAACTGTTAGGACAACTGATGACATCCATGTTGCCAAATCAATTGTAGTTTCTCAAAGTCTCTATAAGTGAGTTATCAGCTGTGCTAGATGTAGTTGGTTACCTTATTTTTTATTTGTATTTATTTTTTTCTTCTTATTTTTTATTGAAACAATATCTTCACTACTTCTAAGGGCCATACTCTCTTTTGGTGTTTCACTTTACATATTTGGAAACTCTTTCAGCTGATTTCTTCTCATTTTCTAGACCTTTGACTATTGACCTGTTTCAGATCTCAGTCCAAAAAATATTCTTCTTTATAACTGCCTTTATTAACTAAGTTTTTTCATTTAAATCTTTAGTCTAAGATTATGTACACATGATAATTAACACCAAATGTGTATCTCCCAAGTCAGATTTCTTTCATGAACTAGAAATTTGTGTATTCAACTGGCCACCTATCTCTCCACTTGATGAATAATGGGTAACTCAATACTGAATTTCTAAAATCAAACTCCCTTAGCTTCTCCTCTGGCTCTCTTTTGATTATGCTAATTATCAAATGCATTTACCTAGATAAAAAGCTTTGACTCTTCTTTCTCTTACAACAACCAATTCAGTGGCAAATTATGTAATCTCTACCTTGAACATCTGTATTGTGAACTAATAAGCAAACATATCAAAGTCACAAGACAAAGGCCCATAATATTGTACAGAGGCAGCTAACAAATCCATCCCAAAGAAAAAGAGAAGCAAGAAGGTTAAGTGGTTATCTGAGGAGGCTTTACAAATAGCTGAAGAAAGAAGAGAAGTGAAAAGCAAGGAAGAAAGGGAAAGGTACACCCAACTGAATGCAGAGTTCCAGAGAATAATAAGGAGAGACAAGAAGGCCTCCTTTGATGAAAAATGCAAAGCAACAGGAAAACAACAGAAGGGGAAAGACTACAGATCTCTTCAAGAAAATTGGAAATAGTGAAGGAACGTTTCATCCACACATGGGCACAATAAAGGACAGAAACCTTAAAGACCTAATAGAAGCAGAAGAGATCAAGAAGAAATGGAAACAATACACAGAAGAAATGTACAAAAGAGATCCTAATGACCCAGGTAATCACGATGGTGTGATCATTCACCCACAGCCAGACATTCTGGAGTGTGAAGTCAAATGGGCCTTGGGAAGCATTGCTATCAATAAAGCTCATGGAGGTGATGGAATTTCAGCAGAGCTATTTAAAATCCTAAAAGATGATGCTGTCAAAGTGCTGCACTCAGTATGTCAGAAGATATGGAAAACTCAGCAGTGGCCACAGGACTGGAAAGGGTCAATCCTCAAGGTCAATTCCCAAGAAGGGCAGTACAAAGAAGTTTCAAACCACCGGACAATTGTACTCATCTCCCACGATAGTAAGGTTATGCTCAAAATCCTGCATGCTGGCTTCAACATTTGTAAATATCTTTGTTACAATTAATTTTTTTTTTTTAAAGCAACATCTTGGACATGGAATTGTTAAATCTTCACTGAGAAGTGTACATCAGGACTTGTTCACTAGGTTGGCAGCAGAGGGAAGAAAGAAGTGTAAAGGGAGGGCTGTATGTGGATGTGTTCACATTCATATTTTGATGATAACTGTGGATATGTGTGCATCTCTTGGCTGTGCTATAGGGGTGCATTGTTAAGTCATTCAGTGGAAATATACCTCTTTGCTAATACTTTAATAGTTTAGATCAGATAATGAATCCTCTTAGAAGCACTATTTTCTGTACTCTGTTGCTTTATGTCTCATTTCTAATTGAACATTAAGGGAATTTAGTATTTTCATCATAACTCTGCCAGTATCTTTATCTAGAGGGCCTATTGCCATTTTTGTGCTTTTCTGAAATTTTTGTTGCCAAGAAAGGCAGTATTACATATTTTTCCTTCCAGATTGAATTGGTGTAGTGTATTCTTGGTTATCAAAATATTCATAATTTGGGGACTTTGAAATGGTAAATACTCATGATGTGTGAAATAGCATGATACATAACTGTGTGATCTGACTTACATGAAAATAGATGCTTAGTTTTGAAAATACACAAATGAGACATAGAAATGAGATATATCAATGGTAAACTGCTTATGATTATGAATGACTGTTTTTTGCCTCTTGTGTTTTTTAGTTTCCTCTTATGCACGTTAACTTTTAGAAACAAATGTTATTTTAAAAAGCTTAAAAAAGAAGATGTAGTATATATACAATATTTCATTCATTTCATGAAGTATTTCCCTTTGCAACAACATGGATAGACCTAGACAATAAACTTAGTGTAGTAAGTCAGATAGAGAAACACAAATGCTACATGATACAATTTATATGTAGAACTTTCTTTCCTGGCAGTTCAGCTGGTAAAGAATCTGCCTGCAATGCAAGAGACCCTGGTTTGATTCCTAGGTTGGGAAGATCTGCTGGAGAAGGGACACCTACTCTAGTATTCTTGGGCTTCCCTGGTGGCTCAACTGGTAAAGAATCTACCTGCAATGAGGGAGACCTGGGTTCAGTTCCTGGGTTGGGAAGTTCCCCTGGAGAAGGGAAAGCCTACCCATTCCAGCATTCTGACCTGGAGAATTCCATGGACTGCATAGTCCAGGGGGTTGCAAAAAGTGGGACACAACTGAGCAACTTTCAGTTTCACTTTTCATAAGTAGAACTTAAAACATAAAACAAATACACACACACAAACATATATATATATATATATAAAACAAACTCACAGACAGAAAACAAACTGATGATTACCAAAGAGGAAAAGTAGGAGGATAAATTAGTGGTATATGATTAAAAGATACAAACTACTATACATACAATAGATAAGTAACATGGATTTATTGTATAGAATAGTAAATTATATTTGATATGTTGTAATGACCTATAATGAAATCCAACCAAGAAAAAAAAATAACTGAATCACTATGTTATGCACCTGAAATACTATAAATCAGCTATTCTTCAATTAAAAAAAAAAAACTCAGATATATGAATTTCAATAGGTAATATCTTGTGAAACCCATATAATCTAAGTTATTTTATACTTTGGACTATTTTTAATTGTAAGCTTGTTTTACAGAACTTCTTAGTGGTTTCAAGTTTTCCTTTACATAGAGTGCAGTGGCTCTGTGCATGGGCTCTTATCCTTTGCTTCCACCTGGTGGTTAGTGAAAAAATGAACTGAAGTGAAGTGAAGTGAAGTGAAGTGAAGTTGCTCAGTCGTGTTCGACTCTTTGCGACCCCGTGGACTGTAGCCTACCAGGATCCTCCGTCCGTGGGATTTTCCAGGCAAGAGTACTGGCCTGGGTTGCCATTTCCTTCTCCAGAGGATCTTCCTGACCAAGGGATCTAACCCCGGGTCTCCCGCATTGTAGGCGGACACTACCGTCTGAGCCACCAGGGAAGTCCATAGAAAAAATAATCTAGACAATTTCACTTCCCTAATTTTTTTTAGGTTAACCATCTAAGGGAATTTAGAAAATCAGACTTCTTTTAAAAATTAAATATTAGTTCACAATCTTAAGAAATAATTTTTAGAGCAAATAAAATAATGAGACATACTTTCTTGTGCTAAAAGATGCATACATGCAGATATGTATACATATATATGGTTTTTCCTGTGGTCATGTATGGATGTGAGAGTTGGACTGTGAAGAAAGCTGAGCACCAAAGAATTGATGCTTTTGAGCTGTGGTGTTGGAGAAGACTCTTGAGAGTCCCTTGGACTGCAAGGAAATCCAACCAGTCCATTCTGAAGGAGATCAGCCCTGGGATTTCTTCGAAAGGAATGATGCTAAAGCTGAAACTCCAGTACTTTGGCCACCTCATGCGAAGAGTTGACTCATTGGAAAAGACTCTGATGCTGGGAGGGAATGGGGGCAAGAGGAGAAGGGGACGACAGAGGATGAGATGGCTGGATGGCATCACTGACTAAATGGATGTGAGTCTGGGTGAACTCCGGGAGTTGGTGATAAACAGGGAGGCCTGGCGTGCTGCGATTTATGGGGTCGCAAACAGTCGGACACAACTGAGCGACTGAACTGAACTGAATATGGTGGACACATACACAAATAATATATCTCTGTCTATATATTATATATATATATATATATATAAATATACAACCTATATATATATTATATGATATAGCTTATATGTAGAACTTGCTACATATAATACACAAACTATCCAAAGCTATACATATCTATAATGTACATATAAAATGTATTTTATACATCTATATATTTACTTATAATAGAAATATAGATGTGATATATGGATATACAATACCTTTTTTTATATAGCTGTATGTATATGACTCAGCAGGTAAAGAATCCATCTGCAATGCAGGAGATGCAGGAGACACAGGTTTGATCCCTGGGTCGGGAATATCCCCTGGAGGAGGGCATGGCAATCTGCTCCAGTATTCTTGCAGGAAAAAATCCCATGGACAGAGGATCCTGTTGGGCTAGGGTGTATGGGGTCACAAAGAGTTGGACACAACTGTAGCAACTGAGCACACCTAGAGAGAGAGAGAGACAAAGCTATTTGCTATTCACAATTTATGGAAATTTTCAATCTCTCTTGGTTTATGAGAAAAAAAATTAGGAGCAGGAAAATGAAGAGAGCATTACAGTCTTTACAATGGAAATCATCGATGCTCCTTTTCCCATCCTCCAGAGTGAACTATGGCTGTAACCCAGGAGTTCTCCTTCTAACTCTCTGCTCCCTCTCTTCCTTCTCAGCTGTATTCCTACATATAAGACTCATTAAGAGAGCAAAAAGTTCTTACTATTCTGTATTGTTGTTGTTTAGTGGCTATGTCATGTCTGGCTCTTTTGAGACCCCATGAGCTGCAACCCACCAGGCTCCTCTGTCCATGGGATTTTCCCTGTAAGAGTACTGGAATATGTTACCATTTCTTTCTCAAGGGGATCTTCCCAATCCAGGGATCAAACCTGTGTCTCCTGCATTGGCAGGCGAAATCTTTTCCACTGAGCCACCTGGGAAGTCCATTATTCTGTATAACAGTATACAGAATACTGATGAACCATCAATATCAATATTGGTTATTTTAAAAAATATAAACCATTTTTTCAAGAGTGTGCTGGCTTTAGCCAACTTATAATCAGAGTGACTACAGAATTTAGAATCTAAATTGGACAGTTTTGAGTCTGAAAAGTTGAAGTATAAATAATCACACCAAAACAACCAGTTTACTTCGGGGTGTCCAACTAACTAAAAGTATACCAACATGCTACCTAACAATATGCTAACTTAAATTGTTACATGCAAAGTGGGCCACTTGGGCATGTAATCTGTAGTCTCACGTGTCACCATACTCAGAAGGAGCATGTGTTTTTTTAATTCTTTTCTGTTGCTGTTTTGAAATTCTTAATAACTTTTGAACATAGGGTCCAAACTTTCATTTTGTACTGCTGCTGCTGCTGCTGCTGCTAAGTCGCTTTAGTCATGTCTGACTCTGTGTGACTCCATAGATGGCAGCCCACCAGGCTCCGCCATCCCTGGGATTCTCCAGGCAAGAACACTGGAGTGGGTTGCCATTTCCTTCTCCAATACATGAAAGTGAAAAGTGAAAGTGAAGTCGCTAAGTCGTGTCCAACTCTTAGCAACCCCATGGACTGCAGCCTACCAGGCTCCTCCGTCCATGGGATTTTCCAGGCAAGAGTACTGGAGTGGGGTGCCATTGCCTTCTCTGTCATTTTGTACTGCATCTTGCCAATTATGAAGACAATCTTGGATACAGAATTTTAAAATTACGTCACTCTATTTCATAAGAAAATTTGGCTATCTATATCATATTTCCTCCATCATCAAAAAAGTCACACCATTCAAAAAAACTTCAACACTTTGTTTAATTCATAAACATACATTTAAAAAAAGTTGTGATTTCCTCCACAAGTAAATTACGTAGAGTAAATATTCCCTTTCTTCTTTTGTTGTATGTAGTTTTGTTCTATGTACTATGTTTTTTACTCTATGTTTCCCCATTATTAACTTAAAACAAATTTTAAAAATATTCTTTTTTTTTAGGATGTGTACATTTTTAATCCTTGATATATATTACCAGATCAACCTCATCAAAGCTGTGACAGTTTACAGTCCAGTGACAACATAAATCAGTTTCCTATATCCTGACCAATACTAGAATCTGTATTTTTTATATTAGTAAGGCTGAATTTCTCCATTGTTTTTTACTTGGCACTTTACTGTAGTGGCATAATCTTTTTTCCCATTTATTTGTAGGTTTTTTTTTTTTTTTTTTTGAATTTAGAAAGATGGCAACGATAACCCTGTATGCGAGACAGCGAAAGAGACACAGATATATAGAACAGTCTTTTGGACTCTGTGGGAAAGGGAGAAGGTGGGGTGATTGGGGAGAATGGCATTGAAACATGTATAATATCATATAAGAAACGTATCACCAGTCCAGGGTCGATGCAGGATACAAGATGATTGGGGCTGGTGCACTGGGATGACCCAGAGGGGTGGTATGGGGAGGCAGGTGGGATGGGGTTCAGGATGGGGAACATGTGTACACCCGTGGGGGATTCATGTTGATGTATGGCAAAATCAATACAATATTGTAAAGGAAAAAAAAAATAATAAAATAAAATTAAGGGGAAAAAAAAGAAAAGAAAACCACAGGCTTAAAAAAATAAATAATAAAAATATTCTTTAAGTTTAAAAACTTTTAATATACTAGCACTTCTCATGTTGTACCATTCTGATAAGCACAGATTTTAGTTACTGTGGTTTAGTTAAATAATGCCAGTTCCTCAATAATGCTGTTCAAATTTAACTTACCATGGTCTGTTCACTGTGAAAAGTAACACAGATTCCTATGCAAAAATCAGATATGCCTAGGCAGGATCAAGATGGTGGAAGAGGAAAACCCTTAGCTCATTACCTTTCATAAACACACCAAAACTACACATAGAACAGTTCCCTTTAAGAGTGACCTGAAAACTACCAGAGGACTCTTCAACAACCAAAGATATAAAGAAAAAGACACAGCGACAGTAGTAAAAGGGAAGAGACTGATCTAATCAGGACCCACTCATGCCCCATCCTCCTCAGGAAGCAACTCAGAGGAAGGAGGGAGTACTGCAAACTCAGGGATTTTCCCTAAGGAGCAAAGATTCATGCCCCACATTGGGTACCCCAGCCCTGGAGTCTGGCACCAGGAAGGTGACTCCATTACCTGGCTTGTAAATCAGTAGAGCTTACAGAAGGGCTGTGGGAAACCAAGACTCTTCTCTTAAAGCATGCCTCCACAGACTTGCTCCCCAGTCCCAGGGTGAAGGCAGCAGACTGTAATGTACCTGCTGTTCTGGCCAGCCTGCTGAGAGACCAGGTCAGTGCACTCTCCAGACTATACCAGGCCATGGCCCCTGCCTTCTGCTAATGTCCTGTCAGCACCCTGGGAGACACTGCAGCTAGAGTCATGCTCTCTTTACCCTTCCTGGGTCCAGTCCACTTCTACCAAGCCAGTGGCCCCACAAACACCCTGCAAGAAATCCTGGCCTATGCAGGGCTCCAGTTCCTATTCCCACCCACAACCCTGCCTGCCAAGGTAATGGCCCCAGCTCTTTCAGAAACAAAAAAAGCCCCAGCCTGCACTTACTTCAGATCCAACCCTCTCACTGTGCCCCTATATGCAGATAAACAGTTACCATGTAAGGCTATGCCTTCAGGACCAAGATAGACCATTGTTTTGCCTCATTTCATAGAAACAGATAAATATTCAAACATAAGATGAGAAATAAGTTCTAAATGAAATAGCAAGTTTAAATTTCAGAAAATAAAAACCTTAATAAAGCAAACATAAACCACTGACTCGAAAAAGAGTTCAAAGCAATGACCATAAAAACATTAAATGAACTTGGGAAAAAGCACAGAGGAACACAGAGCTGTAATAAAGAATTTTAAAATATATAGATATAGATAGAAGAGCAATCAGGGCTGAAAATAGAATACACAAAGTAAAAAATACACTAGAAGGAATCAGCAGAAGTTTAGCGATACAGAAGAAAGAATAAACAACCTTGAAGACAGAAGAGGAAAAGTCACCCTATAAAAACAGCAAAAACAAACAAAAAAGCTAACAGTATAGTTTAAGGGACCTGTGGAACATTAGACATACTAACACTCGCATTAGAGTGGTCCTAAATGAAGGAGAGAGAGAGAAAGGGCCAGAAAACATATCTGGTGAAAAGAATGGTGGAAAACTCCCCTAACTGCAAGAAGGAAACAGATATCCTGGTCAGGAACCACAGAGTCCCAAACAAGATGACCCCAATGAGACCTGCACCAATACATATCATAATTTAAATGGAAAAAGTTAAAGATATGGAATTTTAAAGATAGCAAGATGAAAACAGAGAGTCACATACAAGAGAATCCTCATAAGACAGGATTATTAAGCTGATACTTCAGCAGAAGCTTTGCAGGCCCAAAGGGAGTGGCATGATGTATTAACAGCCATGAAAGTAAAAAAAAAAAAAAAAAAAAAAAACTGCTACTCAGCAGGGAATAATTCACAATTGAAGGAAAGATAAAGACTTCTTCAGACAAACAGAAACTAAGATTTCATCACCACTGAACTAGCCTACAAAATACATTAAAATGTCTTTAAAGAAATTTTTTAAAGGCCATAAAAATAAGAAAATATGTTAAGGAAAAAATTTCACTGGTAAAGGCAAATACATAGTATGCTGCTGCTGCTAAGTCACTTCATTCATGTCCAACTCTGTGTGACCCCGTAGATGGCAGCCCGCCAGGCTCCCCTGTCCCTGAGATTCTCCAGGCAAGGACATTGGAGTGGGTTCCCATTTCCTTCTCCAATGCATGAAAGTGAAAACTGAAAGTGAAGCCGCTCGGTTGTGTCCAAATCTTAGTGACCCCATGGACTGTAGCCCACCAGGCTCCTCCGTCCATGGGATTTTCCAGGCAAGAGTACTGGAGTGGGGTGCCATTGCCTTAGGTAGTGGACAAACCACTGCAAAAAGCTAGATCAATTCAGTTCAGTTCAGTCGCTCAGTCGTGTCCAACTCTTTGCGACCCCATGAATCGCAACACGCCAGGCCTCCCCATCCATCACCAACTCCCCGGAGTTCACCCAGACTCACGTCCATCGAGTCATTGATGCCATCCAGCCATCTCATCCTATGTCGTTCCCTTCTCCTCTTGCCCCCAATCCCTCCCAGCATCAGAGTCTTTTCCAATGAGTCAGCTCTTCATATGAGGTGGCCAAAGTACTGGAGTTTCAGCTTTAGCATCATTCCTTCCAAAGAAATCCCAGGGCTGATCTCCTTCAGAATGGACTGGTTGGATCTCCTTGCAGTCCAAGGGACTCTCAAGAGTCTTCTCCAACACTACAGTTCAAAGGCATCAATTCTTTGGCACTCAGCCTTCTTCACAGTCCAACTCTCACATCCATACATGACCACAGGAAAAACCATAGCCTTGACTAGACAAACCTTTGTTGGCAAAGTAATGTCTCTGCTTTTGAATATGCTATCTAGTTTGGTCATAACTTTCCTTCCAAGAAGTAAGCATCTTTAAATTTCATGGCTGCAGTCACCATCTGCAGTGATTTTGGAGCCCAGAAAATTACAGTCTGACACTGTTTCCACTGTTTCCCCATCTATTTCCCATGAAGTGATGGGACCAGATACCATGATCTTTGTATTCTGAATGTTGAGCGTTAAGCCAACTTTTTCACTTAAGAAGCTTTTTAGTTCCTCTTCACTTTCTGCCGTAAGGGTGGTGTCATCTGCATATCTGAGGTTATTGATATTTCTCCCAGCAATCTTGATTCCAGCTTCTGTTTCTTCCAGTCCAGCATTTCTCATGACGTACTCTGCATATAAGTTAAATAAGCAGGGTGACAATATACAGCCTTGACCTACTCCTTTTCCTATTTGGAACCAGTCTGTTGTTCCATGTCCAGTTTTAACTGTTGCTTCCTGACCTGCACATAGATTTCTCAAGAGGCAGGTCAGATGGTCTGGTATTCCCATCTCTTTCAGAATTTTTCACAGTTTCTTGTGATCCACATAGTCAAAGGCTTTGGCATAGTCAATAAAGCAGAAATAGATGTTTTTCTGAAACTCTCTTGCTTTTTCCATGATCCAGTGGATATTGGCAATTTGATCTCTGGTTCCTCTGCCTTTTCTAAAACCAGCTTGAACATCAGGAAGTTCATGGTTCACATATTGCTGAAGTCTGGCTTGGAGAATTTTGAGCAGTACTTTACTAGCAGGTGAGATGAGTGCAATTGTGTGGTAGTTTGAGCATTCTTTGGCATTGCCTTTCTTTGGGATTGGAATGAAAACTGACCTTTTCCAGTCCTGTGGCCACTGCTGAGTTTTTCAAATTTGCTGGCATATTGAGTGCAGCACTTTCACAACATCATCTTTCAGGATTTGAAATAGCTCGGCTGGAATTCCATCACCTCCACTAGCTTTGTTTGTAGTGATGCTTTCTAAGGCCCACTTGACTTCACATTCCAGGATGTCTGGCTCTAGGTCAGTGATCACACCATCGTGATTATCTGGGTCGTGAAGATCTTTTTTGTACAGTTCTTCTGTGTATTCTTGCCATCTCTTCTTAATATCTTCTGCTTCTCTTAGGTCCATACCATTTCTGTCCTTTATTGTGCCCACCTTTGCATGAAATGTTCCTTTGGTATCTCTGATTTTCTTGAAGAGATTTCTAGTCTTTCCCATTCTGTTGTTTTCCTCTATTTCTTTGCATTGATCGCTGAAGAGGCTTTCTTATCTCTTCTTGCTATTCTTTGGAACTCTGCATTCAGATGCTTATATCTTTCCTTTCTCCTTTGCTTTTCACTTCTCTTCTTTTCACAGCCATTTGTAAGGCCTCCCCAGACAGCCATTTTGCTTTTTGCATTTCTTTTCCACGGGGATGATCTTGATCCCTGTCTCCTCTACAATGTCATGAACCTCATTCCATAGTTCATCAGGCACTCTATCTATCAGATCTAGGCCCTTAAATCTATTTCTCACTTCCACTGTATAATCATAAGGGATTTGATTTAGGTCATACCTGTATGGTCTAGAGGTTTTCCCTACTTTCTTCAATTTAAGTCTGAATTTGGCAATAAGGAGTTCATGATCTGAGCCACAGTTGGCTTCTGGTCTTATTTTTGCTGACTGTATAGAGCTTCTCCATCTTTGGCTGCAAAGAATATAATCAATCTGATTTCGGTGTTGACCATCTGGTGATGTCCATGTGTAGAATCTTCTCTTGTGTTGTTGGAAGAGGGTGTTTGTTATGATCAGTGCATTTTCTTGGCAAAACTCTATTAGTCTTTGCCCTGCTTCATTCCGTATTCCAAGGCCAAATTTGCCTGTTACTCCAGGTGTTTCTTGACTTCCTACTTTTGCATTCCAGTCCCCTACAATGAAAAGGACATCTTTTTTGGGTGTTAGTTCTAAAAGGTCTTGTAGATCTTTATAGAACCGTTCAACTTCAGCATCTTCAGCATTACTGGTTGGGGCATAGACTTGGATTACTGTGATATTGAATGGTTTGCCTTGGAAACGAACAGAGATCGTTCTGTCGTTTTTGAGATTGCATCCAAGTACTGCATTTTGGACTCTTTTGTTGACCATGATGGCTACTCCATTTCTTCTGAGGGATTCCTGCCCACACTAGTAGATATAATGGTCATCTGAGTTAAATTCACCCATTCCAGTCCATTTCAGTTCACTGATTCCTAGAATGTTGACATTCACTCTTGCCATCTCTTGTTTGACCACTTCCAATTTGCCTTGATTCATGGACCTGACATTCCAGGTTCCTATGCAATATTGCTCTTTACAGCATCATACCTTGCTTCTATCACCAGTCACATCCATTGCTGGGTACTGTTTTTGCTTTGGCTCCATCTCTTCATTCTTTCTGGAGTTATTTCTCCACTGATCTCCAGTAGCACATTGGGCACCTACTGACCTGGGGAGTTCCTCTTTCAGTATCCTATCATTTTGCCTTTTCATACTGTTCATTCCCCACACCCAAGGTAAGAAAAACCCAAGTAAGACGGTAGGTGTTGCAAGAGGGCATCAGAGGGCAGACACACTGAAACCATAATCACAGAAAACTAGTCAATCTAATCTCACTAGGACCACAGCCTTGTCTAACTCAATGAAACTAAGCCATGCCCATGGGGCAACCCAAGATGTGCGGGTCATGGTGGAGAAATCTGACAGAATTTGGTCCGCTGGAGAAGGGAATGGCAAACCACTTCAGTATTCTTGCCTTGAGAACCCCATGAACAGTATGAAAAGCCAAAAAGCTAGTACAAAGGATGAAAGATAAAAGTTATAAAAATAAACTATTACCACAATAAATAGTTAAAGAGTTACAGATAAAGATTCAATATATTACATCAAAAATATAAGATGTGGGGTGGTTTATATTATGATAAACATGTAGAGCTTTTAGAATGTGTTTGAATTTAATTTCAATCACTGTAAGATAAATGTAGTTAAATATTAGATATATCTGTATGGAGCTTCCCGGGTGGCTCAAGTGGTAAAAAATCTGCCTGCAATGCAGAAGACCCAGGTTCCATCCCTAGGTCAGGAAGATCCCATGGAGAAGGAAATGGCAACCCACTCCAGTATTCTTGCCTGGAGAATCCCAGGGACAGAGGAGCCTGGCAGGCTACAGTCCATGGGGATCACAAAGAGTCAAACAGGACTAAGCGACTAACATACACACACACACACACACACACACATAAATACTATGGTAACTTAAAAAAAATAATAATGTACTATAGAACAACAACAAAAAAAAAACACAAAAAACATAGGAGCACAAATATAACACTAAAGAAAATCATCAAGCCACAGTGGAAAAGACTAAAAGGAGAAGAAAAAGAATAGAAAACAACTATAGTAACAAGAAGAAAGCAAGTAACAAAATAGCAATAAATGCATAATTATCAATAATCACTTTAAATGTAGATGGACTAAATACTCAAATCAAGAGACCTATAGTGGCTGATTGGATAAAAATCAAGACCCACCCATATGCTGCCTATGAGAGATTCACTTAACTAAAGAAACACACAAGCTGAAAATGAGGGGATACAAAAAGATATTCTACGCAAGTGAAAATAAAGTTGGGGTAGCAATGTTCATATCAGACAAAATGGACTTTAAAGTAAAGTCCATAACAAAAGACAAGAAGGGCATTATATAATGAAAATGGGTTCAATCCGAGAGGACTGGGTTCAATTCAAATGGAATGGAAGGGCAGCACAGAGATGGAGGGGAAAGGAAGAAAGAAAAAAGTAGGCATCCCTTCACACAGCCCTGGGATATGGCTCCCTAGTATAGATGAGATGTAAATAAAATGGTATGGGGACCCAGGGAAATGCAGAGGAGGTGAAAGCTGATCAAGTAGAAGAATAAGCAAGCAAACCTGTTCTCTGTTTCGCCAAAGAACAAAACTTGGACCAGTAGTTAAGAAAGTACAATGAAGCAGACTTTGGGCTCAATACAAAGGGATTTTTTAACAGCTACCATTGTCCCAAAATAGACTAAACCAGCTGTCTGGAAAAAGTAGCAGGTCTGAATCACAGACCTGTGATTTATTCAGAGGCTGCACAATGGAGATCTGTCAGAGTACATCACAATAAGTGGTATGAAAAATGAAAAACACATGATTTACAAGGTCTCTTCCCTCCCCCAAATTCTGCTTTCTACTTCTAAGTTCTGTGTGCTTGTCCAAATCTGTCTTGTTACTTTATATTCATACTTTATAGATAGCTAAAATTCAGAGTATAGAACCCGCTGATGTTGATCAATTTTGGCTTCTGTGTAGAAGTAAATGAGATCAGATCAGTCACTCAGTCGTGTCCGACTCTTTGCGACCCCATGAATCGCAGCACGCCAGACCTCCTTGTTCATCATCAACTCCCCGGAGTTCACTCAGACTCACGTCCATCGAGTCAGTGATGCCATCCATCCATCTCATCCTCTGTCGTCCCCTTCTCCTCTTGCCCCCAATCCCTCCCAGCATCAGAGTTTTCCAATGAGTCAAGTCTTCGCATGAGGTGGCCAAAGTACTGGAGTTTCAGCTTCAGCATCATTCCTTCCAAAGAAATCCCAGAACTGATCTCCTTTAGAATGGACTGGTTGGATTTCCTTGCAGTCCAAGGGACTCTCAAGAGTCTTCTCCAACACCACAGTTCAAAAGCATCAATTCTTCAGCGCTCAGCCTTCTTCACAGTCCAACTCTCACATCCATACATGACCACAGGAAAAACCATAGCCTTGACTAGACGAACCTTTGTTGGCAAAATAATGTCTCTGCTTTTGAATATGCTATCTAGGTTGGTCATAACCTTCCTTCCAAGGAGTAAGCGTCTTTTAATTTCATGGCTGCAGTCACGATCTGTAGTGATTTTGGAGCCCAGAAAAATAAAGTCTGACACTGTTTCCACCGTTTCCCCATCTCTTTCCCGTGAAGTGATGGGACCAGATGCCATGATCTTCGTTTTCTGAATGTTGAGCTTTAAGCCAACTTTTTCACTCTCCACTTTCACCTTCCTCAAGAGGCTTTTGAGTTCCTCTTCACTTTCTGCCTTAAGGGTGGTGTCATCTGCATATCTGAGGTTATTGATATTTCTCCCAGCAATCTTGATTCCAGCTTCTGTTTCTTCCAGTCCAGCATTTCTCATGACGTACTCTGCATATAAGTTAAATAAACAGGGTGACAATATACAGCCTTGACCTACTCCTTTTCCTATTTGGAACCAGTCTGTTGCTCCATGTCCAGTTCTAACTGTTGCTTCCTGACCTGCACATAGATTTCTCAAGAGGCAGATCAGGTGGTCTGGTATTCCCATCTCTTTCAGAATTTTCCACAGTTTATTGTGATCCACACAGTCAAAGGCTTTGGCATAGTCAATAAAGCAGAAATAGATGTTTTTCTGGAACTCTCTTGCTTTTTCCATGCAGAGTTCCAAAGAATAGCAAGAAGAGATAAGAAAGCCTTCTTCAGCGATCAATGCAAAGAAATAGAGGAAAACAACAGAATGGGAAAGACTAGAAATCTCTTCAAGAAAATCAGAGATACCAAAGGAACATTTCATGCAAAGATGGGCTCAATAAAGGACAGAAATGGTATGGACCTAAGAGAAGCAGAAGATATTAAGAAGAGATGGCAAGAATACACAGAAGAACTGTACAAAATGATCTTCACGACCCAGATAATCACAATGGTGTGATCACTGACCTAGAGCCAGACATCCTGGAATGTGAAGTCAAGTGGGCCTTAGAAAGCATCACCACGAACAAAGCTAGTGGAGGTGATGGAATTCCAGTTGAGCTATTCCAAATCCTGAAAGATGATGCTGTGAAAGTGCTGCACTCAATATGCCAGCAAATTTGGAAAACTCAGCAGTGGTCACAGGACTGGAAAAGGATTGGATTTTCATTCCAATCCCAAAGAAAGGCAATGCCAAAGAATGCTCAAAGTACTGCACATTTGCACTCATCTTACATGCTAGTAAAGTAATGCTCAAAATTCTCCAAGCCAGGCTTCAGCAATATGTGAACCATGAACTTCCTGATGTTCAAGCTGGTTTTAGAAAAGGCAGAGGAACCAGAGATCAAATTGCCAACATCCGCTGGATCATGGAAGTAAATGAGATGAACATAAAAATGTCTGATAGAGCACTCAACAATTGTCCGTTGAATTTTGTAACATTTACTTATTTATTTGGCTGCATCAGGTCTCAGTTTCAGCATGCGGGATGGTTCGTTGCGGCACACGGACTCTCTTGCTGTGGTGCACAGGCTCAGTAGCTGCCGCACGTGGACTTGGTTGCTCTGAGGCTGATGCGTGTGGGATCTTAGTTCCCCAACCAGGGATCAGACCCGTGTCCCCGTATTGCAAGGTGAAATCTTAAACACTGGACCCACAGGGAAGTCCCACCAATTGTTAATTGAACTTGAATCAGTAAAAAATAAGCAAGGAAAAAGAAAAGCTTTGATGCCTTTTGGAAAGGCAGGGCATAGCAAATATCCGACCATCCAAATCTCATTCCTGTTTCCAGGCTTAATGGAGGGCTGAGAAATGAACTTAAATTTGTTTGCAAGAGATACTGTTTGAGGTGACTACCACCAAGCTTTCCATACCCTGGGCAGAGAAAATCCATAGTCCACTCAATAAAGTTACAATGTCTCCCTTAAAGAGTGATCACAGGCTCATTCAGAGAAATATGGGTAATTCAAGGAGGCCTGTGGAATGTGAAAGTTAATTTATAGACTTCCCTTGCATTAGTTAGCAATTTGACCAAGAGGGAAAGAAGATGATTCTGTTATTGACCAATTTAATTTTTGATACTGGCTTTGATTAAAGAATCCACTGGAAATCTAGGTAGAGATATTATTTTAAATGATACTTTTACTTATTACTCAGAAGTTTCATGATCCTTGCCTGCAGTCACAGCATTATTTATTGGTTAATAAAGACTTTGCTTTATAAAAGAAGTATAAGTGCTAATAAGGAATAAAACTAAGGAATAATAGTTATATTAATTAAGCACCTTCTATGTAATTTACTTATATTGTCTTTAACAAGATAGATTCTAACATTTCCACTACGCAGATTATCACCAAGATTCCATAGTTTGTAAATAACTCAGAACACATTTAAATCCAGGCAAGTTGGTAGGTTCAGAACTGGTCTAGAGATTCTCAGTGAGCTCTGAGGGGAGGTGGCTGGCTCCAACTGCAGGTGGCAATATGGTCTTAGACCATGGGGTACTTACCATCCTTTGTCATCAGTTTTGGGTTTATCTACAATTCTAGGAAGAAAGGAAAAATCTCATTTGACATAAGATTACACGTTGTCTGACATCCTTCCTTATATGAAAGTTTTAAACTGTCTTAATATGGTTAGCTTCATCAACCTTTTCCTTATGGCTTATCCTTTTAACTTCCCTGTAAGGATGATCCATTGTCCCAGAGTTATTTTTTGAGTAGTCTTTTCTTTCCCACTGATTTGTATTACTGCCTTTCAAGCTGCTTTTGACTGATAAACATTTGTTTTTTCTTTTTATAAGAATATACGTACATTGTCCCCTAAACTTAATTACATACCTGATATGTTGACGCGTCATAGTGAATTGTTCTGGTGAAGTTTCTTTGGAGCAGTGATTGTGTTCAGTGTTGCATGCTCAGTGTCTAGTATGGCACCTGGCACAGAGCTAACTATTTGGTGAATGAATGAATGAGTCTTGGATAAGATCTACCCAGCCATGAGTCTGTCCTGAGGTTCCGACTCCACACAACTCAACACAGTTTTTAATATATTTTATTATGACTGACAATATGGGTTTTTCTTTCTTGATAGCATGGGCTCCCTCTCGACTTACCTGAGGCAGACATTTCGAATTATCCTGCATCTCTCCTTTTTACTTGACCTTGGCATCTAGTGGGTCACTTCAGTTCATAATTTTTACTTTCTTAAAACTGAAGTATATTTTTCACCCTCACTGCATTTCAATTCAGACTTTTTTACTTCATTATCTTCTTAATGTCATGTATGGCATATGCACAAGAATGTGTGCAACACATGATCAATTATGACGTGATCAATTACACACATACCTAGGAATCCACCACCTCCCACGAGAGAAAACCGAGTCTGTCTGTTGCCTCTGCTTGGCTGCTGCTCCTGAAGCCACACTCTTGCCGCCACCTAAGGGGTAATCCCTATCCTGAAATTTGGGTTTCTTACCCTCTTGCTTTGGTTTTCTTTTCAAATATAGGTTTATTAAATATATGTTGTTTAGTTACTAAGTTGTGTCTGATTCTTTGCGCCTGCCAGGCTCCTCTGTCCTTGGAATTCTCCAGGCAAGAACACTGGCGTGGGTTGCCATTTCCTTCTCCAGGGGATTTTCGCAACCCAGGGATCAAACCCTAGTCTCTGGCATTAGCAGGTGAATTCTTTACCTCTTTAACACTGAGCCACCAGGGAAACCCTAATACATATGTATACAGTCCGAAAAATGCACCATGTAGATTTACTTGTTATTGGGTAAGCTTTATGAGAATATAATTTCATATTTAGTGCAGTCTGAAACTTCAATTTTTTATTCAACATTTATGCTTCTAAGACTCATCCATACTGTTGTGTGTGGCTCTGGTTCATTACATTCACTAATTAAGTTCATTGGTGAGCACAATGACATTACACTGTGTGATATGCCATGATTCGTCTATTTGGTATTTGTTTGGATTGTTTCCAGATTTTCTGTGTCTCAGACAAGGTTTCTATAAACCTTGTCTATGTCTGTCTTGGTCCACACATGCAGTTTCTCTAGGCCTTGTACCAAAGAGTGGACTTTCTGGGTGACAGGATATGTAAGTGTTTTGCTTTAAAAGATAATGCCAAATCGATAAGGGATTAAGAGGTACAAACTACTATGTATAAAATAAGCTCAAAGATATATTGTATGGCACAGGGAAAGAGAGCCATTTCTTAATAACCAATTTTAAGTCACTGCATTGTACACCTGAAGCCAGTAGAATATTGTAAATTGACTGTATTTCAGGAAAAAAGAGAATGCCAAATTGCTTTTCAAAATGATCTTATACCCATGCCAGTAAAGTACAAAAGTGCCACTGATTCACATCCTTGCCAACACTTGGCATTGTAAGATCTATTAATTTTCCCCTTTTTAGATATAAAATTATATCACTTTTTGTATTTTTTCCAGTTTCGGGTTGCGAAAATCCCTTGGAGAAGGAAATGGCAACCCACGTCAGTGTTCTTGCCTGGAGATAATCATCATGAAGTGATTATCATAGTAAGTTCAATGAACATCCATGATCTCATACAGATATAAAATTAAAGAAATAGAAAAAAAATTTTTTTTCTTGGGATAAGAACTCTTCAGATTTACTCCTTTACCAACTTTCATATATAATGTACTGGAGCATTAATCATATTTATTGTGTTGTATATCACGTCTGTTGTACTTACTTATCTTATAACTGGAAGTTTGTACCATTTGACTGCCGTCATCCAAGTCTCCTTTCCACCACCCCCCTGTATCTCTTTTAATTGTAATTTGATTTCCCCAAGAAAGCATTTTGAGACTGTTTCCTATGCTTGTTGACCATTCACAATTCCATTTCAGTGACATGCCTGTTTGTTTTTCTCCCATTTTCCTGTTGGAGTTTTTCTCAATAAAGCTCTTCGAATATCTTGGATCCAAATTCTTTACAGGTTATAAGTATCATCAATATTTTCTCCCAGTGTGTAGCTTGCTTTCTTTCTGGTATCTTTATAAACAGAAGTTTTAATTGTAATGAAGCTGTGTTTATCAATCTTTTCTACTATATTAGAATTTTTAATATTGTTTGAAAAACATCCAGTTATATCAGTTGTATACTGACTTTACATTATTCTGTACTTTCTTTAAATGATTTAAAAGCTCTGTCTTTCATCTTTAAGATGCACATGGGATTTACTTTTGTGTGCTTCTATGAAATAAGGCTCCAATTTAATATTTTCTGTATGGATAAACAATTATCTTATAACAGCACTTATTTAATTTGAAATATATTCAGTATATATTGCTGTGAGAGGAAAACATAATATAACAATATGTGATATTTAGAAAACATAATGCATACAGTGATTAGTATATATACAAAATTTTATAAAGATGTTGGAAAAGCATACACCTAAATAACAACGATAATTATCCTTGGCTGCTGGAATAATTGATAAGCTTTATTTATTTTTTGTTCTCATTATTCTCCAAATTCTTTCTCTGTATTGAGCATAAGTTCACAGATTTTTTAAACAGTGAGAAATATAGTAGTATCTATAGACAATAAGTTTCTATAGATGACCTAACAGAAACAGAAGATATTAAGAAGAGGTGGCAAGAATACACAGAAGAACTGTACAAAAAAGATCTTCACGACCAAGATAATCACTATGGTGTGATCACTCACCTAGAGCCACACATCCTGGAACGTGAAGTCAAGTGGGCCTTAGGAAGCATCACTACAAACAAAGCTACTGGAGGTGATGGAATTCCAGTTGAGCTATTTCACATCCTAAAAGATGATGCTGTGAAAGTGCTGCAGTCAATATGCCAGCAAATTTGGAAAACTCAGCAGTGGCCACAGGACTGGAAAATATCAGTTTTCATTCCAATCCCAAAGAAAGGCAATGCCAAATAATGCTCCAACTATCACACTATTGCACTCATCACACATGCTAACAAAGTAATGCTCAAAATTCTCCAAGCCAGGCTTCAGCAATATGTGAACCGTGATCTTCCAGGTTCACGGAAGGACAGGAACCAGAGATTAAATTGCCAACATCCGCTGGATCATATTAAAAGCAAGAGAGTTCCAGAAAAACATCTATTTCTGCTTTATTGACTATGCCAAAGCCTTTGACTGTGTGGATCACAAAAAACTGTGGGAAATTCTGAAAGAGATGGGAATACCAGACCACCTGACCTGCCTCTTGAGAAATCTGTGTGCAGGTCAGGAAGCAAAAGTTAAAACTGGACATGAAACAACAGACTGGTTCCAAATAGGAAAAGGAGTACGTCAAGGCTGTATATTGTCACCTTGCTTATTTAACGTATATGCAGAGTACATCATGAGAAATGCTGGGCTGGAGGAAGCACGAGCTGGAATCAAGATAGCTGGGAGAAATATAAATAACCTCAGATAATATGCAGATGACACCACCCTTATGGCAGAAAGCGAAGAACTAAAGAGCCTCTTGATGAAAGTGAAAGAGGAGAATGAAAAAGTTGGCCTAAACCTCAACATTCAGAAAACTAAGATCATGGCATCTGGTCCCATCACTTCATGGGAAATAGATGGGGAAACAGTGGAAAGAGTGACAGACTATCTTTTTGGGCTCCAAAATCACTGCAGATGGTGACTGCAGCCATGAAATTAAAAGACGCTTACTCCTTGGAAGGAAAGTTATGACCAACCTAGACAGCATATTAAAAAGCAGAGACATTACTTTGCCAACAAAAGTCTGTCTAATCAAGGCTATGGTTTTTCCAGCAGTCATGCATGTATGTGAGAGTTGTACTATAAAGAAAGCTGAGTGCCAAAGAATTGATGCTTTTGAACTGTGGTGTTGGAGAAGACTCTTGGGAGTCCCTTTGACTGCAAGGAGATCCAACCAGTCCATCCTAAAAGAGATTAGTCCTGAATGTTCATTTAAAGGACTGATGCTGAAGCTGAGACTCCATACTTTGGCCACCTGATGCGAAGAGCTGACTCATTTGAAAAGACCCTGATGCTGGGAAAGATTGAGAGCAGGAGAAGAAGGGGACGACAGAGAATGATTGTTAGATGGCATCACCGACTCAATGGACATGAGTTTGGGTAAACTCCGGGAGTTGGTGATGGACAGGGAGGCCTGGCGTGCTGCAGTCCATGCAGTCGCAAAGAGTCAGACACGACTTAGCAACTGAACTGAACTGAACTGAAAAATGACAACTGCAGGGATTCCCTGTCAGTTCAGTGGGTGGGACTTCTTGCTTCCACTGCAGGGAGCGAGGGTTCCAATCCTTTTTGAGAAACTAAAATCCTGCATGTCTTGTAGCAGAGCCAAAAATCTTTTTTTTACTTGTTTTTAATGAAAGCTACAGCTTTCAACACCAATGAGTTACTATTAGATCTATCTACACTAATAAGAAAGAGCTTAACTAAACTGTTGATGAGCTCTAAAGCCATTACTTGATTAATGCATGGAATCCCAAATCTGAGTCAACACAAAGGTA
Source organism: Bos indicus (assembly GCF_029378745.1). Lineage (NCBI taxonomy): Eukaryota > Metazoa > Chordata > Mammalia > Artiodactyla > Bovidae > Bos > Bos indicus. The sequence goes on from NC_091765.1 coordinate 3,457,501, forward strand.
TGTGTTTGTAGCACCGAAATCCAACAATGTGTATTTGGGAACCAGCAAAAAATCCAATCATGGTGATCTATAAACAGTCTCAAAGACAGGACTGTAATTGAGTTTTAGTTTAGAAAGCAGAAACCTTATCAGTTGTGCCATAACCTCCCTGAAAGCAAAAAAATTAAGTGAAGTGGGGAACTGGGCCACCATGACAGCTTCAGAAAAAAGGAGCTGTCTTCTAAATCCTTTTACACGAAAGAGGAAAATGAATTAATGAGAATTAATGAATTAAAGAGAATTTACAGTTTTGGACAAAGTTCTAACTAAAAAAATGTATCGTACTATGTAACTGACTCATTTAATAAATATGTTTCCCATATTGATAAACACAACACTTGGTGTGTATGCTTTCCATAACTCAAAAACAAGGAAGAAGGATATGGTAGTAGGGAGGCAAGAGGAAGCTCTCTGGCTTATGGTCCAAATATGATACTAAATGGTGTGAGAATCCATTTCTTCCATGGAAGTCTTGTGATTTCAAAATTGATCAGTTTATTTCCTATTGCCATATGTGAAAGGAAAATCACCTCCATTTTTTTTTCTTTGCCATGAAAAGATGAGAAGAGTCAATAAGTGTTTTGTATGTATTCTTGAATAAGAGTTAGGATTCCTTAAAATAAAAGGTTTTGTCTTTTATATAATAAAAGAACACGGATTATACTTTAAAACATCATAAAGATAGCAGGAAGTATCATAAAAGATACGTTTTGCATGTGATTCTATCACAAAATACTGTTAAAGTACCAATGATTTGAAGAATTATTTCTTAGACTCGAGATAAATTCCTACCCCAAAGGTTACCTTTCAAGGTCAGTGACATCTACATTTCAGTTCTGTGTAGGAGAATCCAGTTTTTAATTGAAATCTACACATTCTCAAAATATTGCCAAGCTAAATTATGGGAATAGTTGTGTTTTAATACCCAGAAGTTTCCTATAGCCTTGTGTGTGTGTAAATCTTGTGTGGTATCACATCCAAGCTTCTTAATTTCACCATTGCTGTTGTTTCCTTCTATTAAATACATCATTGCCTGTGCCACACAAACTGATCTGTTTGTCCCTTGACTCCATAGTCATTACCATTGGCTTCCCTAATAAAAACCTTTCCTCTTTTTCCTTGCTTTTCCTTCCTTCAGCCTTAACCTCAAATATACTGCTTCCATGTGAGTATTTGCCTATTGAATAGGTTGACTCCTTTATAGTAATATTTCCTTGACTAGGATTCCCTTCTAGCCCAGCAATGGGAGATGATCTATATAGGTGTCAACCCTTATGGCTCAGGGAACCAGAGGAACTCTCTGAAGACAGAAAGGAGATACCCTGATTATAGATTACTAGTTAACAGATAAATCTGCCACCTGGGAAGCCCCAGCAGATAAATCACCCTGTGTTAAAAATTGGCTGAGCCAGGACAATACTCTAGTTGATGTTTACTTTTAAAACACAGCTGGACTACTGTTATAGCTTTTTCCAAAGTTAGTGCATTTTTAAAAGCAAAGCATTTCTTAAACATTTTAAATGAAAAAATCCAAAATAACTATGTTGGAGACATTATAAGATGAATGTATTCATGTTGTATGAATTTCATTCTTTTTTTTTTTCTTTCTAAATCCAAAGAGAAAATTACCAATTATATGTTTTTAATACAAACATTACAAGTGAATTAAAAGAAATTGAGCAAGATATCTCCAGCCTTCGTTATGAACTTTTGGAGGACAAGAGCCAGGCAACTGAGGAATTAGCCATTCTAATTCATAAGCTCAGTGGGAAACTGAACCCAGCACGCTGAGATGTGAATGAGTCAGTAACCTGGAATTACGGCTTTGACTAGAGCACAACTGTGGGCAATAATATTTCTAAGTATAAAGTACTTGAAAAACTGGTGTAAACTTTTAGTATTAACTACCTTTATCATGTGAATCTTTAAAAGTTAGGTCTTAATGATTTTATTGTTTTATCACATGCAATGGTCTTCATTTTAATGGCTTGCCTTGACATTACAAATAATGACATGCCATTGCATGTAAAGGCCCAATATTAATTACATTACTGACTTTTTTTGTCCATTTTAGAGTAAACACTATGTCTCTGTACTACCTGTTTGCCTACAAGCGACTGTAAGCTCCTTGGGGACAGGAACCATGTCTTATTCATCTTTATGTCTCCAGGATGCCTGGCACACAGTAGGTGCTCAATAAATGTTGTCAAAACCGACCAAACTGCCAATAAAATATAAATAAAAATTCAAAGGCCATCACTATGTAGCATACCTTTGCTTGTGCAAATGCTGAAGACTTTTTTTTTTTTATAGAAACAGAAAAAATTTATAAACAGCTATGACTTGGTCAGATTTTCTTAGACTTTTGGCATCACTGATACTTCTAGAACCTTTGAACCCTGAATGAAGAATTTCACAATGAAATGGGTTAACAGAAAATATAATTACATTACATATTTGTTTCATAGAATTGTTCAAAGCAACACATTATAGGTTTTTCTAAAGTATATGCTGTTTGCTTACTGTCTTAGATTTTCATTTGTTGTTTTTCAGTAATATGAATTTAGTCAGCAGGGTGGTGAATTTTTCTTGAAGCTGGGGTTATGCAGGGTTGTTAGTTATGACCTCTTAATTTCTGCATCTGATGACTTAATGCTAATAAGTCATCAACAACTGGCTTCATATCTTGGCTGTTAGCTCCATTCTGAGTTTTGGAGGGCACACTATGGGAAGCAATGGAGCAATGGCCGTGTGCCTGCAAAGGCACAGCCAAGCATCACCAGGTATATTTCATTTCCCTTTGAGGCATCTCTTGCCGTTACTACTCACGCTGAGTAACATCTTTTTTTTTAATCAAGGCATTTCAGTTACACGGAATAGATTGTGATATGTCTGTATCTGACTTACCATATAAGTGGGCTGAATAGTGGTAATATTGAGGCTTCTTGACTACTAGGAAAGGGGATACAGGCTGGTAAGCTCCCTCATCTCTTCATAGACAATAAAATATGCAAAGCATTTGTTTTTTGGCCAGCTAGGTTTAAATCTTTCATTATCATCCTGATTCTCTTCCATCTGTTCCTACCAAATCTATACCAGAATACAAATTATGGTCGTAGCTCAAAGATCGTTTTATAGGTTCTAAAAGTCAATTAAATATATAATATTTTAACAGTCACTACATCACACAGGAAGGCTTTCTAGATATGAAGACAAACAGGAACATTAAAGGAACTATGTAAAGCCCTTTAAAGATTATTTCTTAATTTCTACTTTGGAGACTTAATTAAATTAAGAAAAGAACTTTATACATTTTTGCTACCATTGTAGGATATTTCATTAATTTTTGTGCTATGCTAGTAGTATTTTGTCTTAAACATTTTTAAAACTTTATGTATTTTATGTTATGCCTCGGAACTGAATAAAATACTGAATTTTTTCATTGCTATATGTTACCATATTTTATATGAAAACAGTAAAGATACGAAGTTTCCATGATAGACAACACTTTGTCTTACATATAGTATTGTTTAGGCTTCCAAGTGTGAATATTTTTTATTACAGTTATGGAGCAGAATATTAAGTAATAGTTTTAACTGGGGGTGGAAAAATGGTGAATGTAAAAGTGTCAAATTCATCTAGTTTAGGATTCTTAGAGTCTTGAGTGAAGATGAAATTCATGTGAGTCCATACATCTTATATTTTAGTCCATACCTTTTGCAATTCTAGAACTCTCAACATAGGTTGTTTTTCCATTATTTATTATGTTTGTGTAAAACTAGCATTTTTTTCAGTGTTTACGAATTAATTTATTCAATCAATATTTATTGCATGTTAATAGGTGTTTAATAATGTTCAAGGGAAAAATCAGTGTAAATAGCAGACAAAAATCCCCAGTCTCCTGGAGCTTATATTATAGATTAATCACAGTCTAACATGAAAACAATATATAACAAACATTTATGTCACACAGAAGCAAAAGTTTCCGTGCTGTGGTCTTTGAGTCTCTTCTTGGGTCATCTCCCCAGGGGCTCCGATCTCAGCATCATGTGTAAAATAAGTATGTTATGATACTTCACATTTTTCCTCTCTCTACACTTTCTGGGTGAGCTTCAAGAGAAGGACGTGACACCAAGGCATGGTAGATGCTGCTGCTGCTACTATGGATGCCCCCCACCCAGATCCCTTTTAATGGACCAGTGCATGTGCCTCTGAGATCCCAAATGTCCTGTTCCCCAGGGAATTGCCATCAATGAAAGAAAGCAGCCTTGTCCTGGTCTGGTAGTCAACAACCAATTTCTGTGAAGACATGAAAAGCTGTTTTCTTGTGTCACGGCGGGGCCAACTCTTTTGGTCCAAGTCATGCTTCAGAACTCTGGAAAGGATTTAGGCCATGGCTAGATTCTAGCCAGGCTTCCATGGTGGCTCGGATGGTCAAGAATCCACCCACAATGAGGGAGACCTGGGTTTGATCCCTGGATTGGGAAGATCCTCTGGAGGAGAGCATGGCAACCCATTCCAGTTTTCTTGTCTGGAGAATCCCATGGACAGAGGGCCCTTGCAGGCTATAGTCCATGGGGTCTCAAAGAGCACAGCACTCAGCACAGCACAGACTCTAGCTGAGACCAACTCTATTTAGCTTCTTCCCTGTTATCACTTTCAATGGCTGCATAATGACCCACAAAGTGGATGCACTATTTCCCTATTTAGTGGATAGTTAGGTCTCTGTTTTAAATAATGTCTTGAGTATGGCTTCTAACCTATTTTTTGTGGTTTTCATAGACTAAATATCCAAAATTGGGGTTCTGAGTTAAAAATATAGCCACATAATTTTATTTTTTTAATATAAATTTATTTATTTTAATTGGAGGTTAATTACTTTACAATATTGTATTGGTTTTGCCATACATCAACATGAATCCACCACAGGTATACACGTGTTCCCCATCCTGAACCCCCCTCCCTCCTCCCTCATAATTTGTAGATTTGGATACATATTACTAAGTTGCTTTTGAAAATGGTTTTATTAGTAGTTTAAACTATCATGGTTGAGCTCATGTTCTCTCTACAGCATATATAGTGGTATCGTTTAAATGTTTTTCTCATTTGAAAGGCAAAAAAAATGTATCTTACTTTAGTATTATTGATTACAAGTGAAGGTAACACATTTTTACGTGGTTGTGCAGAAGCCATCTTCTTTGTGAATTGTCTGTTCATGTTTTTTTAATTGGAATAATTGTATTTCTTTTTAAAATATTTGTAAGAATTGTTTATAAGAATACTAACTGCACACATTTATCCCATTTGTTTTTATATTTTAAAATTCTGTGACATATGAAATGTCTAATCTTTATTTTTCATATTGTTTTCTCCTTTGTGGCTTCTTCTATTCCTTTTGTTGTTGTTGTTATAAAAATTTTGTTTTCTTTGACATCCGGTGGTCGCTTTCCAACTGCCAGAGCCCCTGCTTCCCCTCCCAACCCCTTCTCCCACATGTCCCCTGAGAGACAGCCATTGAACTCCTGCAGACCACCCTCCTTGGGCTTGGGGTCGTTCTATTTCTTTTAAGATGAGACAGATTTCTTTCTGTTATAGGCTGAATTATGTCCCCCCTGCTCCCCTCCTCATCTCCAAATTCATCTGTTAAAGTCCTAACCCCTAGTACTTCAGAATGTGACTGTTTTTGGAGAAAGGACCTTTAAAGAGATAATTAAGTTGAAATTAGGTCACTAGGGTGATTCTTTATCCTTCATGACTGGTGTCCTTATTAGAGGAGATTAGAACATGGAAGGACACAGAGGGAAGACCACGTGATGACACAGCAAGAAGACGCCAGCGTGTGCACCAAGGAGAAAAATGCCTTTGAGAACTGGTTTGGCTCCCTGCTGACACCTTGATTTGTACTCCTAGCCTGTGAGGCCTTACAGGAAAATAAGTTTCTGTTCTGTAAGCCACTCAGTTTGTGGTACTTTATTATGGAGGCCCTATTTAATATAACTTCCAACTCCCTACATTCCATAAAATTCTATAACTATTCTATTTCATCTTCTTCATGGCTTTATTTTTCTATTTACTTCTATAATGTATGTGTATTTTTATTGAGTCTAAATTGATATTTTCTCCAAATTGATATACAGCTAAACCATCTTCAAGCATTGTTGTATATTTCCATACAGAGTTATTTTAGCCTCAGAAAAAAAGTTGTCCATAATACCCTGGGACCGAGGTAGAACCTTCTCAGATCTCTGTGTAGTAAATCATTTTTTTTTCTTAAGAAACTCTTCTCAAGGGATTAATTCCTGTTTCACAAACATTTCTGAACTCTCCCTTAGTAAGCCACAGAAATCATTTGTGAACCCTCTCCTCATAGACCACAGAGACCACTTATTTGTTTGCAGTATTTCTGCAGGCGGAGTATGATAGGCACAAAGGACAGACTGATGGAAGTCAGTCAAGGAAGGTCAGTGCTCAGATCCTGGGTCACCACTGTAGGCCAGCAGCAGTGTGAGGATCCCTTAGGCCTTTTCGGAGATCTGTAGTTTGAAGGTATTTTCATAATACTAAGATTCTATTTGCCTTTTCCACTGTGTTGACATTTGTACTGACTGTACAAAAACAAGGGTTAATACTGCTGGTACTTAAGCACGGATCAAGGCAAGGGCTTTAAACTGTTGTAGTCATTTTATTCTTCATCCCTTTGTTACCAACAGGAAACAATGCTTCATGTATTAATAAAAATGTCGTTTATGAAGCAGTGGAAATAGTTAATTTTAAGTCTCTATGCTGGATTATCTTTTTTAATATTCTGTGGGGTGACATGTGAAGTATGCACAAAGCATTTCTAGTGAATATAGAAGTACATTAGTTGTTTCAAGGGAAAACACTTGTAAGATTATTTGAGTTGCTGGCTGAATTCACTGATTTTTTTCATGGTACATTTTTTTTGAAAGCATGACTGACAGGCAAATTATGATTATTTAGACTTGGGTACTTGGCATATACTTCCTTGTTAATTAAAGAAGGGAAACTATCATTTAAAGGAAAATAATTGACATTTGTTGCCAATGCTTAAAATTCAAACTTTTAAGCACAAATTAGAATTTGCAAAAATTTGTGCCCATCATCTGAGGCTGACAACTTTCCAACACTTCAAATTTTTTCTGATGGAATCTTTGATAACATATACAACATCCTCAAAAATCTGTTTGTTAAATGAAGCCACATTCCACATTGCAACTAACTTTTCAAAAACTACCACTTGTTGAGTTTGGGCCTCATTTTCTTCATATACTTACAGTAACAACAACAACAGAAACTACATATACCAATAGATTGTATGCAGAAGTAGATCCGGGACTTCCTTGCTTATTCTTCAGGTGGGCAGTCAATAGATTTGCAAACAAAGCCAGTCTTTTTACTTTTATTTTGGAAAAGAATGATTTTTCATTAAAATATATACATAATGAGTTCATTATTTTTTCAACATTATTTTTAGAAATTTAGTTCTATTTGGAAAGTATCAACAGATAATTCATATAAACAAAGGTCTTTAGGGTCCTCAACAGTTTATAAGAGTTTTGTAAAGGGGTCCTTTACAAAATAGGAGAAGGAGTACGTCAAAGTTGTATATTGTCACCCTACTTATTTAACTTATATGCAGAGTACATCATGGGAAACGCTGGGCTGGAAGAAACAGAAGCTGGAATCAAGATTGCTGGGAGAAATATCAATAACCTCAGATATGCAGATGACACCACCCTTATGGCAGAAAGCCATAGAAGAACTAAAGAACCTCTTGATGAAAGTGAAAGTGGAGAGTGAAAAAGTTGGCTTAAACCTCAACATTCAGAAAACTAAGATCATGGCATCCAGTCCCATCACTTCTTGGGAAATAGATGGGGAAACAGTGGAAACAGTGTCAGACTTTACTTTTCTGGGCTCCAAAATCACTGCAGATGGTGATTGCAGCCATGAAATCAAAAGACGCCTACTCCTTGGAAGGAAAGTTATGACCAACCTAGACAGCATATTAAAAAGCAGAGACATTACTTTGCCAACAAAGGTCCATCTAGTCAAGGCTATGGTTTTTCCAGTGGCCATGTATGGATGTTGGACTATAAAGAATCTGAGCACCGAAGAATCAATGCTTTTGAACTGTGGTGTTGGCGAAGACTCTTGAGAGTCCCTTGGACTGCAAGGAGATCCAACCAGTCCATCCTAAAGGAGATCAGTCCCGGGTGTTCATTGGAAGGACTGATGTTGAAGCTGAAACTCCAATACTTTGGCCACCTCATGCGAAGAGCTGACTCATTTGAAAAGACCCTGATGCTGGGAGGGATTGGGGGCAGGAGGAGAAGGGGACGACAGAGGATGAGATGGTTGGATGGCATCACTGACTCGATGGACATGGGTTTGGGTGAACTCCGGGAATTGGTGATGGACAGGGAGGCCTGGCGAGCTGCGGTTCATGGGGTCGCAAAGAGTCGGACACGACTGAGCGACTGAACTGAACTGAACTGAAAGGGGTCCTAGGGCCAAAAGTTTGAGAACTGCTGCTTGTAAACTGACTCTTAGGGCGGTGAAACATATTTCTTTGAGGGAGCCTTTCCAGTGGCGGTGAAAGAGGTCAGTGGCGGTAAAAGAGGTCAGAATCTACCCTGGCTTCAAGTCAGTGCTCCACACACAAAGACAAAGACTTGGGGCTCAGGGTAGTAGTGGCATCGTAGCTCTTCTGCGTCTTGGTCTCCCTGGAAACCACTCCTCTCAGGGCTCCTGAACCCCGCCCTCCTTCCCTCTCCGCCTCTCATTGGAGCGGGTTCAGTCAGTGGGCGGTCTGTCGGGAGGTGGGCGGGGCTTCACGCCCTCCAGAGCCCACTCGCAGGAACGTCCTGACGTCACTCAGGACGCCGCTGCCCTGACGCTTCGCCTTTGCATCCCCCACTGAACCCACAGTAGCTGGCGTTACCCCTCAAAGGCGTCGCTAGCAGTTTCCCCTGAGGCCTGGGATACCACACTCTTTGACCCACCTAGCCTGGCCTGGCGCTGTCCGCCGCCTCCGTGCCGCTGTTATGGATCTGAATCTAAACCGAGCGGATTATTTGCAGGTAAACCTGAGGGGTTGGGGCGGACGCTGCGCGAGATGAGCCCCGCTCTAAGAGAGGATTCGATCCTTCCACTGCCGTTTGTTGGGGTCTGTGGGAGCCGAGCGGCGAAGGAGTGGGTGTGAGTGGAGCCCTCCAGACGCCTTCCGCACAGGCTTGCCATCGGGGCTGGTCCGCCGGCATTTGGGAAGAAGGAGAACCGCCCCCCCCCACCCCCACCCCGCCTCGGAGTGCCGGCGTCCTGAAGATGCTCCGAGTGTCCTGACGCGATCCGGGATTCCTCCCCAAGGCCCTTCTCCTCCCCTCTGGCTGCAGCTACCTGTGGGCTTCAAACTCCTGACTCTCCTTCTCTACTCAGTCTCGTGTCCCTCGGGCCAGACACTTATTTCGTACTGTGAGCTGGACCTGGCTACCAGGATCGTAATAAAAGCAATGGTAGCCGTTTTCGAGGTCTGGTTTATTCTCAGTTTCCCTTTTGTGCATATATTGTATTGTTGTTCGTCGCTCAGTCGTGTCAGATTCTTTGGGACCCCATGGACTGCATGCAACACGCCAGGCTTCCCTGTCCTTCACTGTCTCCTAGAGCTTACTCAAACCCATGTCCAACCATCTCATCCTCAGTCATCCCCTTCTCCTGCCCTCAGTTTTTCCCAGCATTAGGGTCTTTTCCAGTGAGTCAGCTCTTAGCATCAGGTGGCCAAAGTATTGGAACTTCAGATATATTTTCCTTCACAAAAATTCTCAAAGTCGGTACGTGACGATCAAAGGGATTCAAAGAAGGTAGTTTTCATAATAGCCAAACTGATGCAGTTCCTATTTGAAACAAAATCTCTTAGCACTTAGCAGCAGCAGCAGCTCTTTCTGTTACACCACCCTGCCTCTCAGTATTTCAGCCCTAGACTTTCCCTCTTCTCCATCCCCTTTCCCAGTAATCCTCTTTTGGCTAATGGTACAAATGTTTATCCTGCCACTTTACTTGAGACTTATGCCAGATACTTCCCGTTCAGTTCAGCTCAGTCATGTCTGACTCTTTGCGACCCCATGAATCGCAGCATGCCAGGCCTCCCTGTCCATCACCAACTCCTGGAGTTCACACAAACTCACGTGCATCGAGTCGGTGATGCCATCCAGCCATCTCATCCTCTGTCATCCCCTTCTCCTCCTGCCCCCAATCCCTCCCGGCATCAGGGTCTTTTCCAATGAGTCAACTCTTCACATGAGGTGGCCAAAGTATTGGAGTTTCAGCTTCAACATCAGTCCTTCCAATGAACACCCAGGACTGGTCTCCTTTAGGATGGACTGGTTGGATCTCCTTGCAGTCCAAGGGACTCTCAAGAGTCTTCTCCAACACCACAGTTCAAAAACATCAATTCTTCAGTGCTCAGGTTTCTTCACAGTCCAACTCTCACATCCATACATGACCACTGGAAAAACCATAGCCTTGACTAGATGGACTTTTGTTGGCCAAGTAGTATTTCTGCTTTTTAATATGCTATCTAGGTTGGTCATAACTTTCCTTCCAAGGAGTGTCTTTTAATTTCATGGCTGCAATCACCATCTGCAGTGATTTTGGAGCCCCCAAAAATAAAGTCTGACACTGTTTCCACTGTTTCCCCATCTATTTCCCATGAAGTGGTAGGACCAGATGCCATGATCTTAGGTTTCTGAATGTTGAGCTTTAAGCCAACTTTTTCACTCTCATCTTTCACTTTCATCAAGAGGCTTTTTAGTTCCTCTTCACTTTCTGCCATAAGGGTGGTGTCATCTGCATATCGGAGGTTATTGATATTTCTCCCAGCAATCTTGATTCCAGCTTGTGTGTCTTCCAGCCCAGCGTTTCTTATGATCCCACCTTAATATCTTCCATATCCATCTGGTCATCACATTTTGCTGTTTCTGTCTCTGAAGTATCTGTTGAATCTGTCACGTTTTCTCCCTCCATCTCTGTTATCCCCAGTTCAGTCCTCCTCTCTTGGATAATAGCCTCCATCCTCCTCTCCCTCCAACCCATACTTCACAACACTGGCTAGACTGATGTTTCAAAAATACAAATCTAAGTAGATTAGTTTAAACTTTAACACTATTCCATAGAATACAGAATAACAGGATAGATCTGTATGTACAATATGTAAATTCTTTCATGGTCTATTGTCTCAATTTCTCTCCCTTTGGTCTCATTCTCTTCCCCCAACCATGCCTAACTACTGACATTTCTCTGCTGAGCAAACCATGCTGTTTTCATCTTCTGTACCTTTTGTAAAAAATCTTCATCATCAGTTAGATTGGATGTCATTGTCATCAGCATGTTGGTGTCTTAGCAAAAATCTTCTCTGTTCCATTTTCAATAATAATCTATTTCTAAAGATTTTTCATTACAAACTCTTCTTTAACAGCCGTATGAAGTTGTAAGAAAAGGCCTCTAGATATAATTTTTTTGTGTGAAGTACCTTGCCAGTAATGTCACATAATTATATTTGACTTGACAACTTTATAGCATGAATTTTACTGTTTTTGATTGTTTCCTATATTCTGACTTTTGTGGCATATTTCATTAGAAAATAAATTCACTGCTGATAACAATTATTTCATATCACTAATTGCAATTACAAAACTAAGGCTTACTATGATTAGAATCTGCTGGTCCTTTTAATCTTTGAGGTATAACTTCAAATTAATGTATTAGAAAACATTAACTAGGCAGCTGATGTGTTTCCTTAGGTGGGAGTGACCTCTCAGAAGACTATGAAGCTACTTCCTGCCTCAAAACATAGAGCCACACAAAAGGTAATGTAGAGATACTGATGCCTCCATATCTCTAGCTCTTACAGAGGAAAGGTTTATATGCCCTTCTTTATTAATAAGTTTTTTTTTTTTTTTGGACTTCAGATTTTAATTCAAACTAACCAACTTATAAAGACATTTTTTTAAAAAAATCATAGAAATTTGAACACAGATTTATGATTAGACCATTTAAGAAATTATTACTTGTGATAATATATTGTGATTATGGTTTTCTTCAGGGGTACACATCTGAAATATTTAGAGGTGAAATGATCTGATGTCTGGGATTTGCTTTGGTCTAGTAGCTAAGACTCTGTGCTCCCAATGCAGGGGGCCTGTGTTCGATCCCTAGCTGGGGAACTGGATCGCACATGCTGCAACAAAGAGTCTTATGTCCCAATGAAGATTGAAGATCTTGTGTGCTGCAACTAAGACCTGGAGCAGCCAAATAAATAAATAAGTTTTTAAAATACTCCATGGGATATGACAAATCAAACACTATTGGGAAAACACTTGATAATTGGAAAACTGGGTGATGGGTTTTTATTTTAATTTCAAAGCTAAAGTGGAAATGGATTTCTGTTAATTTGAACAGAGGTTGGAATACCAAGGGACACTTATATACAGTAATTTTCTTGTACATTATAAGTATCATGTACAATCAGTAAATAGTATTAGCAAACTAGTTGAAAACTATGTTCCATTTTTCTGGGAATAATTTTCCCTGAGTGTACTTGTGCATACCAGATTGTATATATGAAAAAAGAAATATAAAACACAATATGCTGTAGAGAAAATACTTTTTAAAAACTTTGTCATATTTTAAGAGTAATTTTTATTTTAAACTTTATATTTAACAAACAATATTGATTATTTTTATAGAAATATTAATCCTGCAATTTCTGTAAGACAATATAATTTCTTAGTATACTAATGGGGTTCTTTAATAGCTGCAAAATAAATACAGTATTATCATATAATACATTTTATCAAGATAAACCAACAGATTTTTGATAATCATTTATTGTATTCAGTCTACTAAAGCAACACTTTTCAAACTTTTTGGTCTTAGGACTCATTTATAATATTTTTAAGATCATTTTATTTTGTTTATTTTTTATTGAAATATAGTTGGTGTATAATATTATGTAAGTCACAGGTATGCAATATAGTGATTAATAATTTTTAAACATTATATTCCATTTATAGTTATTATAACATATTGGCTCTGTTCTCTGTGTTGTACAGTATATCCTTGTACCTAATTTTATACATACTGGTTTGTATCTCTTAATCCCTACTCCTGTGTTGCCCCTTCTCCTTCCCTCTCCCAACTGGCAACCCCTGGCAGTTTGTTTTCTATATTTGTGACTCTGCTACTTTTTGTTATATTCACTAATTTGTTGTGTTTTCTAGATTCCACATACAAATGATATATGGTTTGTTTTTCTCTGTCTGACTTATTTCACTTAACATCATGCCCTCTAAGTTCATCCATGTTATTTGCAAATGGGAAATTTCATTCTTTTTTATGACTGAGTAGTATTCTTTATCCATTCATCTGTTAATGGGCATTTATGTTGTTTCTATATCTTGGCAATTATAAACAGTGCCATGAACATTGGGGTGCATATATCTTTTTGAATTCATGTTTTTGGTTTTTTCAGATATATGCCCAGGAGTGGCATTTCTGGGTCATATAGTAGTTTTATTTTTAGTTTTTTGAGAAACCTCAATATTATTTTCTACAGTGACTGCACCAATTTATATTCCCACCAACAGAGTACAAGAGTTCCTTTTCTCCACATCTTTGTCAGCATTTGTTATTTATGTTATTTTTGATGATTGCCATTCTGACAGGTGTGAGGTGATATCATTGTGGTTTTGATTTGTATTTCTCTGATGATTAGGGATGTTAAGCATCTTTTCATGTCCCTGTTGGCTATTTGCATTTCCTCTTTGGAAAAATGTTTATTCAGGTCTTCTGCCCATTTTTCAATCAGGTTGTGTTTCTAATATTAAGCTGTATGAGCTGTTTATATATTAACCCCTTATTGCTCATATTATTTGCAAATACTTTCTCCCATTTGATAGATTTTCTTTTCTTTTTTTCTATGATTCCCTTTGCTATGCAAAAGTTTTTGTTTAGGTAAATCAACTATATTCAATAAAAATTAAAAAACAAAAAAAGCTTTTAAATATATCAAATAGGTCTGTCACAAACTTACTTTCGTAATGCTTTAAAAATTAATCTTACAACATTCTTATGCCCTGGTGACGGGGAAAAAGTCACCTCCTTGCCATATCCATCTGTATTCTTTTGTTCTCTTTACCTTGTAGGAAACCAGCTACTTTTGTTAACAACTCCCACAGGCTTCTCTTTTTCCCTTTCCTATAATTCTTTAGTGAATATTTTTTTGTAGGGCTGTCTTTACTAGGTTTTCTGATCTCTGTTTTTAAAAATTATAATTTCTATATTGTGGATCTTGTTTCCCCATATAAGTTAATAACGTGTAATTTTAGATTCTCTTCAATCTGTTACAGGTGGTTGTTGGAGATCATGATGGCATAGTTATGTGCTTTGGCATGAAGAAGGGAGAAGCAGTGGTATGTGTATGTTTTGAATACTCCCAGGTTAAGCTTTTTCTAAAGCACAATGAAAAATGGGTTAAAGGAAGTAGTGATATGAAGTATGAGACTTCAGGCAGCATAAGAGTCATTTGTTAGCTGTTTGTAAAACATCTTTGACATTCTAAGGTGATATATTAGTTTTTTCTGCTTTGTAACAAATTACCTCAAATTTAGGGGCTAACAATGAAACACATTTATTATCTCGCAGAGGCAGGAATCCAGCCTTGAGGCCTCATGTGGCTGCAACATAGATGTTAGCCAGGCTCAATTTCTTTCTGGAGCTCAGGGTCCTATTCCATGAGGCCAAAACTTGGCTGTTTGAAGAATTCAATTCTTTATTATTATTGAACTGAGATCCCCACTTTATTGCTGTCTATAAGCCCAGGCCTGCTTTCATCATTTGAGGCCCCCACACTTCCTTGCTGTGTGGTCTTCTCACAGGCCCTCTCACAACATGGCAACCTGCTTCTTCAGGCCAATGGAAAAATCTGTCCAGTCTGCTAAGATAGAGTCTTACATAACAGAGTGCAACCTGGAAATGACCATCGCATCACCTTTACCACTTAATATAGCCTAGTCAAGGAAGTGATTATTATATTATCATATTCATAGACTATAATTTAAAAGTGATAAGTCTGAGATGTGAACTCTTATCTTCATTATACCTTATATGGAATTTGCAAAAAGATGAAGCAGGTAAAAACTATCAGAAACTCAGTGTTTCCATTATTCATATATTCTTCCAGATATTTTGTTCTCTGTGTATAAAGTCATTGAGGGTGAAGGAAGAAACTGATGCCAATAATAAAATAGAAAGTAAGGAAAAAGAAATTAATAATGCAAATACTTCCAATTAAATAAAGAGAGATATGAAGTTATACACTCAGGTTTTCAGTAGATTCTGTAGTCCTTTGTTTATACTACTAAAATTTCTAAAATTGTGAGGGAACCATGAGAAATTACTTTTAAAAAGATGATTAAAATACTGGGGGAGGTAGCCATTTTTTTCTCCAGGGGATCTTCCCAACCCAGGGATCATACCCAGGTCTCCTGCATTGCAGACAGATTCTTAGCCAGCTGAGTCACAGGGAAGCCCATAAAAAGATGATTAAAGTGTAAAAACATGTCCATTGGAACCAGATGGGGAGTCTTGGTAAAGTGCAGATTCTCATTCAGTAGATCTACAGTTGAGCCTGAGGGTCTGAATTTCTAATAAGGAAAGTGATGCTGTTTTGCTGCTTAGTGAGCCATACTTTGAGTTGCAAGAATTTAGATTTTAATGATGTTATTGAAATATGTGGGGGAATAAACATAAAGTTTGAAGATATTTAGCAAAAAAATCCACAAGACGGTTGAAGTAAGCACATTTGTATCTACAGGTGTTCCTATACAGTAAAACTATAAACTTTTGTAAATTTAAAAGCACCACATTTTGTATGGTAAAGGAATATATTTGTAGTAAGTTTGTGTACTTAATTTTTCCCTTAACAATTTTTGCAGACAGTGTTCAAGACTTTACCTGGGCAGAAGATTGCAAGATTGGAACTAGGAGGGGCTCTTAATACACCCCAGGAGAAAATTTTTATTGCTGCAGGATCTGAAATTAGAGGCTTCACAAAGAGAGGAAAACAGTTCCTCTCTTTTGAAACAAACCTCACTGAAAGCATTAAAGCTATGTATGTTTATTCTCTCTTTATATTTTTACATGTCCAATTACAATATTTTGGATAGGTAACAAACATCTGATTAAGTATCATATCTTAATAGGTTATCTAGGAAACAACTAAAAATACTTTATGAGTCAGAAATTGAATTTGACCTGGAATCAATATATAATCAATTGGTTATTGAAATCTTTTCAAGACATTTATAGTATTTATATTCAGTTATGATTCATAACCAAAGTATAAAAGAAGTGAAAGAACTCCCCAGATATTTACATTCAAATAAATACCCTCTTTATGATCACAAGTGATGATAGCTATCTAGTGAAAATAATATATTAGTATATAATTTTTGTCAAATATTTTACCTCCCCCAATGAAAACTTGATTCATTCTAAGAATTAGAATATAATTATGATTATTTTCTAAATTTTATTAAATATAATTTTAAATGAACTTATTATTTCTTTTTTCAAGTTAAAATTCTAATGAAATCATTTTTTTCCACTATTTATTATTTAGTTTCAGGTAGATTCAATTTAGATAGCCTTATTCTATGTAGTGTGGTAGTAAGAAAGATATGGAGTAGGAAATGGCAACTCACTCACTCATTCCAGTATTCTTGCCTGGAAAGTTCCATGGACAGAGTAGCCTAGTGGGCTACAGTCCATGGGATTGCAAAGAGTCAGACACAACCGAATGGCTGAGCATGCAAGAAAGATAACTGGAGAGTTAAAGCTACCTGAATTGCAATCCAGTCTACTGTCTACTGTGCATTTAGGCAAGTTACTTAACATTTTATTAATATTATTCCCCTTAAAAAGGGATAATTGTATAAACTAAGAATAATTGTTCCTAGTTTATAGAGTTATGAGGATTGAGCTAATATATTTAAGTCACTTAGGACAGTGCTTGGCACATAGTACACATTAAAAAAAAAACCTACTTTTTGATATATTAATTGTCCAGGTGTAGACAGGTGAATTACCGTTATCCTATCTTTGTTTATAGTTTTTCTGAACTCAATTTTTGAGAAGTCCGAGGCCTTAAGAACCTCATTTTCAGCTTTCAAAATCATGGCTATACCAAAAGGCTAGAATAAGTATGGGAAATGAAAACAAACAGTATTCTCTGAGTCTATGATAAAATGATAGTAAACTGTAAATAAATAAACTTTTCATCTCTGAAAATAATTCAGGAGTTTCCTATGCTTATTTTTAAAAATGTGGATGTCTTAAATTACTTTTCATACTCTCAGGCACATATCTGGCTCAGACCTTTTTCTCAGTGCAAGTTACATCTATAACCATTATTGTGACTGCAAAGACCAACATTATTACCTTTCTGGGGACAAAATCAATGATGTCATCTGCCTTCCAGTGGAAAGACTACTTCGTGAAGTACCGGTGTTGGCCTGCCAGGACAGAGTACTCCGAGTTTTACAGGTTACTGTTATTTGCATTTTTATAGTTTTTCATAATTTAGGTATGTAAATATTGATGAAGAATGTATAATTGAGATAAATTACTTTAGTGACCACTACCACTTTAAATATCTTAAAATTATATCTGAAAATTTTTTAGTGTTTTACTTGGCTAACCTTATTTTTTTTTTTTTTTTAACTTGAGGCAAATGTGTTGAAATCTTTAGCAAGTTTTTAGAGAGGTATATATGGAAAAAAGGACACTTTTCTCCCCTTCACCCCATACATGATATCTGAGTTAGTTTAATTAGAATGTAGTACTTTTGCTACATTTACTTCCCCACTTTTATTTTTTTTTTCCTGTCTATCACCCTCAGTTCAGGTCAGTCTCTCAGTCGTCTTTGTGACCCCATGGACTGCAGCACACCAGGCTTCCCTGTCCATCACCAACTCCCGGAGCTTGCTCAAACTCATGTCCATCAAATCAGTGACGTCTTCTGTCATTCCCTTCTCCTCCTGCCTTCAATCTTGCCCAGTGTCAGAGTTTTTTCTAATGAGTCAGTTCTTTGCATCAGGTGATCAAAGTATTGGAGTTTCAATTTCAGCATCAGTCCTTCTAGTGAATATTTAGGACTGATTTCCTTTAGGATGGACTAGCTTGATCTCCTTGCAGTCCAAGGGACTCCCAAGAGTCTTCTCCAACACCACAGTTCGAAAGCATCAATTCTTTGGCACTCACCTTTCTTTATAGTTTGACTCTCACATCCATACATGACTACTAGAAAAACGATAGCTTTGACTATACGGACCTTTGTCGACAAAGTAATGTCTCTGCTTTTCAATATGTTGTCTAGGTTGTTCATAGCTTTTCTTCCAGGGAGCAAGCATCTTTTAATTTCATAGCTGCAGTCACCATCTGCAGTGATTTTGGAGCCCAAAAAAAATAAAGTCAGCCACTGTTTCACCATCTGTTTGCCATGAAGTGATGGGACCGGATGCCATGATCTTAATTTTCTGAATGTTTCTATCACCCTTCCCTCTCCCCAAAAATCAAACTAAAAGAGGAAGTTGGGTTGGGGAGAAGGTGTTAGGCTTTAACAAGGGAGAGTTGAGATCAAGATTGTATCATTTGAGTTTATCCAGCATTTATGACAATATGTTGAACAGAATAAGCACTCAGTAAATATTTGAAAAATTATTTATTATCTTTATATTTCTATTAAAAACTGTGATTGGCTAAAGCAACTACTTAAGGCCATTGTTATTAATAATACTAGTTACAACTGTCTTCTTGAAAGTGACTTTTTTTTTTGACCCTGCTGTGCAGCTTGTGGGATGTTAGTTCCCCGACCAAGGATTGAACTCAGACCCTTGGCAGTGAAAGTGCAATGTCCTAACCACATTCGGAGCACCAAAGAATTCCGAAAGTGACGTTCACACTCTCTCTCACACACACATACACACACACCCAGGACCCATAAAATAAAGTTCAAATGTAAATGACAAAAATATAATATAAGTTTAAATGTAAATGGATGAATTATTGTATCAAAATTTAGGATGATGATAGTGCAATTGAACAAAAAGTATAGCTATTTATTCTGTACTACCAGATGGCCATTTCTTAGCATCAGCCCCCCTTTTTTAAAATTAATTTTTATTGATGTTTATTTGCTTTATGATGTTGTGCTAGTTTCTGCTGTACAGCAAAATGAATCAGCTGTATGTTTAGACATCAGTTCTTTTTTTTCCCCTATGGGTGACTAAGGTAATGTTCGAGATTCTCTCTAGGAGCATGAATGATTGATCTCTCCCCTAGCCTGTGCTCCCCAGTATGAGTTGTTTGAGTAAGGCTTTTAATAGGAGCTGACTCACATCCATTTAGAAATTGACCTGACTGAATTCTAGGACCCTGCTTTGTTTAACCAGTGACACGTGTGCTTACTGTGGAAAGTAAAAACTTGAAGTCTTTCCTCTGACCTGCACACTTCTTACCTACTTCCCCTCTGCTTCTGTATGCAATCCATTACCCCAAAGGTAGCCTTTTTAAAACAGTTTGTGTTTATATAGTTAGATATAGTTTTGTGTTTGTATAGTTAGATACAGATACCTGTGAATACTTAATGTTATTCTAAATACAGTATAAAGCATATGACTCATATATTCTATATGTATTTAAAATTTTTAAACAAAATGGTATATCAGATTTACTGTAATTTTGCAAATGTTTCTTCATTGAGAGATTTATCGTATTTTTTCTACGTGAATTTAATACTTCTATCTCATTCTTTAACAGCTTCACAAATACTATGCACCAAATTAAAGCATTATAAGTGACAAAATTGAAAAAAAGACAGAATTTAACTTGTTTTCTTATCTAAATAGCAAGGAATTCTGCCTCTTACTAGAGTGGGTTTTGGAGATACAGAATTTTCCTTAGGAAGTAGCTTTGAGTCTGTTTGAATGTGCCCCAAGTTAGGACAGAAGAAAAAGTTTGTTCCTAGAAAGTTTTGATAGGGAAATTTACCAGTGTCAAGTTTTCATGCAAAGTACCTAAAATGAAAATTATTCAAAGTGGAGAATATTTGAAATACTTATTTCCTTGCTCTTTTATTTATATTTATATATATATATATATATATATATATATATATATATATATAGGAGAAGGCAATGGCACCCCACTCCAGTACTCTTGCCTGGAAAATCCCATGGATGGAGGAACCTGGTAGGCTGCAGTCCATGGGGTCGCTAAGTCGGACATGCCTGAGCGACTTCACTTTCACCTTTTGCTTTCATGCATTGGAGAAGAAAATGGCAACCCAGTCCAGTGTTCTTTCCTGGAGAATCCCAGGAATGGGGGAGCCTGGTGGGCTGCCATCTATGGGGTCGCACAAAGTCGGACATGACTGAAGTGACTTGGCAATATATATATATATATATATATATATGTATGTATATATATGTAAAATGAGTCAACGTGCAAGTTTGCTAACAAAAGTTAATATTCACAATCTGTTTTTTTTCCCAATAGTTCTATTCTAGAGTTCTTTATATGAATATTGATGTTATCTATGAATCCTTTTATTATCAGTATTTCAATTTGTATTCTGTTTTAGTTTTAAAATACTTGTTCTCCTTCAGGGATCTGATGTGACCTATGAAATTGAAGTTCCTGGCCCACCTACTGTTTTAGCCCTACACAATGGAAATGGCGGTAATGAGGATTTAATTTTTGACAATCAAATAATGTTATGTTATTTAAGTTTAGATGTTTCAGGGTTTTAATCATTTAACTATATATTAAGTGAAAATGGGAAACTGTAAAAAGAACTTGAACTGAAATAGAGAAAGTTGTCTTCTAACTTGCCAGTAGCTAACAGTAATGAGTCACTGAACTTGACTTTTCAGTTTCCTCATCTCAAGATTACTTGATGAGGAAACCATCTCTTATGGTTATAAAATTCTGTGAATATATAACCATCTTTCTAAAATAAGTAAATTAATTAAAATCTGTCTTTTCATAATATTTTAAATGAGATTTTATATGAAAGCCAATATATAGGAAAGTATTTTAATTTTAAAGGAATAGTGTGAGCTGTGAGATAACTATAATATGTTGACTTTAACTGTAACTAGGTGACTCTGGAGAAGACCTTTTGTTTGGAACGTCAGATGGAAAACTTGGGCTTATTCAGATCACTACATCCAAACCAATACACAAGTGGGAAATTCGAAATGAGAAAAAGAGGGGAGGTATGTTTTTTATGTAACTCAGATTCTGAATTTTAGTGATTATTGAATAAAATAGCCTGGGAATTCCGTGGCAGTCCAGTGGTTAGGACTCCATGCTTTCACTTCCAAGAGCATGAATTTGATCCTGGTCGGAGAACTAAGACCCTGCCTGCTGCATGGTGCTTGGCCACAGAGACAGATAGATAAATAGACCAACCTGCATTGTATAGTTCATCCTGTTTCCTTTATCCGTAAGGCAGAGCAGACCTAGCAATTTACAGAGCCACCTCATGTGTATTTACTATTTGTTTATTTAGCAGGTCTATCAGTTTTGCTGTAACTTTTTAAGGTAAGATGTACCTAACGGGGCTTCCCAGGTGGCTCAGTGGTAAAGGATCCACCTGTGAATGCAGGAAACATAAGAGATACTGATTCAATCTGTGGATCAGGATGATCCCCTGGAGTAGGATGTGGCAACCCACTCCAGTATTCTTGCCTGGAAAATCCCATGGACAGAAGAGACTGGTGGGCTACAGTCCAAGGGGTCAGAAAGAGTCAGACACAACTACTGAGAACACACAGGATATACTAATAGTAATTTGGGATGGATAGGCTTTTATGGGCTAACGTTTATCTATAACATCAATCTCGGCTCAAATCCAGTTTTCATTGTTTGCTGTAGGGAATTAACTGGAATTTGGGAGTACTTGGTATGAGTCAAAGAAGTACAGTGAGATCAAAGAATATTCCTTTTTTGTAAGGAATTTATACCTTTCTAAGGGGAATTTTTATCTGACTTGGTAAATTTGGATGGCTCTTTATAAGTACAGCATGAAATCTGATTTATGAGAAAATATGTTAACAATGCAAAACATTTAAGGGAAAAAAATGTCTGGGAAGAGGAAAAAATAAAGGCAGAGAACTTGAGGCAGAGGTAAATTCTATTCGTTTGAGGAGCAGAAGGAAGACCAGTGTGGCTAAATATGGCATGAAATGAAGTCAGAGGTAGGCTATGGCCAAGTCATGTAGGTCCTTGGGAGCCTTGGTAAAGGGTTTGAATTTTAGTCTAGGTGCAGTGGGGAGTCATTGGAAAACTGTAAGTGGTAATATGATGTGATCTAATTTACCAAAACTAAAACAAAAACACTCCGTAGAGAGTGGATTTGCCAGGAAACAGGTTGAAATTAAGGACAGGGAATTGAATTAGGAAGTTATTGCCATAGTTGTAATTTACTGTTTTTTTTTTTTTCTCTACTCTGATATATAGATTTTTTTTCATTCATAGTATATTTGACTGCAATATCAGTATTATTGCTAATTTATCACTTACCTTTTTTTAAAGGTATTTTGTGTGTTGACAGCTTTGACATTGTGGGTGATGGGGTTAAAGATTTACTTGTTGGAAGAGATGATGGAATGGTGGAAGTATATAGTTTTGATAATGCCAATGAACCTGTTCTACGATTTGATCATGTAAGTTCATTTTTAAGAAGACTATATATGTTTATCATTCATCAAACAATTATAGAAATGGCTGACAGTCTGTGTTTTATTAAATGATTATGTTAAAATCTTGTGTTTGGCTTAAAATATTGCTGCTTTGATATTATCAAAATCTTGTCTAGACTGCTCTTATATTTGAATGATAGATATTGCCCTCAAGCTGAACAATGAATTACTTTTTCATTTGATTTCTAAATATTCTATATCTAAATTATTAAATATTTTACCTTAGTTTCTATAATGCATAATATATTATAGGAGTAACATTTATATGTTTGGGTAACATAAATGAGATTGTGTTGTTTTAAAGTAATAAGATTTGGAGAATAAACTTCATATTGTTGAGATGATATAAAAAATATCCTTAAACAGAGAGAGCAAAGTAGCAATTTCACTTTTAGTCACCCAAGGTCTACTGTATAAGAAATACTAGATAAGAGTAATTTTTAGCTCACAAATTTTAAGCATAATTAGGCTTCTTTATCCCAAGGTATAGAGTCACATGGAGAAGCATTCTCGCATAAACTGAATCTTTTCATTTTCATGAAGTGGTGTTCTCCTCTCCAGGGTTTCCCTCTTCTGCCTCATGCATGATGTGTTGAGGCTGTTTAAAAACAACAAAAAGTCACAACTCAGTATCAATTTTTCTTTCTTTGTCTAGTTTCTCTAATTGTGGTAGAAGTTCTCCCAGTACCTACTTTAATTGCATGTCAGTAAATACAGATGTTTTGACGCACAGATAAAGTATAGTATTATATAGATAATATGGGGATAAAAACATTGTACAACATATTTTCTAGATATATTTCATATTCATCTTATATAAAAAGTCACCTTGTTAATGATGCAAATAACAGTTTAGGCTTAAACATACATAATTGTCCTATGTTGGAGATCTCTTAGTTTTTCTCATTAACCCCTGGGAAACTTTCCTATTTAGACCTCAAATCTCCTCTTTGACTTCTTTTCCAAATGCCAGTAATGACATAGCATGTGTCCCCTCTGCCAGGTGTGGCACTAAGGATTCCTGTCTTTCAAGTCTTTCTTCTGTTTGTTTGATGACAGAGGTACTGCTTTCACATTATGTTAAAGCTGCAGATTTGTTATCTTGTCTTCATTCCTGATGTCACTCACTTTGTTGTCTTTCTAATCAGGAGAAGTCGTCTTATTTGACACAGTCTGGATTGACAGTTGGTTAATCAAAAAAGTTAAGGAGCAGATCATAAAAAGATAATATACGTATACCTTAAACATTGCATTTAAAAATATTTTTTAGTTAATTTATTTTTGGCTGCACTGAGTCTTCGTCGCCATACACAGGCTTTCTCCGGTTGCAGCGAGTGGGGGCTACTCTCTAGTTGGGGTGTGTGGGCTTCTCACTGTGGTGGCTTCCCTTGTTGCAGAACGTGGGTCTAAGTGTGCAGGCTTCAGTAGTTGTGGGGTGTGGGCTCAGGGATTGTGGCGCAAGGGCTTAGATGCTCCATAGCACGTGGAGTCCTCCTGGGGCAGGAATCAAACCTGTGTCCCCTGCATTGGCAGGTAGACTCACAACCACTGGACCACCTGGGGAATCCTAAACATCACATTTTAACTTAAATTTATGTATTTACTCACCAACATTTTGAACCATGACCAAGGTCTTTTTTTGTGAATTCTCCTAATTAGTATTCTATGTTGTTACTTACATAAAATATGTCTATACTGTATTGCCTAGGATCTCTTGTTTTATGGTTTGTGACTGGTTTTACAAAATATAAGTTGAATTAACTAATTCTACAACTCTAGGTCTTTTATAAAAAGATACTTGAATTACATAAAGTAAATGAATTTCATTAAAATGTTGTATTGGCAAAAAAATGTAGAAATTACAGTTTTTTTTAATTTTCTAACTGTTCCTGAGTACAGTAGGTTAAATAAGGTACTTCTAAGTGAGGAGAGAGTAAGTTATAACTAATAATCACTTGAGGGGGTTTCCCTGTTGCTCCAGTGGTTAACAATCCGCCTGCTAACGCGGGGGACATGTGTTCGATCCCTGCTCCAGGAAGACCTCATATGCCTCGGAGCAGCTCAGCCCATGAGCCGCAACTGCTGAAGCCGGTGTGCCTCCAGCCTGTGTGCCTCCAGCCTGTGCTCCCCAACAAGGGAAGCCCCTCCCCGCAGGGATAGCCCCCGCCCACCAACAAAGGGCAGCCCCCATTCTCCACAATTAGAGGAAGCCCACAAGCAGCAACAGAGACCCAGCTGCCACCAAAAATAGACAGATAAAAGAAGAGAAGGGAGGGACGGCGGGAAGGTGGAAGGCAGAGAAGAAAGGAAGATGGCTGAAAACAGTAACATAATGAAATAATAAAAATATAATCCTTATAATATTGGTGATAAGAGAATTTCCTAAGCAAGATAAAAAAACTTAAGAAGTCAGAAAGCGAAGACTAAAAGTTAAATAATTTAAATATAGTAATGATGAAAATCTGAAAGTTGAAAAATGTACACAGGAATGGATGCAGTTTTTTTTTTCAGAATTAACTTTAGCAGGAACATGAACAAAAAAGTTCAAAGAGTTCTAGTGTATATATTAAGTACACTGGGACACTCATTAAAAATGCACTTAGACTTCCCTGGCAGTCCAGTGGTTAGGACTCTATGCTTCTATTGTGGGGGGCATGGGTTCAATCTCTGGTAAGCGAACTAAGATCCTACAAGCCATACAGCATGCCCAAAGGAAAAGAAAAATGCACTTATGAACCTAACTGTATGCAGATATTTAATCAAACCTCTGTTACTTGAATCCCTCAGGTAATTAGCTCAGGAACAGCTAAGATAGTCTGATTTGCGGAATAGCTCAGTGATTTTCCTTCTACAGGGAGGGTGAAGACGGCTAGCATTTTTAATGCTAGTGTCCATTCCCTCTACCTTCTCCTTTAGAACAATGGTTTTGGGCTTTGCCTAGTAAGAGTTACCTAGCAGAGCTGCTGGGTTGCCAGCCCATTTTTTTTCTTAATGAAAGAGAATAGATTAGAATATATCAGAGTACAATACTTAAGCCTTTTAAGTTATTCCTGTTGTTGTATATGTTCATATGTGAAGTATACCAGATTGCAGTATAAAACTTATTGATTACTTTTCAAATAGCTTGAAAGCCACTGACCTAGAGTATTTGTTAAAAACAGATTCCTGGTTGACTCATCCAAGTAATTATTGTCAGACAAGTTTGGGAAGTATTTCTTTAAAGAGATATAAACTCCTGAAAAACAGGGTTTCTCTCCATAATAGCAAATTCCCTAGAGGTCCCATGTTAGCTATCATTTTCTTTATTCTTCTAAGAAGCTGCTTGGAGAAAACACATGAGAGGTGGTCTGTGGAATTCAGATAATAAACTAAATGTGTTAAGAGTTTTGCTTATGTAATGTTTTTCTAAAAAGAATTTACTTCTTTATATAAATAAATGATCTTTGCTTATTAATAACTACTGCAGCTGAGTGGTACACACAGATACATGAGTCATTTTCAGTCTCCTTTCCTCATATTGAAAAACACTGGAATTTCTGGCCACTTGTGCAGGATTTTCACCTTTCCAATCTCAGAAGTATTCAATAAAAATATATTGAATGTTGGGAGATAGGAAAATAAGTTTTGTAGCTTATTTAACTTTGTGAAATTTTATTGATGAAGTGCTTGATTTAAATTCATTGTAGACGTTGTCTGAGAGTGTCACATCAATCCAGGGTGGTTGTGTAGGGAAAGATGGCTATGACGAAATCGTGGTATCCACATACTCAGGTAAGGTAAATGAAAATCGTAATAGCTAGTTGAAAGAATCAATCTAAAAAATATAAATTTGATAAATTGCTTTTAAAAATATATAAATTTTATAAAGTGCTTTTGATTTTTTTTAAAGTTTATTAGTAAGTAACCCTTACCTATAGCATTAAAAGCTTTATTGGTTAAAAATAAGAAAGAAAGGAGTGTTATTGATTTATAAAATAATTTCTTTATTAATGCTTTTTAAAAGTGTTTAGTATATCTCTAGTATCTTTGAAAATTAAATGATATCCTTTGACTTAAAAATTATTATTTACTGAAATTTAGTTTGTTTTGTTACTATGTACATTTCTTATAAAACTTACTTTCTTTTGAGTTGGTCATTTTTGTATTTTCACAATAGTTATATGAGATTTTAACTTTCCATGAAAGTAATTTTTGAAAGACAACTCTTACTCATCAGCTCTTTTTTGCATTTGCTAGACTGTGTTGACTTATTTCATCCCTGAAAACTAAAGTTATAAATTAAGAAGTAAAGGATTTCTTTAATTGCAGTATTACAGTATTTCAAGCAAAGCAAAAATGGTATCTGAAGTAATTTCCTTATAGTTTGAATATCTTCCAGCTTGATTTGTTTTGTTTTGTTTTGCTTATGCTTTTTTGAAAAATAATAAGTCCAAAACTAAATGAGGTTGATGTTGGTGGACAAAGGGGCATGCATTTTGGGTTTAACACTGGCAGCACTTAATGGTGTACGATTTAATTCATCTCTACAGGCTGGATTACAGGTCTGACCACAGAGCCTGTTCATAAGGAAAGTGGACCAGGAGAAGAACTAAAATTTAATCAGGAGATGCAGAATAAAATTTCTTCTTTACGGTAATTTTGGATTTTGGTTTGCCTTTTTTTTTTTTTTCATTTCATGAAGTATGTGATTGTTGTTTTTTTTTCTTACTTATTGGTACCGTATATTTTACTGGAAGAAATTATATAATTAATTAGTTTATCACCTTTTTAAGTGAAAGTTTATCAGTTTGAGAACATTAGCAGTAAGTGCTGATTAATATTTGGAGTTAGAAATATACTTTTTATGTGTTTTTTTCTATGTTGATTTTTTCTTAGATCAAAAATCTAAGAAAAATCTAAGAATATGTTTTTGCATTGTCTATTATAGTGTTTTTTTTAATAGACATTAGAAAGTAGCCAATATAGATGGCTCTATTCCTCATTAATTCTAATATTCACTGCTATTGTGGACCTTTCTGAATCTATAGCTTTGGCTTATAAGTTTTCTTACTGGAAATGAGTAATGTTAACTCCTTTAGACACAAGGATCACTTTCACGGCCTGTTCAGTTTGACAAGTCCTATGACAAGGGCCTCAAGGAAAATTGCTTCATACAGTGAAGAAGTAGGAGTTGCTGAAACTTTTTTTTTTAATTTTTTTACTTTATAATATTGTATTGGTTTTTCCATACATTTGACATGAATCCACCACGGGTGTACATATGTTCCCCATCCTGAACCCCCTTCCCACCTCGCTCCCCATCCCATCCCTCTGGGTCATCCCAGTGCACCAGCCCTGAGCACCCTATATCATCAAACCTGGACTGGTGATTCGTTTCACATGTGATAATTTACATGTTTCAATGCCATTCTCCCGTATCATCCCACCCTCGCCTTCTCCCAGAGTCCAAAAGACTGTTCTATACATCTGTGTCTCTTTTGTTGTCTCGCATACAGGCTTATCATTACCATCTTTCTAAATTCCATATATATGCGTTAGTATACTGTATTGGTGTTTTTCTTTCTGGCTTACTTCACTCTGTATAATAGGCTCCAGTTTCATCCACCTCATTAGAACTGATTCAAATGTATTCTTTTTAATGGCTGAGTAATACTCCATTGTGTATATGTATGACAGCTTTCTTATCCATTCATCTGCTGATGGACATCTAGGTTGCTTCCATGTCCTGGCCATTATAAACAGTGCTGCGATGAACATTGGGGTACACGTGTCTCTTTCAGTTCTGGTTTCCTCAGTGTGTATGCCCAGCAGTGGGATCGCTGGGTCATATAGCAGTTCTATTTCCAGTTTTTTAAGGAATCTCCACACTGTTCTCCATAGTGGCTGTACTAGTTTGAATTCCCACCAACAGTGTAAGAGGGTTCCCTTTTCTCCACACCCTCTCCAGCATTTATTGCTTGTAGACTTTTGGATAGCAGCCATTCTGACTGGCATGAGATGGTACCTCATCATGGTTTTGATTTGCATTTCTCTGGTAATGAGTGATGTTGAGCATCTTTTTCATGTGTTTGTTAGCCATCTGTATGTCGTCTTTGGAGAAATGTCTGTTTAGTTCTTTGGCCCACTTTTTGATTGGGTCATTTATTTTACTGGAATTGAGCTGCAGGAGTTGCTTGTATATTTTTGAGATTAATTTTTTGTCCGTTGCTTCATTTGCTATTATTTTCTCCTATTCTGAAGGCTGTCTTTTCACCTTGCTTATAGTTTCCTTTGTTGTGCAAGAAGCTTTTAATTTTAATTACGTCCCATTTGTTTATTTTTGCTTTTATTTCCAATATTCTGGGAGGTGGGTCATAGAGGATCCTGCTGTGATGTATGTCAGAGAGTGTTTTGCCTATGTTCTCCTCTAGGAGTTTTATAGTTTCTGGTCTTACGTTTAGATCTTTAATCCATTTTGAGTTTATTTTTGTGTATGGTGTTAGAAAGTGATCTAGTTTCATTCTTTTACAAGTAGTTGACGAGTTTTCCCAGCACCGCTTGTTAAAGAGATTGTCTTTTCTCCATTGTATATTCTTGCCTCCTTTGTCAAAGATAAGGTGTCCATAGGTGGTGCAACTTTTAATGATTATTCTCCTTACTTCAGCCCTTGCCAACTTCTTGGGGGAGTGAAAATCAATCTCTTTTTGGTGGTAGTTGCTACAGAAGTTTTGAGGCAACAAATTGCCACAAGTACTAGTTCACTAAAGCCACACCACCAGTTCACCACAAACCAGTTCACCAGAGTCACTAGGAGAGAAAGCTCTAATGTTCTTCAGTAAGGATACCAAGTAGAGTTAATGAATTGCTATCTTATGCCCTCAGTACTATACCTTATATTTATAACTAAGTCAACCCCTTCCTGATTTCGCTGGAATGTATGCTTATGAGAAGGTTATGTCTGTTTTGTTCATAGAGTCACTCAGTAAATATTTCTTGAGTGAATGAATCTTTTCCTTGGTTAATTGCACAAATCTCTTTCAAGATTCTTCCCAGACTTTCCCTCTAAACTTGAGGTAGCTAAACCTCATATTGTGCTCTCCCAGTTACTGTTTCCTTCGTTTGCATTTGACCTTTCCCTTTAACTGGAGCAACTCAAAGCAGTGCCTGCACAGTTCAGTCTCCAGCACTTGGTGGAACTCAGCTGGCTTATGATTATCGTTGATACTCTGCAGTCTTTGTTGTCTGTCTACTCTAATGTTTTTCTGAAAGGTACATGTTTATTGATTTCACACATTTTGTTCCTTCTCATTAAATCTAAGTTATTCTACCCCAGAACAATCAGTTTGTCTTCTGATTAGTACTACATGTAACTGAAGCCAGACTCATGTGTATTTGCAGCTTGCCTTGATTCTTACAACTCTTTATTAATATTGCTGGTATGGGGCTGAGAAGATATTTTAGTTTTTAGATTATAGATAGATAATATGGAACCAGTTGGTCAGTGATAGAAGCAAAAATTTTGTTTCTATTTCTGTTACAGTTCAAATGCAACCAATTAAAAAATACATTTTGCAGAAGTAAATGTCTGTCAAATTTTTGTAAACATTCTGAGGACCTCAAATGGTTATAGGTGACGAAGTTCTATATTTTCCTCTAGGAGTGAATTGGAACAGCTGCAGTATAAAGTGCTACAGGAGAGAGAGAAATATCAACAGTCTTCTCAGTCAAGCAAAGCAAAATCAGCAGTACCTTCATTTAGTGTAAATGACAAGTTTACATTAAATAAAGATGATGCCAGCTACAGCCTTATCTTAGAGGTGCAGACAGCGATAGATAATGTCTTAATACAGGTAAGTAAAATGCATAATTTCTTTGTTTTATGACTGGATCTATTTTAGTGTCCACTATTTATTTTGGACACTTTTAGTTTTAGACAGTGATTTTAAACATTTATCTTAATCTTCCATTAGATAATCAGTTTGCTTATAGATTATTTAAATTATATCTTTACTTTCACCCTATACATATTAAACAAAAGGCTGGTGAACTTACGTTTCAGAAAGATTGAGGAAGGACATTTAGGAGTTTGTTCTTTGGATAGCCTTTAGGAAAATTTTAACAGAGATGTGATTTGTAAAACTTCAGTATTTAATATCCTGAATAGGATCTTTAAGTTCCAAATACTAAAGTAAGAGTTTACAGTACAGACTGCTCATTAGCCGTCAGTTTCTAGATAGGTCAATAGGCAAAGCAGATGATTCCGAAGGGTGAAACCTAGAGATAATAATGTATAGCACCATTTTTCAATTTATTTAATTATTTTTTTTCTTATACTAGAAGATAGAGAGTGGAAAAAGATGATAGAAAGATGAATGGAAAATAAGAGTAAAGAGGAAGAAGAAGACAAAGTTTGAAAAGATATGGGGGAGGGGGAGGATTATTAATTAAAACTGAAGGGCAGAAATTTCTCTTAAGTAGTGTTAGCTCAGGGACTGCTGCACTGAACAACTCTAGGTGCATCATTTATGTAGAGCACAGTGCAAACTCATTGTTCTAGAAGCTACTTCTCCAGAGTAGATTAAGAATTACCCTCTTTCTATGTTACAGGTGGAATAAAAAATTATAAAAATGAACTGATATAAATAAACATGGGCTTCCCAGATGGCACTAGTGGTAAAGAACCTGACTGCCAGTACAAGAGATATAAGATACCCAGGTTCGATCCCTGGCTCAGGAAAATCCTCTGAAGAAGGGCATGGCAACCCACTCCAGTATTCTTGCCTGGAGAATCCCAGGGACAGAGGAGCCTGGCAGGATATAGTCCATGGGGTCACAAAGATAAACATGACCATATGTAGCCCATGGTAGCATTTTTAGTACTGACAGAAAAGTCTAAGAAGACTATATTTTAAAAAGAGCAGTGAGAGATTAAAATCTGTAATCTCTGATTAATCCAAATTAGAAAATAAGTCATAATATGACATTTATTCATATTATATTTATTTTCTAGAAGTAGGTATTATCAAATATAAGTTAAGAGAGTTCATACTCTCATATTTAGAGATTAACATAAACTAGAACCAAAGAAAACCCTAAGAGAAAATATGTGTTGGAAAATTTCTAGTTTTCTACCTGAACCTTTCTTTTCCTTTTAATATTGATTGTAGAGTGATGTTCCAATAGATTTACTTGATGTGGATAAAAATTCTGCTGTTGTCAGCTTTAGCAGCTGTGATTCTGAGGTGAGTAAAAAATATAAAGAATTCTTGAGATGCTTTCATTTTCATTATGCCATTTTGTATGAAACCTGTAAATGCTATTAGGGTCAATGTTCCTTCAATATTTCCTTCCATAACCTTTCCCTCAAAATCTGTTTGTATTCTCTTTCTCTGTATTCAGATAATCTAGAAACTGGAGTGTTGTCTTAAATTCTTTCCTTTTTTCTTATCTGTTTAATCCAGTTATAGTGGATCCCTCCCTCTTATCTGCTGGAGATACTGTGCATTCTAAAAGCCCCAGTGGATGCCTGAAATTATAAATACTACGGAACCCTTGAATAATACTGTGTTTTTTTTCAGTATCATTACTTTTGCACTTTGGAGCTATCATTAAGTAAAACATGGGTTACCTGAACACAACATGTCATCTGATAACAGAGATGGTTACTAAGTGACTAACGGGCAGGTAGCATATATGACATGAATATGCAGGATAAAGGACTGATTCACGTCCCAGATGAGATGGAGTGGGATGTTACAAGTTCTCATCACACTACTCAGAATGGTGTGTGATTCTGTAAGCAAAACATGAGTTGCTTATTTCTGGCATTTTCTATTTAATATCTTCAGACCACAGTTGAGCATGGGTAACTGAAACCCCAAAAAGCAAAACCACAGATAAAGGGGAAACTACTGTAGTCACTGATTTCTGTCAGTTCTCGCTCCCTTGCTCTTAGCTGTCTACTTTGCTTCATTTCCACTTCTGTTAACCTTCCAGCTCTCACCATGCTTGCTTCAGCTACTCATTCACCAGTTTCTCTGCCTTCAGTATTGCCTGTCAATCACAGGAGATGCTGTGCACTTCCATCCAAGAGACCTTCCTAAAGTACAAACATCACTGTGTCATTTCTCTTCTCACAACCTTTTAAAACCTTTCCTGAGCTGCATGTAAGTCTAGACCTCTCACTGTAGCATAAAAGCTTTCCATAATTCAGCTCTGATTACAACTCCAACTTAATCTCTCACCAGCTGCTACCTTCCCTCCCAGGCACATGATTTCTGCCAAACTGAAGTTCTTAAAATTTCTTCAAAATGCTATATAGTTTCACACATTCCTACAGTTAAACATGATCTGTTCCATCTGCCTGCCTTTCCGCACTTTTTCTTGCTGACTCTTGCTTACCCTTCATTCAGTAGACATTTATCGAACACCTACTCTGTGCAGAGTACCCAGGATGAGCCCATATCTGAGCTTTCGGATGCATTTGCCGTTCACTTCCCTCTACGTGGTACTAGCCGGCTAGAAGTCTTGGCGCTAGGTGCAGGTCCTGAGGAGAAGTTGGGGTACAGAAAAGGTCTAGGGAAGGCGAGCCAGAGAAGAAAGTCTGACTGGAGCTGGCATTAAAAAGAGAAGGATAAAAAGAATAGATAAAGAACAAAGTTGATAGTTATATTAGGGAATAATTTTCAAAATAATTTCAGAGTAAAACTTTTTTTTGATAAGAGATTTATCAAAAAGCAGTTGTATTGTTATCATATATGCCTTGCCATCCCTGTTTGAGAATAAGATACAAATGATTAAGACCTACGTTTTTATGATCATTAAAAAAAATCAAGTTAGTATGAACTTCAGATCTTTAATTCCTAAGTTACAGTGAAAAACTAGCCTGTTTATATCAATGCAGGATTCGAGTATTTTATACCAATTTAAAACCTGTTTTCTAGAATGATGACTTAAAAAATCTTATAGAGATTTCAAACATACACGAAAGGAGAAAGAATAGCACAACCTCCATGAACTCCTCACTAACTTTAACATATGGTCAGTCTTGTTTTCTGCTCTTTACCCTCTTCTCCCCATCCCAAACCTAACTCCAGACATTTTATCTCTTTTAATTAGTCATTTTATCTATAAGCACTGAGATGCATAACATTTGTTTTTAATTACACAAAAGCATATTTATTTTTAAGTTGACTTATCCTCTGTGCTTGCTGAGTTTAAAACATTTGAATTTTCTTTTAATAGTAGCGTTCCTTTTATTTCTTCAGGTATTTATTAAAAATAGGGAAATATCAGTACATGAAAATTGCATATCAAATAGTTCATGTTGTTTTGTCTGATTTTGCAATTCATGCACCCAGAAATACTTTTTTTTTTTGTTTTTAGTAGTTATTCTATTTCAAGAAGTTATATGAAGTAACCTCTCCAATTTTATTCAACAAACATTTATTGAATGCCTATGGTCTACTTGACACTGTGCTATTTGCTGGAAATACATAGATGAGATATTTCTAAGTTGTCTGTATGTATGTGTGAAAATCAAATACGTTCAACACTGAACATTTATGTTTTTTGCCTTTATAATATAAACATAAGGGATTTGCACTATCAGTTAAATTTTTGGAAGGACAATTAATATTTTTAAATGTTATGGGAGAGATTCAAGATGGAAAGAGCACTGAGCTATAGATATGAATTTGAATTCCAGTGTTATTACTTACTGGCTTTTAGGAAAGTTACCTAACTCTTCACCCTTTTCTTCATCGGTTAAAGCTTCCCACATAGGGTTGTTTATAGGAATAAGCATAAAGCTCATAGCACAGTGCCACCCAAATGATAGGTGCTCAGTAAAATGATAACAGTTATTATTATTGATGCTGTTGTTATTCTTAAAGACATGGATTCATTCTTCTCCTCAACTTCTGAATTATTCCTAGTCAAATGACAATTTTCTCCTCGCCACTTACCGGTGCCAGGCAAATACCACAAGACTAGAGCTCAAGGTAAAAATGTTTGAAATTACCTTTACTTGAAAGTTCGAACTTTCTTTTTCCTTGGTAAATCTTGCAACATGTGATATCATTTCTTTGCATTAAATTTCTCCCTGAAACAAGCATTTTGAATAATGTCTTTTGAATGACCTGTTTTTGAGAATCTGAGGTTTCTGTGCTGTGCTGTGCTTAGTTGCTCAGATGTATCCAACTCCTTGCAACCCCATGAACCGTAGTCTGCCAGGCTCTCTGACCATGGAATTCTCTGGGCAAGAATCTTGGAGTCAGTTGCCATTCCCTTCTCCAGGGGCATCTTTCCAACCCAGGGATTGAATCCAGGTCTCCTGCATTGCAGGTGGATTCTTTACCTATTTGATTTTAATTCAGCCCAAACCACTGTCTCTTCTATTAACACTCAACTAATTACATTCACTAAAATTTTTACCAATCCTAAATTTCCTCTAGCTGGAAATATTTTTTTCTAATTTTCTATTATGGAAAGTTTCAAACATACATAAGAGTAATGATTCCTGCTTAAGCAATGATCAATTCATAACAATCTTATTTATGCTGTCACTCTCTGTTCCAAATTATTTTGAAGCAGATACAGGATGTAATTTTTTTTGTAAGTATTTCAGGATATATGTTTAAAAGATAAGAACTCTTTTTAACCCTAATCACAATACTGTTATCAAACCAAATAAAAATTAATAATTCCTTAGTATCATCAAATGTTTAGTGTAGTGGTTTTTGCTTTTAATTTAACATTTGATTCAGCCATAGTCCAAATAAGGTAATTTGGTTACTGAAGTATCTGAGCATTTGCCCTGTATTTTCCTATTATTTGGATTTTTCTGATTGCATTCAGTGATGGCATTACTATCTATCTATTCCAGGGAAAATCTTTGAAGTTTCCTTTTGCAATGTACTAGGATAATCATTTTTATAATTAAATACTCTTTTTAGCACACATATATTTTAGTTTTTAGTGTGAGATTTAAAAAAAAAAATTGGTACATTTATAATCCCAAAATTAAGGATGATGTTCTGAGACTCAAAGTAAGATTTTTTTCAAGAGAGATGCTATTACACAATAACTCTTTCACATCTGGTTAAGGAACTTCCAGTTTATGCTTGTCTAACAAATTGGCAAAAATTTAGAGAAAGCATCATCATTAGTGACAGGATGAGGAAAAGGACACTGTCAATCATAGCTGAAGTAAATAATTGTTAAAGCCACTTTGGTAAAATAGGCTATAGCCCTACTTGTTGGAATCTATTTCATAGCAATAAAGTCATAGTAGTGTACCCACAGATATATGTATAATTAACTGCAGCATTGTTTGTAGAAGCAGAAAGGTGGAATCAAAGTGAACACTCAGTATTTAATGTTTGAATAAGTAGCTGTTTATCCATTCCATAGAATATTGCACAGCTGCAATAAAGAATGAGCTGATCTATTCCTTTTAATGTAGAGCAAATTCCATGAAAAACGCAAAATGCAGATAAAAGTTCTATATATGTATATACATATTATCTATAATATGAAGAAATATATAAAAAGAATCATAGCTGTCTGATATGATAGGTCATACAATAGGGGGAAGGTTTGGGTGGGATGTGAGGGGGAGGGAGATGATAGTATTAGGAGAGGCAGAGATAAGGGAAGACATTAGAAATAAAAACAAAGCTGTCTATGATATAAATAGAATTTATTTATGTAAAATTATGCATTTATTTTTGTACATGTGCATAGAGAGATGTATGAAAGGTTGACTATCAAAATAGCAATAATGATCATCTCTAGGTGGTAGAATTTCAGATGACTCATATGTTAATCCTAATTTTTCTTCATTGTTTGGATTTTTAAAATAATGAATATGAAGTATATAATGAGAAAACATTATGACTTTTTAAAAACGTGAACAATTGTGTTCTTTTTTAAAAATTATACTGTTTATAGTTATTATAAAATATTGGCTATATTCCCTGTGTTATACTAATTACAACATTCAGAAAACAGATCATGGCATCTGGTCCCATCACTTCATGGCAAATAGATGGAGAAACAGTGGAAACAGTGGCTGACTTTATTTTTCTGGGCTCCAAAATCACTGCAGATGGTGACTGCAGCCATGAAATTAAAAGACGCTTACTCTTTGGAAGGGAAGTTATGACCAACCTAGACAGCATATTAAAAAGCAGAGACATTACTTTGTCAACAAGGGTCCATCTAGTCAAGGCTATGGTTTTTCCAGTGGTCATGTATGGATGTGAGTTGGACTATAAAGAAAGATGAGCACCAAAGAATTGATGCTTTTGAACTGTGGTGTTGGAGAAGACTATTGAGAGTCCCTTGGACTGCAAGGAGATCCAACCAGTCCATTCTAAAGGATGTCATCCCTGAATATTCATTGGAAGGACTGATGCTGAAGCTGAAACTCCAATATTTTGGCCACCTCATGTGAAGAGCTGACTCATTTGAAAAGACTCTGATACTGGGAAAGATTGAGGGCAGGAGGAGAAGGGGACGACAGAGGATGAGATGGTTGGATGGCACCACTGACTCAATGAACATGAGTTTGGGTAAACTCCGGGAGTTGGTGATGGACAGGGAGGCCTGGTGTGCTGCAGTTCATGGGGTCACAAAGAGTCGGACAAAACTGAGTGACTGAACTGAACTGATGCTAATTATGAATTTATGTGGAAAAATTTATGTACCAGTTTAAGCTTACCCCTTAAAAAGAAGCCCTAAAGATATAGCTTTATCAGATGGATTTTTTATTTTCCTTCTGTATTTTTATTCTTTATCCTTTCCTTATGTTTTCTGTCTTTGCATTCAGAGAAATATTTTTAGTGTAACATTTGCAAAAAATTCTTGCTTTAAATTTTTATTTATGTTTCCCATTTAGGTAAAACATTGATTTGTTTTCCCCTCCTCACATGCCACGGAAAGTATGAGTTGATATGTCAGTTAGATTAGAGAAGCTGCCTTTGTAATATAAGAGGTTCTGCAGTCCGTTTCATGAACTAGAGCAGGGAGGAGTTGAAAGGGGTGGCAGGAGAGAGAAGTTGGCTGCTGCTGCTGCTGCTAAGTCACTTCAGTCGTGTCCAACTCTGTGCAACCCCATAGATGGCAGCCCACAAGACTCCGCCATCCCTGGGATTCTCCAGGCAAGAACACTGGAGTGGGTTGCCATTTCCTTCCCCAATGCATGAAGCTGGACTGCTTTCTAATTCCTCTAAAATTATGTCTTCACAGTTATATGAATTAGAGTTTTCTATAAGTGTTTTAAATTCTCAGGATATCCAACTAAAAAGGTACAAAGAATTTCCTAATCCACATATGTCATAATTAGATTATGAGTATGCTTTTCTGTTTTCATAGAAAGTTAAGAATTAAGTTATTGGAAACATTTTTTTTTTCTGACAATAGATTTTTTAAAAAATTTTTGGCTGCACAAGCTCCTCATTGCAGCATGAAGGTTTCTCTAGCTGCAGAGCGAGGGTTTCACTTGTTATGACACACAGGCTCTAGAGAGCTTGGACTCAGTAGCTGCAGCTCACAGGCTTAGTCCCTTTGTGGCATATGATATCTTAGTTCCCTGACTAGGATCAAACCCGTATCTCCTTCATTGGAAGGCAGACTCTTAACCACTGGACCGCCAGAGAAGGTCCCTTGCAATAGATTTTTATAATAGCCATATGCTGTAATGCCCCCATTTCTGAGAGAATGAAGTGTTTAGTTATTGACTCACTTATCCTTTCAACAAAAATGTCTAAATTTTTACCATTTTTTAATGTGACTCTTATACAGTGTATTATACACCTATGTTTTTAGATGTGATAAGGTGGTGTATGAGAATGTTTATCTTTTGGAATGACAAATCTATAAATTCTGTGGTAGGGATGACTTCAGCTCAGTTCAGTCACTCAGTCGGGTCCGACTCTTTGTGACCCCATGGACTGCAGCACACCAGTCTTCCCTGTCCATCACCAACTCCCAGAGTTTACTCAAACTCATGTCCATCGAGTCAGTAACACCATCCAACCATCTCATCTTCTGTCGTCCCCTTCTCCTCCTGCCTTCAGTCTTTCCCAGCATCAAGGTCTTTCCCAGTCAGTTCTTCACATCAGGTGGCCAAAGTATTGGAGTTTGAGCTTCAGCATCAGTCCTTCCACTGAATGTTCAGGACTGATTTTCTTTAGGATGGACTGGTTTGATCTCTTTGCAGTCCAAGGGACTCTCAAGTGTCTTCTCCAACACCAGTTTGAAAGCATCAATTCTTCGGCGCTCAGCTTTCTTTATAGTCCAACTCTCACATCCATACATGACCACTGAAAAAACAACAGCCTTGACTATATGGACCTTTGTTCACAAAGTAATGTCTCTGCTTTTTAATATGCTGTCTAGGTTGGTCATAGCTTTTCTTCCAAGGAGCAAGCATACCTCCTTGGAGTGTTTGAGTGTCTCCTGTGGAGGTTCAGGTCAGAGGGATGACTTACAGATGGATTAATTTTGCTTTTGATTGCTAAAATCTTTTAAAATCTTCTTTGACTATAGTGGTAAAAAGTTCCTGTTGAATAGAATGTCATTATTTCCATCAGTGTGTTACAGAAGAAATTAAAGCCTAAGTACTTGATTACTTGTGTTGAACATTTTAAAGATGGCATTATGTTGCTAGATTATTCTTATTTTCTTTCCTCTTTTGTGTTGAATCAGATTCGCTCAATTGAAGGCCAGTATGGCACACTTCAAGCATATGTGACTCCAAGAATTCAACCCAAAACATGTCAGGTCCGCCAGTACCATATCAAACCCCTTTCACTCCATCAAAGAACTCACTTTATTGATCATGACAGGTAGGACAAAGGGAGAGTTTATTTTCAGGATATTACATGATGCATATAAACTTGTTATTTTATTCTGGTAGCAAATTTGTACTTAAAAAAAATATTAAATGCTATGTACAGATTTCCCCCGCTATCTGAAAGTAGGGCATTTTAATGAAACCTTTCATATGCCAAAATAGCATAAAGCAGAGAAGCAGTTACCTTAGGACACATCTTGCTAATGGATGCTTAGACTCAATTGCGATAAAGCACAGATGCTCACAGAGTTCAGAGCTCTGCCGCCTGGTGCTCAGAGCTGAGTGTAGCTCCTGGAGGAGGAGCTTGGTGGGCCTTTCTCGGTGCTGCTGGGGTGCGGGCTACTTCTCTAACAGCTCGCTGCAGAACAGATGCTGAGGCTATTTTTGCTTTGTACCTTTTTTTGTAAAAGCAAAAATCCTCTTTGGATTTTTTTTTGGCTACTGAAAATAGGTACTCATGTAGGCCTTACATAAAATCAAAGTGGCATAAAGTGAGCTTTCAAAAAGCGGGGGATACCTGTGTTAATATTTTTAATAGAGATGAGTCTTTGTCTTCTTTTAGAGGCTGATTTGAGCTGGGCTGTCCTTGGATTATAGTCTTATATATGTTCCTACATGACATTATGGAAATAATTTAACTCTGTGGGTTTTGGTTGTTTTTTTTTTAATCTGAAAATAAGGTTGGTGTGGAGATCTCAAAAGTTTCTTCTATTCTGTATTCTCTTAAAATTCTTTCTGTACCTTTAATTTGATAAACTTGTATTTTCTTAACTATCCATTTGATTCATTTTACATTTAATTTTCTTTACAACCTTTTATGTATATGTGTGATTTGCAGGATAGAAATTTAATTCCATATCCTTGCAAAATAGAAGGTATCATTCCTTAACTTTCCTAGTGGCATGCAGCTAGTGTTTCAAACCTACATCTATCTGTCTTTAAAAAGCCCAGTTCTTTGCTGTCACATTATGCTGATTTTTTTCCTTACCTTGTGTAAGTATGTTTTGTAGTTTGTATAGTAAAAATACTAGATGAACTTATTAAAAATGGAATTGACCTAAATAAACTGAATTTTTATTTGTAAAGGCATGTTATAATGAAAACAAGCTATTTATGTCATTTAACTGTTAAAGTACAGGTATAGCAAAATGTTTATCTGATGGGTAAGATTAACCTGAGAAATTAATTTTTCAATTAAATGGCTGCTTTTATGTTTGTAACTACTATTGCAAAATCCTATTTTTTAATGTATTAAGTACATATAATACCTCTATGTATTCCCACACAAATATGTGCACTTCTATTAAATTGCAGACCCATGAATACATTGACTTTGACAGGCCAGTTCAGTTTTTCTGAACTTCACTCCTGGGTGGTTTTTTGCATGCCTGAAGTTCCTGAAAAACCTCCAGCAGGAGAATGTGTGACATTTTATTTTCAGAACACCTTCCTGGATACACAACTTGAAAGTACCTACAGGTGAATAAAACTTATTTGTGTTTCACACGTGTTTTTACATAAATGGAACTTCTAAATTTTCATATGTTTTAAGACAGTAATTTGCAAATAATATAATTTGAAAACTATACTGTTCAAGAGAATCTACTGAAAAGCAAGTGGGATTAAGAGAATAAAATGGCAACTCACTCCAGTATTCTTGCCTGGAGAATCCCAGGGACGGGGGAGCCTGGTGCACTGCTGTCTATGGGGTCGCACAGAGTCAGACACGACTGAAGCGACTTAGCAGCAGCAGCAGCAGCAATAAATATGAAAGATCAATATGTTTCCCATTCTCAACCCTAACCAGTTAGAAAATAAATTATTTTTTAAAAATGTTTCAGAGAAACAATAACAAAATATTCATAAAAATATGTGGGAATGCTCTTTTTTTAGAAATACATAGAACTTCATGAAGAAAACTTTAACATTTTATTGACATCAAAGATTTGATTAATGTGAAGACATTGTAAACATGCAAGTCCTTCCCAAACTGAAATGAACATTTATCCTAATTCCATTTTGAATTACAAGAAGAATGACCATTGAGTTTCTTTATGCAAAAATAAGAAATGGCTCAGAATTTGAAATCTTAGAACATGCAGGCTTTTGAAGCTACCACATCATGAAGTGAAGGTCATCATTCTCTAACACTCTTCCTCCAGCTCACAGTTGCCCTCCTGCCCTGTTCACTGTCACTCCCTCCCATAGGCCTCCCTACTTTCTGTTTCTGAATATAGTGGAGGCCAGAATTTTCTTCTCCTCTGTTCTTTTTCAGAATGTGTTGGATAAGGCTGATTTCTCTGTAATCTGCTTTGACTTTGTACCCTTATAATTTTTCTCATTCTCTCACAGCTATAGGTTGGTATTGTCTGTTTGATCTTTTGTTTTTATTTTAATTTTGTTGTTTGGAGGGGAGAGGGCTTCTTATCTTCCCTCTGTTTCTGTCTCTTGATTGTTTCCCTGAGCAGTTTACTGAGGTATTCTACTTCCTGCTTTCTAGCTGAGACTTTACCACACTAAGTTCAGCAAACAGCAGTGAACACGTAATTTTACCTTTGAATATAGCCTTTGGGACCAAGAACTCTACAGAAATCTAATTGGTTTTATTTTTTATATATATTTATTTCCCCAAATCTTGCTTATATAATTGGTTTTAGCATCAGTTCTGAGGGACCATTTCACTGTACCCTCCAGGGGATCTTATCTGTGTCTAAGCCTAGAATCATGACTTCTGTTTTGGAGTATGACAGCGAACCTCACACTTTAATCATAGTAGACAATTTGAGAGGCCCCTGGCATGTTATATATTTTTACAATAGCACATCTTTGCTTTTTATCATTCTGTATCCTTAAATATTCTTTTCTTAACAGTCAAAACTCTGCTTATCTTTGAAGGTCCAACTCAGTAGCTACAGTTTTGAAGTTTTCCTAGATGCTCTTTCTTCCTGTAGCATTTTATTCTTACCTGTCTTAGATTTTTATTGTTACTTGTTTGAAGTATGTAATAATTTTTATGCAAGCTAGCCTCTAAACCAGATTGTAAGCTTCTGGGCAGAGTTTATTTCTTTATTATTTTTGTTTGTATCCTCATGTGTCTAACACATGGCTTTGAGCAGAGTGTTGTTTAGTCGCTAAGTCATGTTCAACTCCTTTGCGACCCCATGGACTGCACTTGGCCAGCCTCCTCTGTCCATGGGGATTCTCCAGGCAAGAATACTGGAGTGGGTAGCCATGTCCTCCAGGGAATCATCCCAACCCAAGGATCTAACCCAGGTCTCCTGCATTGCAGGCAGATTCTTTACCACTGAGCCAGCTGGGAAGCCCCTTGGACATAGTGGTACACTCAATACATGTTTTTTGGGTACCTGGTTAAGAAATATATATTGAAGAAGTATAGAAGTATATACTTTGGAGACAGACATACTTAGGTTTGAATCTGAGTCTGTGACTTGCCAGCTATTCGACCTTAGCTATATTACTTTGTGAGTTTCAGTTTCTTTTCTGAGGAATGGAAATAATAGCACTTACTTCACTGAATTGTAATGCTTAAAGGAAGATAAACTGTGTAAGTCATTCTACAGTGCCAGGTACCATATATGTATTTAATGTGAAATTTCATTAAAGTTGAAGACTAGTGGGAAAAAATCTCATGATTTCTAAAATATAATTGGGATCAAAATAAGTGTGTATTATTAATCTTTCTAGAAAAAAAGAATTCGCATTTGTCTACAGTTAGTCAATATGAAACCAAATAAAAAGGCCACATTGAATACGTAAAGATAGTATATATTAATTAGGAAAATTTTGGTCATCATAAAAAGGAACCAAATGTAAGCAGGATTAACCAAATAAAAGGAATTTATCAGCTTGTATAACTAAGTAGTCTGCTTCAGACACAACTGGATCAGAAGCTTAACTGATCCCTTTAACCCTCTCCATTCTAAGACTTCATCACTTTTCATTGCTCAACTCTGATTCTGTCTGCTCTTGGTTTTCCTGTGTGGTGCCATGGGGGCCAACAACACCTCCATCCAGCCTTTTGTCTTTTCAGCTACCATAGCCTTGCTTTGCCACTAGTTCCAATAAAAGTCCCACGATTGATTATCATAGTTAAAACATGAACCACTGTGGTCATGAAGCACACTGGTAAAAGCTTCTTCCTGAAGTCCCAGAAATAGGGTTGAGGCCAATGAAACTATGAGGAGGGGAGAGAGAAAAAGAGAGAGAGAGGACAAAGGGGTTCCCTAAAGAAAAAGAAGGGTCCTGTGATTATAGATGTTACTCTTAGGTTTGATATTTAAGGATGAAGCATGGAGTCATGCTGTTAATCTATGTGTTACATAAGAACTTATATGAAAGTAAGCAGTTCTAAATGTATTTTATATATATAAGGTATTAGCTATTAGAAATTTTATTAGTGAAAATGAATAAAAAAGTTTTAAGTGAAGGACTTAAATTGTCATATCTTTAGGAGGCATATGTCTAACATCTTGTACTCAGTTTTACAAGTATGTTTAGAACTTGAATTACTACAACAGTAGTAGTTTATATGTTTAAATATGCTTTACATTAATAGTGAGATGTGTATATAAAGAAATTTAAAATTAAATGAAGTCTAAACACAAGGTTCTAGTCACAAAATATGTGTTTACGGGACATATTTATTGGATGTACTTCCTTCTAAAACTGTTTCTTTAAAAATATTAATTTTACAGAAAAGGCGAAGGAGTTTTTAAATCTGACAACATTTCTACTATATCCATCCTAAAAGATGTGCTCTCTAAAGAAGCTACAAAAAGGAAAATTAACCTCAACATATCTTATGGTAAAAGAAAAGCATAAAAAGAATCATTCTTTCTGTTTTGGGGGGGTTGTTGTTACAATAAGAATGTTCCTGATCAAAGTGACTTATCTAATTGTCCCTGCCTCAACTTCTTCTAGAGATAAATGAAGTATCAGTCAAACACACATTAAAGCTAATCCACCCAAAGCTGGAGTACCAGTTGCTTTTGGCTAAGAAAGTGCAGTTAATTGATGCTTTAAAAGTAAGTATGTCTGCCATGGATTCATGATTATTATTTTATTGTGATCAGATTTCTAAAATGGTGAAGAACTTAAATTTGTATACTTTAAGTCCACTT
Organism: Bos indicus; assembly: GCF_029378745.1. Taxonomy (NCBI): domain Eukaryota; kingdom Metazoa; phylum Chordata; class Mammalia; order Artiodactyla; family Bovidae; genus Bos; species Bos indicus. Next base: position 3,502,365 of record NC_091765.1, read on the forward strand.
TACACTGGACTAAATTTTGAAATTAAGGTACTTTTATTTTTTATTTTAAATAAGGAATTGCAGGTTCATGAGGGAAACACAAACTTTCTGATACCAGAATATCGCTGTATTCTAGAAGAGGCAGATCACCTACAGGAAGAATACAAAAAGCAACCTGCACATCTTGAAAGACTCTATGGTTAGTGCACTATTCTACCATACCTTGTCATATTCTTTTCTATTGGCTGTTTGCAAAGGATCACATGAGGGAAGCTAGGCGGAAGGAGATAGGCAAAGATTACAGCAGTCATGACTGAAACAGTAACAGCCAATGTACTGCACAGTGTATTTTGTCGAGTTGGTTTTAATGTTTAATATTTTTACTTGATAATATACAAGTAAACATTAACAAATGAAGTAAATGTAATGCAATTAATTTATATATATGAAGAAACCTGGTATGATACCTTATGAAACATTATAATTTAGGCTATATTACATACACATAATTTTCAGTTTTCATTGCTATTTTGAAATATCAAAATACAGCATTTAATATTTTTATGCAAAATTGAATAAGGGTTATATATGTGTTGTGTCAATTTATAGTCTAAAATTCATTTTGCTTTGGTGGCAAGAAGTTGAGTGTTTCACAGTATATTGAAAAAGCAAGAGCAAGAGGGAGATGTGAGGAGGCAGAGAGAGAGGAAGGAAAGAACAGCTTAAGGAAATTTTTTTTTCAATCTTTACAGAAGACCTGATATGCATAGTATACCTATTTATTTATACATCTTTATAATCAGGTGGGATATTTAATCCTTACAACAGTGCTGCGAGATAGATGGTGCTGTCTCTGTTTTTCACATTTTTTAAAACTGAAATCTGAACTTAAGAATTTGCCACATAAGTAGCTAGTAGCAAAGCCTTCATTAGGACCTCCTTGCCCCAAGATGCATGCTTTTTGCACTGTGCCAAGTCTTCTATGGAGTCAATTGGTTTTATTTTATGCCCAAAGACTTGCTCACAAGCTATAACAATAATATCCGATATCTTAATATTTACCATGTGGCAAGCACATGATCTTTTATCCTCATAATAACCTAGAAGAAGGGTGGTACAGAACTGCCATCTCTTATCACTAATTTTGCAGTCCAGAAAGCTTTGAAATCAAAAGCATTTTTTGATAAATCATTTGGCAATAAATCTAACTTGATCTGAATTAATAACAGAACCTCACATAAACTGCTATGAGGTTTTTTAAAATTCCACTTAGTGTGAATATTCATACATTTTGTTGCAGAAATGTTGTTTTGTTGTCAGATGCTGCCACTTACTTTCCATGAGTATTATGCCATACATATGGTATATTCCTTTTATTATCTTACTAAAATATGAAAAACTATGAAACACAACTTAGAGGCTTTAGATAAAGGCTTTGACAGCTTGAATTATTTCTACTGTACATATGTCCATATCTTTGAATCTAGAAATATTTGTCTTCAAGTCAAATCCTAAGAATTTTACTTCAAATAAAGCTGTAAGGAACAAAATCTGTCTACACTATGTCAAAATGGTCAAACTGGTGGGGAAAAAAAGAAAACCACTTGTAATTTTATATATACTGATAGGAATTCAAAACTGGCCAGCAGTTGATTGTCTGAACTAATAGCTTGTAACCAGTTGTTAAGAGAGTTATTAGCCAAATGATTTATATTTTGAAATTTGCTGTAAAATCCCCCCCAAATAAATATTTTTTAATGCACCAATCCTTTTAGTTGTGTATGTTAAACAATAGAAATTACAGGTGCTAAGAAATTCTCAAGCAGTCACTTTCATTAAATAAAGTGTGGTTAATAGAATTAATCAATGACAGAAAATTATCCTTTTTTCTTTGTAGGCATGATCACCGATCTTTTCATAGATAAGTTCAAGTTTAAAGGCACCAATGTAAAAACCAAAGTGCCTCTTTTACTGGAAATTCTGGACAGTTATGACCAAAATGCACTGATTGCTTTCTTTGATGCTGCATGAAATATAAACAAGGTAAAGTTCCATAGAAGTTGTCCATTTAAATAAAAATTGTTAAAATAGAATTACAAGCTAACTGTACATACTTTTATTTCAAGTGCTTTTTAATACTGTCTAAACATAAATGAAGTATGACTTGTTTTTTGTAGCGTTTTTTTTTTTTGACAAATGTAATTTTTTTAAAGTAAAGAGAATTTTTATTTTTTTAAAAAATGGAATATTATAACAGATTTTAATGATTTTTTTTTTTCAAGAGGCTGTTTTAACTTTCAAATCAAAAAATATTGTTTGGAAAATAGACACATTTAAATTTTTAACAAGCTAACACATATGTATAAACTGCTTTACAGTTTTCAAAATGTATGTACATATGTGACCTCAAGTGATCTTCACAGTATGTTGATTATTTTGTCAAATCATAGAAGAAAACTGATTCTCAGTGAGATTGTGTTTAAGAGGACATGCTGTTATTCCATGAATGTGGGACCCAAGTTCTGGTGCCTCAATTACGTTTTGGTTACTGTGTGTGTTGTCAACTAGGTGATATAACCTATAAAATTTTTTTCTAGGAATTGAGATTGATTTACAACTGATTTTGCTGTTGCTTGGTAATGTTTTGTGGCTCGTACTCAGTTTGTTAAATACTTGGGTTGGCTCAGTGCTTTAAATTGTGGCCAGGGAAATCAGACCTTGCACAGACTGGGGGGATTTTGTACTACATATGAATAGTACAGAAATAGTGATGGCTTCTTAGATTTTCCTGCACTAATAAATACTAATTTCCTTTTTTATCATATATGGAGGGAAATATAACTTTAAGACTATGGAAGTCATCAATCTTAATTCATATTTATTCTTATTCAGGTGAATATTGTACTTAAGATTGTGCTATTTAAAGTGGCATAAGGATTATAATAGAAAATAAACTATTCTCTGTGTTTTCAAGAAGGGCACACTTATTAATTTGTTGGAAAACAACAATGCTCCTCAATTATATACCATTATATTTATTAGTTATGTGCAAGCCTTGTTGTATATTAAATGTGAAAATTTGTTAAAGGCACGTATTTCTGTTTTATTTTAATAAGGTCATATTGTTTTTACTATATTTAAACAACCTTCATTTCTACATGGAACACAATTATATCTGCTGCTGCTGCTGCTAAGTCACTTCAGTCGTGTCCGACTCTGTGCAACCCCATAGACGGCAGCCCACCAGGCTCCCCTGTCCCTGGGATTCTCCAGGCAAGAATACTGGAGTGGGTTGCCATTTCCTTCCCCAATGCATGAAAGTGAAAAGTCAAAGTGAAGTCGCTCAGTTGTGTTCGACTCTTAGCGACCTCATGGACTGCAGCCTACCAGGCTCCTCCGTCCATGGGATTTTCCAGGCAAGAGTACTGGAGTGGGGTGCCATTGCCTTCGCAATTATATCTAGGTCACTGCAATTTCACTACGTGCTTTTTGTTGGCTGCCATACCTTGGGGGAAAAAAAAGAGATAAAAGTTAATGGCTGTCTAGTTGAATTTCTTGTATATTAGTTTGTTACGTATATCAACAGTAATTCAAGGTGGCGGTTTAATTGCATCTTCATGAAGAAAAAAAGGATAAGACTGAAGAAGCGTGAAAATGGTAAGCGGACACTATAAGTCATCCGCTTGAGTATCAATTACATAAGCAGAGTGTGAAATGATTAATGCACATTAATACTAATGAGAACTTATGACGTGTAGATATTATCACCCCAGTTAACCGATAGGAAAACTGAGAATCAGAACATTGAGTAACTTGAACAAGACCACCAGGCCAATATGGCCGGATCCGATTTTAGACCTTGAGAAACTTCAGTCAAGCTAACTGGAGGTCCTAAGGCTAAAGGCCGGGTGGTGATGGTGTGATCTTTAAGTGATGTTTGACTCTGGGACCCCATGGACTAACCCCATGGTCAGGCTCTATGTACGGCCCACTAATAATTGCTAAAGTGTAATTCACTTTGTACTAGCGGCCGCCCCTACCCTAAGACAGGAACCGCTTAGCGGCGGTATTTAAAGCCACCATAAGCCTAGGCCCCGCCTCCCCGCCCGGCGCAGGCGTCCTTCCTTCTGCCGCCGTTCGCTGTTTCTTCGTCCCGCTCCGCCCCTGTTCGGGTGCCTTCGCAGCCGCCTTCATTCGCCTGCGACCGCGGCGCCCCGAGTGACGTCACAAGGACTGGCCCCTTTCATTGGTTCATTTCAATAGTCGCGGGATACTTGAACTGCGGGAACAGCCGCAGCTCCGGCGGGCTGCTCGCTTCATTTCGGGGGCGTCCTTGTCCCTCCACGCCCAGCAGTTCCTGCCTCCGCCTTTCTCAGTCTTCTCGGTCCTACACGGTCCCGAGCGGACGGGCAGGCTGGCTCGGGCTGCGGCGGGCGGGTACGGCTGGAGTGTTCCTCGGCTGGTCGGCGGGACGCAGTGCACGCTGCTTGGCGCCGGGCTGATCCCGCCGCGCCCCCGGGAGCAGTGATGTTGGGCAGCTCCGCGCACGGGCCTGCGGCCCGCGAGGCGGGTTCGGCGGTAACATTGCAGCAGACGGCGTTCCAGGAGGACCAGGAGAACGTCAATCCCGAGAAGGCGGCGCCCGCCCAGCAGCCCCGGACCCGGGCTGGACTGGCGGTACTGAGGGCCGGAAACTCGCGGGGTCCAGCTCCCCAGAGGCCTAAGACGCGACGGGTAAAGCAATGAACGATATCCTCAGGAGGGAGGGCCGAGCCGGGGTTTTGCACGGGTTTAGCCGGCAGAGGAGAGTGGCGAGAAAGCATTCCCTGGGCTTTTCGCGGGAGGCTAGGATCTGGAGTCCCTTGATCCCTGGGTTTCTAGAGTGTAGGACGCCACATTACTCCCATTAGTTACTCTCCCATACTGTCCCTGACAGCGCTATGCGTTCATGCTGCCTCTCAGCTTTCCATTGGGAGTATTTTTCCATTGATAATGGGATCAAACCAAGCCCCACAACGTTGAGTATGATCTTTGCCCGCCTCCGCGCCTTTCTGCTTTAAACCCCAGGCACTATTCCGACCTTATTCGTCTTCCCCATATGGGTAAAGAAACTACCTCTACTTTGGGCAAAGGTATAAAAAATACTTTGCTTTTGGTCAATTCCGCCATCTTACTGAATTTGCTCTGTTGCTCCACCCTGGGGTGAAAAAGGAAAACCACTTTTGTTTTTTGCCATCTCTGTTAAATTTGGCATCTTTCGGCCTGCCACTCCAGGCATCTCTGGCCTAGTTTTGCAAAGTTCCATTTGGTGTGACTCTGAAATCTTTGGTGTCACAGGAATGCCTATGACAAATTGAAGCATCTCTTTTTTCTCCAGCTACTCAAATTTCCTTGCCTGAACTTTGCCCCCAAAAGTTTTAATTTTCCTGATAGAGGATTTGGGACTATACTCAGCAGTATAAGGGGATGAAAGTAAAATTCCACTTAATAGGCTCAAAGCAGTTAATTATTTCATTGTAGGTTGCACCTCTTAAGGATCTTCCTATAAATGATGAGTATGTCCCTGTTCCTCCCTGGAAAGCAAACAATAAACAGCCTGCATTTACCATACATGTGGATGAAGCAGAAGAAATTCAAAAGAGGCCAACTGAATCTAAAAAATCAGAAAGTGAAGATGTCTTGGCCTTTAATTCAGCTGTTACTTTACCAGGACCAAGAAAGCCACTGGCACCTCTTGATTACCCAATGGATGGTAGTTTTGGTAAGTTTTAAAGAAAACTTGAATAAATATAATTATTAAATAGGTTGGATTAATATTTTCCTTCTAAGACATTTTACCTGAGCCTTACTACATTATGAGTTAGGCATAATATAACAAGTTTAGAAAGGGTGTGACTTATCTCAGGCCTCACAGCTAATCCGTGACCTGGTGACCTCCAAAAAGATTCTAATCCCATGCTCCTTCTGGTACACTGCTAGTCACATCAATTTCATTAGATCCCAAAGACTTAATTCAGAGAAGGCAATGGCACCCCACTCCAGTACTCTTGCCTGGAAAATCCCATGGATGGAGGAGTCTGGTAGGCTGCAGTCCATGGGGTCGAGAAGAGTCGGACACAACTGAGCGACTTCACTTTAACTTTTCACTTTCATGCATTGGAGAAGGAAATGGCAACCCACTCCAGTGTTCTTGCCTGGAGAATCCCAGGGATGGGGAGCCTGGTAGGCTGCCATCTATGGGGTCTCACAGAGTCGAACACGACTGAAGTGACTTAGCAAAAAAAAAAAGACTTAATTGACCCTTGAAATATTTGCTTGGTTGGGAGAATATATTTCAGTTAAGACTAACTTTGTTCATACCATTTCAGAGAATGCCATCTGAGGATGCAGCTTTAAATATTGAGATAGCCAACATCCCTTCCAGCTCTAAAATTTGTTTCTGTAAAACCTGAGTGATTGTCTGATATCAGAAAGAATTGTCTTCCTGTGAGTCAGAGTAACTGCTATGGACAGCTCTGTCTGCAGTTTGTGCTGCTTTACCATCAGGCTATGGGTTCACTGGACAGCTCACTGAATTCAGTATCAGTTTTAGTTGTATAAATGAGAGGTATAGCAGAGAAGTACTTTGGAAATACAGTAATTTGTGTATTATTTAAAATTTACAGCAAATTTTAACCTCAAAGTAAACTTTGAGCTGAAATAATAATGGATGACATTCATTGCCTCCAAAGATGAATTTACCAATCACCCATTGATTGTACCGTTAATATGTTTGAACTGCCCATGACAAATCTGATTTCCTCTTTAGCACACTTGTTAGCCCTGCTTCTAATTGTTGCCTGGATTATGCTTTGCAAATGTTAGACTTTGGGGTCTGCAAACTCTCTTGTGACAAATCCTAGATATTATCTCAAGAGTTTGGATTTTAACCTTGTTCTAACAGAACCAGTCTTCCTATCATGCGAGGTGAATGATGGTTTAACTTAATAACCTGCTTCTCAAATTCATTTTCCTGTTAATGGTCTAATGATATTTTAATTAAAATCATTCCAAAACTAAGTAGACAGAGGTACTAAAATGAGAGTTAAATCTTCTATGTATTTTGTTATAAAAAGCTCTTTTAGTCGGATGAAATAAGCTCATTGGTAGTATGGGACTCCTTACAAGGACAATCATTTTTAGCTCTTAAGTCAAAAACTAAGTGAACTTAACTGTACTTTTGATTTGTCCCAGAGTCTCCACATACTATGGAAATGTCAGTTGTATTGGAAGATGAAAAGCCAGTGAGTGTTAATGAAGTACCAGACTACCATGAGGACATTCACACGTACCTTAGGGAAATGGAGGTAACTGCTCCCTGAATCTACTCTTTACACTGCTGTTTATTTACTGTGGGGAAATGAAATTAAGATGATGTTTTTAAATTCTTTAACTGCCAGTTAATTACTGTAATTATAAGTTTCTAGCATGTAGCTAGTATCTGTTAATGATAGAATTTCTAACTGCAATTTTAACACTCAACAGGTTAAATGTAAGCCTAAAGTGGGTTACATGAAGAAACAGCCAGACATTACTAACAGTATGAGGGCTATCCTCGTGGACTGGTTAGTTGAAGTAGGAGAAGAATATAAACTGCAGAACGAGACCCTGCATTTGGCTGTGAACTACATTGATAGGTTTCTTTCATCCATGTCTGTGTTGAGAGGAAAACTTCAACTTGTGGGCACTGCTGCTATGCTTTTAGCCTCGTAAGTCCAACTTGGTTCACTGGGTTAAAAGTGATTAGTATTTTTCTGTGTAGGGAAGAAATTGTGATTTAAAATACATATATTTGCCAAGTGTGATGTTTTAACATATAACACAAACCAGGACTCACAACTACTTGAGGGGTGATAGTGTAGATGAAACTATAAATTTAGGACATTAATTTGCCTAAATCGGTCTTTCAGGGCACTAGAACCTACAGACTGGCAAGATTTTAATACACTAGGACTAGGTTACAAAGTATGGTTCCTTCCACAGAAAAGTACCTTCTGTTAAATAAGCAAAAGCTTACCTTTTCCCCATTAAGATATGAAAACTAAAATATAAACCATTTTTAAAGAAATTTCCTACATTTTCAATTATTTGATGACCTTGCTCCCATCTTGGGAAGTCAGTCTCTCATTTCCTTGGACTTCAGTGGAAGACATATATATATGGGGCTTTTAATTAGCATTTATCCAATTTCAGCTAAAAATGGTCAAGTATCAGTGGAAACAAGCAACTGGTTTCAAATTCATTCCATTGATTCTGCTTAAGGGATTTCAAGTTGGGATAAACAAGCTTGCTTTTCTTTTAGAAGGACTAATTACTTCTTTCATTGTAGAAAGTTTGAAGAGATATACCCGCCAGAAGTAGCAGAGTTTGTATACATTACAGATGACACTTATACCAAGAAACAAGTTCTAAGGATGGAGCACCTAGTCTTGAAAGTCCTGGCTTTTGACTTAGCTGCACCAACAATAAATCAGTTTCTTACCCAGTACTTTTTGCATCAGCAGCCTGCAAACTGCAAAGTTGAAAGTTTAGCAATGGTAAGTTCTTTTCATTCTGTTGAATGAAGATTCTGAGGTCACAAATGGGGCAAGCTCTAGTTTCATTATACAGTCTTGGCCAAGGAATATAGTATTCTAGGACAGATGAGTGCTGCAGCACATGAGAGCAAGCCCATCACTCGCAAAGGATAATGTAAACTGGGAAAGCATTGGGGACATGAGAATGGAAAATAAGTGGTAGCCAGAAGGGTTGTTCTAAAGGCTAGAGGAAAAATACAGGATGAGAATGAAGCAAAACAATGCAGTAGTGGATGTATTTAAAGATGTGACTGTGAAAATTTTTATATGGTTGCTATACAGCAGTCTTAAAAGACAGGAAAAAATTAGGTCAAAAAGGGAGGATTTGAGGTTTGAATTCCAGAGCTCTTATGATCATAAAGTTATTTACTTTTTCATTCCAGTTTTTGGGAGAGTTAAGTTTGATAGATGCTGACCCATATCTAAAGTATTTGCCGTCAGTTATCGCTGCAGCAGCCTTTCATTTAGCACTCTACACAGTCACAGGACAAAGCTGGGTATGTATTACAACATCTTCACACGTCTACTTTGTGATTTTAAATGCCTGTGCCAGATAAGTAACTGTCCTAGACAATTGATAGTTGTCTAAATGTACTGAACTGGAAGAGTTGTTCAACCATCTACTCTGTTTAAAGTGTCCTGTCTTAGAAAGCTTAGTTAATACTTGGATTTGAAAGATGTGCTTAAAGAATTTGGGCGACAAGGCCTGCCACTGGCAGGGAAAATTGTAAAAATTGAAGTCAGCAAAAAGGAGCTTAAGAAAACTGGAAAATGTTCAGTTTAGTTGCTTAGTCATGTCTGATTCCTTGTGACCCTGTGGCCTGCAGCATGCTAGGCTTCCCTGTTCACCATTGGAGGTGTTAGCTAGGCTTCCCTGTTCACCATTGGAGGTGTTAAATACTGAAGTTTAACAAAACTCAAGCTTAATGCCAACTACTAACTTGTGTTTAGTGTCTGTTACAAAAACAAAGTCCAGTGGTTTTCTCCTCCCTCCTGCAGCCTGAATCATTAGTACAGAAGACTGGATATACTCTGGAAACTCTAAAGCCTTGTCTCCTGGACCTTCACCAGACCTACCTCAGAGCACCACAGCACGCACAACAGTCAATAAGAGAGAAGTACAAAAATTCAAAGTAAGAATTAACAGCAGTAGATATTACACAAGTTTGCTTTTCCAGGCTGTCCCTACAGTTCAGAGTTCCTTAATATTTTAACTTTTATTATTTAAGCAACTGCTCTCTTAGCAGCCATGTGTTTTGAGCTTTCTGTCCTACATTTGAGGGAGAAGAGGGGAGAGGAACAGGGCATGCATGCATGTTTGGGGGACCAAACTGGCTTTGTAAATATTAAATCAAGTAGGCAGAAATTTGTGAGTTCCTGGTATGTGTATAATTCCATGATCTGCTTCACCCAATGAATGTTGACTAAAAATGGATTTTTTTTTTTCTACTTACAGGTATCATGGTGTTTCTCTCCTCAACCCACCAGAGACACTAAATGTGTAACAGTGAAAAGACTGCCTTTGTTTTCTAAGATGTAAATCACTCAAAGTATATGGTGTACAGATTTTATCTTAGGTTTTAATTTTACAATCATTTCTGAATACAGAAGCTTATGGTCCAGTACAAATTATGGTATCTATTACTTTTTAAATGGTTTTAATTTGTATATCTTTTGTAAATGTAACTATCTTAGATATTTGGCTAATTTTAAGTGGTTTCTGTTAAAGTATTAATGATGTCAGCTGTCAGGATAATAATTAATAAATTGATTTGGAAAATTTGGTTTGTAAGTCAAATTTAATTTGAAGTAAAAATTTGACTTCAGGATTTCACTCAGAAAAATTCATCAGGACTGGGAAGGCTTCTCCTTCCAACACACAGGTGCTGACATTCACTTCCTTAAGGAACTGGGCCAGCTGTGACTTGGGAATAATCTGAGACTCTGTCAGGCCTGTGTACACACTATGAAAACACTTCTTCATTCGTCAGCTTTTAGTACACTTGACCTACCAAAATGACAGCTATTTAAAACCTGTAGAGTTCTCTAAACATTTAAAGCGTAATGTAAAAAACTGTATAAAGAAGTAGATTTTATGATGGATTTGTGAATAAAATACTCGATTGTTAGCACTGAATAAATACCTTTTTAATAGTTATATACACAAATATACAACTATGTGAACTTTAATTGGCCGCTCTCTTCTTTTTTCTTTTCTTCACTGGCTTTTTACTTGGTGCTTTTACTTGTGTTGCACTGATGGTCTGTGTTCTGTGAACAAAGTAAATTAATGTTTCAAAAGTATTAGTACTATGAGCTGATTCCACAAATGGTTTTTACCAACCTTACTTCCTACACTGCCCCCTACTTTGGTGATCCAAACTTTACTTTTTCCAGTAGGTTGGATATTTACCAACTATGGCAAAAGAATACTGTAACCTTGAAAGGCACCCATGCAGATGTATAGAGAAACCATAGAAAGAACATCTGGATTGCTAATGAAAAAGGTGTCTGTTTAGAGGGTAAGATGACAATAAACCAGAGAGCAAGCCTCTAAAGAGTCTTGAGTACACATTTGAAATAAATCAGAAATTTGTTACCTTATTTTCTTTGGATTCTTATCTGGTTCTAAAATGATCATTTCTTCTTCTTCACTGTCTGAGAGCACTATAGGGGCATCTTTAAGAAAATGTTAGAGGAATTAGATTTCAGATAGAAGAGGCCCAGGTGGCATTTTGGCTGGAGGCTTACAGATCTGTTTGGTTCTTCCCTTCCCTGAGTTTATTCGTTGGAGTGCTGAAAAACCATGTGTGCTGCTTTCACAGAAAAGTTAGGGGGTAAATCTATCTATTTTACAGATACAGTGCATCTTTTATAGAACTAATCTGGAAACAAGTCAATATGCCAAATGAATTCCTTGTGCTTTTTAAAAGATTTTTGCCAAACTCCTCCAGAAACTGTCAATTTAAATTCCAAAAAACAGTATATGAAGAATCCATTTCCTACAAATCCATTTCTGATCCACGTAAGAGTTTTCCATTTCTTCCTTTGTTCGTATATGTGTGCTAAGTTGTGTCAATTGTGACCCTAGCTCCTCTGCCCCTGGGATTCTCCAAGCAAGAAAACTGGAGTGGGTTGCCACTTCCTCCTCCAGTGGATCTTCCCCACCCAGGGATGGAACCCAGGTCTCTTAGGTCTCCTGCATTGGCAGGCGGGCCACCTATATATATAAAGGCATATATAGTTAAAAAAAAAAAAAAAAAGTATCAAGCTGAGTAAGGATCCCAATCAATGGGTAATTTTTTTTTTTTTTTTTTTGGCCTTCCAAAATACCCAGTAGGTTCTCAGTAATATTTACAGGCAATAATCTTCCTCAAAGGCAGACAGGTATGTGCAACTATTTTCTCAGCCAGATTTAGTAACTGTCCTTTAGGTCTACTAACCTACTTTATGTCTACATAAATAATTCATGATAGAATTTGATTTTCCTTAAAATAGCCACAGGTGAGAACCATTTCTATAGTTCTGTTGCTTTCAGGATGCCAAGAACATCTAGGAATACCACTGTTCATACACATTTAGAATGTTGTGGGTTCTCATACAGCTCTATTATGGTAGCCCCATGTGGCTACTTAACTATATCAATAAAATTCAGTATTTGGTTACACAAGCCACATTTCACTGCTCAACAGCACTGGCCTAGGGGCTACTATGCTGGACAGTGTAGACAACATTTCTAACACTGCAGAAAATTGCATGGACAGCACTATTCTAATACATGTTATGATACTTCCTTTTTGTATTTGAGGCTTCCCAACTGACTCAGTGGTAAAGAATCCACCTGCCAATGCAGGAGACGGGGGTTTGATCCCTGGGATGGGAAGACTGCCTGGAAGAGGAAATGGCAACCCACTCCAGTATTCTTACCTGGGAAATCCCACAGACAGAGTCTGGCAGGCTACAGTCAATGGGGTCTTTAAGAGTCAGAAGCAACTTGGCGACTGAGCATGCACTAAAAACTATACAAAGAAAAAACAGCGTGCACGAATGGGGTTTAAGAAACTTATCCTTTTACAACTGGCCTGGATATATAATCAAAAAAAAAAAAAAAAAAATTTTGTGCCACTCTCCTCACATATCAAAGAATACCACCATTCTACAAAGAAAAGTATATTCTTAGAAAAGAACTGGGAGTTAACATTGCAGTTAGCCTCAACAGTTGAAATTTAAATTAACATTTAGTCCCTCTAAATAAGTAAATGCTAATATAAAAATAAGATTCCTAAGATATATGTGTGTATATATATATATACACATTACATATAGCCATAAAGTGTCACATACCTTGGCTTCCAATATTAGAGACTTCTACTCCTGTGTCCATTTTCATACCATCAAGAATGATAGCTTCATCACTGCCACCTTCATCCTCGTCTTCCTTCTCAGAGTCTTCAAGATGACCCCAGGAGTTTTCTATTCCCTCTCCAATTTGGGCGGTCCCAGGAGTCCACAGCACAGGTTTAGAAACACTTAGCAAGTTAAGAAAACTAAATAACAAATACACTGCTATTTGATGCAGTGCTGAAAACAATTAGAATGAAAGTTCTTTTCTGTTAAGTCTGAAGTTCACCTCAAATTCTTACAAAAATTAATGGCTATACTATGGATGGCTGAAGAATGAAGAAAAAAATGTGTAACTCAGGTTAAGATTTTATGGACAGAATGGGTAAAAAATATCAAGACACACACACTGGCTTGGAACATTTCAGTTGTAGTAATAAATTTGGTAAATGAATTAACTTTAAGAACAATGTAATGGTGTGTATATAGTCTTTGACTATGTCACTGAGATTCAAGAATTTTTCCAAAAGGAAAATAAAACACTGAAAGTTGTTAGAATATAAAATTTTCTGATTTCTGAGGATAGTTGAAGGGAAGGTAGATGTTACACCATCAATTTACCTCAACACTATCTTGTCTTGTAAATGTTTTTTTCTAACAGTGTTTTCAGAAAAAAATTTCAGTATGCACGCACTTCACACAGCCCTAATCATGCCACAAGTATTATAAATCTTGTTTTTACTGAGAAAAAAAATCACCCAGTAAAGATACACTTCTGAAGGAGGTTCAGCTTCAGAAATGATTTCTTCTGCTTTCTCTTCCACATCAGAGGTATCAATAGGGGCCTTTTCCATTTTAAATGCTGTAATCCTTTGATTTGCCATAGATTCTGCAAAGCCAAACTTTCCACCTTCTTTCCTATGTGGATTTTTTTAGGGAGTGGGGAGGGAAAGGGAGATTGAGATGGAAGAGAAGACAGGAAGGAAAAAAAAGTTAACTATTTTATCCTTTTGATAGATGAGACATTGGATGAGAAATTATTTGACTAACTTAATCTCACCCATTTATTTGGCCTATCAAGTGAGATAATAGAAAGCTACTATAATTAACCATTTCTTAAACCACGTGCCAAGCATGTGCTATGTGCTTGAAGTATATTATTCTCCAAACCTCAAACCAGCCCCACCAGGTAGGCAGTAACCTCCCAGACCACAGAAGACACTGAAGTGCCAAGACACAGCTATTGCTTAATGTCACAAAGTAAGAAGAGATGGGCATCAACCCCAGCTTGTGTTCTGTTAGTATAAGTTACCAGATTCTCTTTTTCCTAAGAAATGTTATTTTTTTTTTTAAAGAAAAGCATTGTGTGGCCTTTCAGTACAGATTATGCTTGAATGGAATGCAATACAATAAACAGTTTGATCAACTTTCAAAAACATTAAGTACTATATTCAACTGAGACTATTAGATAAGGAAAGATTTGAGTGTAAAAATTGTATGGTTATGCTTGTGCAAGGAAAGTTGTTAACAGAAAAATTTATAACAAGACCATTCAATTCTAAAAAAAATTAAACTTACCTAACTTTCTGGTCGTTCTCCAAAGCTTTTTGTATTAGCTCTGTAATTTCCACTACTTTCACACCAGCTATTTTACTGCATCTCAAAACCTATTTATAAAAGTGAATGCTATTATTTAAAGACAACAAATCAAAGAGTTTTCTTTAGCAAAACTAAAAACATAAGATTAGTTTTTCTACCTTTGCAATTTAAGCCTTACTTTTTTTTCAAATTAGAAAATAATACAATATAAAAACACAAATTAAGGCAAGATGTAAGAGACTTTTAATTAAGGGAACTGACCAGAAACTTTTCTATGACAATGTAAGATACCACTAAAAAGGCCACATGTACACTCACTTCCTTTCTGTGAGTGATCCCTATCTCTGCTCAAGACAGAGCTGCAAAGTGTCCTCTCAGAAGCTTTCATAAAGCAGACTCCCAGGCCTCAGGGACCAGTGGTTCAGAATCTCTGGAAATAACATTTACATTTAATTTATACTACACAGTCCAAAGTATCCATATTGATCCTTACATTCTAACAAGAAGGTGCTGACATTAAGACTACTTCCTATTTTACAGATAAAGAGACTAAAGAACAAAAAGATGAAATAATCTGCCAAAGGTCAGTTAGTGTAAGGCAGAGCTGGAACTCCAACCAAGTAGCCTTTGTGCTCCTAACCAGCTGCACCATGTGCTACGCAGCAATCTATTTTCTAAAAGCCTCCACATGAACCTTATATGCAGCTGGATTTGAGAATTTCTGCCCACTGTACCCAAATCTCGAAAGTAAAATTTATACCTAAATCTACTTTATGACACTTAAAAAAAAATAGGGATATAAATCCCTTTCCTCACTGGGAAGAAGAGTATTCTTCTATGTAGAGGGGTTAGACTGTGGAGCACCACACACCGGGGAGGAAGGCAGGAAGGACCCCTTGTAGCATAAGGACAACAGAGCATAAGGATAGTCATGAAACCAGAGTCTAACAGAGCCTAGGATCAATCACGGAAAATACCTGTTGGATTTTACGCAAAAATCGAGAAAAAGCTTCTAAAACTAAGAGACCTATTCTTAATGGAACATCAATCAAAATACTGACTTGATCTTTTAGCAGCATTATCCCACCACTGGACTGGATGGTACAAATCTCTCGATGCTTATTCATGGCAATCACCAGCAAGCCATCCATTACACGTTCTTCTCGTTCACTGGGATCCACCAATAAATATGTTCTGAAATGAAAGTTAAATGTACCTGAACAAATGTGATACTGAGTGCTTGTCAATTTTTTTAAATTGGATAATTATTTACTGTGTTGGTTTCTACCATTTATCAACCATGTATCAGCCATAGGTATGCCTATGTCCCCTCCCTCCCACCTCCCAGCCCATCCCACCCCTCTAGATTGTCAGGGCACCAGATTTGAGCTCCCTGTGCCATACAGCAAGTGTCCACTGGCTGTCTAATTTTACGTATGGTTAAGTCTATGTTTCAAAGCCACTCTCAGTTTGTTACCTCCCTCCTTCCCTGTGTCCACAAGTCTGTTGTGTGTGTCTGCATCTCCATTACTGCCCTGCAGATAGGTTCATCAGTACCATCTTTCTGGATTCCATATGTATGTGTTAATATATGATATTTGCCTTTCTCTTTCTGACTTAGTTCACCCTGTATAATAGGCTCTAGGTTCATCCACCTCATTAGAATTGAGTTAAATGTTTTTCCTTTTTATGACTGAGTAATATTCCATTGTGTATATGTACCACAGCCTCTTTATCCATTCATCTGTCAATAATCATCCAGGTTGCTTCCATGTCCCGGCTATTGCAAATAGTGCTTTGATGACACTGGAGTACATAATGTCTTTTTCAATTATAGTTTTCTCAGGGTATACATATATATATATATATATATATATGCCCAGTAATGGGATTGCTGGGTTATGCGGTGGTTTTATTCCTCATTTTTTAAGGAAATTCCATACTACAGTAGTTGTATCAATTTGCATTCCCACCACCAGTGCAAAAGGGTTCCCTCTTCTCCATATCTTTTCCAGCATTTATTGTCTTTAGATTTTTTCATGATGGCCATTCTGACTGGTGTGAGGTGATACCTCATTGTAGTTTTGATTTGCATTTCTCTGGTAATGAGCAATGTTGAGCATCTTTTCATGGGTTTATACGCTATGTGTATAGTAATGAGCAATGCTGAACATCTTTTTTTATGTGTTTATAAACCATATGTATATCTTCTTTGGAGAAACATCTGTTAAGATTTTCTGCCAATGTTTTGATTGGGTTGTTTGTTTTTTTGGTATTGAGCTGAATGCTGCTGCTGCTGCTAAGTTGCTTCAGTCATGTCTGACTCTGCACAACCCCATAGACGGCAGCCCACTAGGCTCCTGCGTCCCTGGGATTCTCCAGGCAAGAACACTAGAGTGGGTTGTCATTTCCTTCTCCAATGCATGAAAGTGAAAAGTGAAAGTGAAGTTGCTTAGTCGTGTCCGACTCTTGGCAACCCCATGGACTGCAGCCCACCAGGCTCCTCCATCCATGGGATTTTCCAGGCAAGAGTACTGGAGTGAGGTGCCATTGCCTTCTCCATTGAGCTGAATGAGCCGCTTGTATAGTCTGGAAATTAATCATTTGTCAGGTTTGCTACTATTTCTCCCATTCTGTGTCAGTTTTAAGACAATGGATATTTTTAAAAGATTTGTTATTGTTCAGCCAAGTCATGTCTGACATGAGCTGTAGCCCACCCAGCTCCTCTGTTCATGGGATTTCCCAGACAAGAATACTAGAGTGGGTTGCCATTTCCTACTCCAGGGGAATCTTCTCAACCCAGGGACTGAACCCACATCTCCTGCACTGCAGGCACCTTCTTTACCACTGATCCACTCCGCCTGCCAATGCAGGAGGCATGGGTTCAATCCCTGGGTCAGGAAGAATCAGGAAGATCCCCTGGAGAAGGAAATGGCAACTCACTTCAGTATTTGTGCCTGGAAAATCCCATGGACAGAGAAGTATCAATCTAATCACACCATTTTTAAAAGCCAGCACTATAATAACATCAAGAGAGTGTATGCAGGTCTGAGCCTATGAATTTGAGTCACTTCAATGTGAAGAGACAACAGAATTATTAAAACATTAATTTGGTTAATTTTAAAGCTTCCCTAATATTCTGTACTTTGAAATTCTTTCAGATTCTGCTTATTGCTCATTAAAAAAATGCAAAATATCTCAGGAATAATTTTTAAGATACTGATCACATATTAAAATAATATTTTAGATACACTAAGTAAAATAAACTATATCAAAATTAATTTTACCTGTTTCTTTTTATTTTTAATGTGCTACTAAACCTACATATATGGCTTATGTAGTAACTCTACTGGACAGTGCTATTTCCCTTTAATAAAATTCAGTGACTGAAAGATGAAAGCTTTTCTCCAATTCTCAGTTATAAAATTGCTAAAATATTTATACCTTTGTTTCTAAAGGTATATTAAACTTAAGGCTCAAGTTTTCATTTAAAGGCACCTAAACACCATTTAAAGGACCTAAGATTTCAGGTTTTCTGTTGTAGGAGGAATTAGCAGTGAGTTGTGAAGAAACTGCTGGAGAGCTAAAGGAACCTAGATTTTTACCCATCTGTGAACCATTCCCCCTTGTGACCTGCTCTTATCCTATAACTATTCCATCTATTATGTTCCTCAAATATACTCCAAAGTCTTCTTCCATTAATCCATAGTAAGTCTCACCCACGCTCCAATTAGAACCTAATATCTGTATCTAGGAAAGATACACTAACATGCTGTGGTAAACTCATAAATTTCTAAGTAATCCATGAAAAGAAAAACGTCAAGTCTCTTCGTTTAGAGGAGAGTTTATCACTTCTGTTGAGGAAACTCTCAGTACTGAGCGTTTGTCAACTAATGCTCTTACAAAGAAAGAGAAGAATTATAAAGTACTTTAATATTAAAGGAAGGATTTGTTCATTTGCCTATGGCATATTTGAATGGAACAAAAAATTTCTAGCTTCATTAATAATTTTGGCCATGATGAGGATGAGACTTACCCTTGCTGGAAGAAGGCGAAACTGACACAAATGGGCATGTGATGGATGCTCAATGGTACAGGATCACGTTCTTCTAGTGTATACTGTTTGAAAATAAGTTTCAATAATTACAGTCCCTAAGTTATAAACATACAAAAAAATCATCTTGTACATCAAGTATTAAGGTAAAAGATGAAATCCCTTTAATCCTGAGTACCTAAATAACTTCTTTTGCAATTACCTGTTTGACTTTGCCATTCACCTTTCTTATAACTTTATGTATTTGTCAAAAAGGTTTATTGAGGTATAATTCACATACCATAAAGTCCACTAATTGTTAGTAAATAATCCACTTTCTAGTAAATATACCAGTTCAGTTCAATTCAGTTGCTCAGTTGTGTCCGACTCTTTGACCCCATGGACTGCAGCACGCCAGGCCTCCCTGTCCATCACCAACTCGCGGAGTTTACCCAAACTCATGTCCATTGAGTCAGTGATGCCATCCAACCATCTCATCCTCTGTCATCCCCTTCTCCTCCTGCTTTCAATCTTTCTCAGCATCAGAGTCTTTTCCAATGAGTCAGTTCTACGCATCAGGTAGCCAAAGTACTGAAGCTTCAACTTCAACATCATAGTTGTGTAATTATTACCAAAATCCAGTTTTTTTTCAAACATTCTCATTACTCACCTCAAATCCTTTTAGCATGTCTGAAGTTGATCACCCTCACTCCCAGGTCAAAGCAACCACTGATTTACTTTGTCTCTAGAAATCTGCCTTTTCTGGGCATTGCATGTAAGTGGAATCAATTTTCCATCTCCTGCATCTGCCTCCTTTCAACTGAGCCTGTTTCATCCACCTTGAAGTATACATGACATCAGCAGCTTGGTCCTTTTTGCTGTGAAATAATATTCCACTGTGTAGATATACCATACTTTGCTTTTCCATTCACTAGTTGGTGAACATTTGGACAGTTTCCAGTTTTTGGCTATAGCAAACAGTGTTGCTATGAACAGTCACATAGAAGTCTTTGAGTGAATGTATACTTTCATTCTCTTTGAGTACACTCTTAGGGACAGAATTGGTGGGCTGTATTAAGTTTACACTTAACTTTTTAAGAAACTGCCAAACTCTTCCAACATGGCTGTACCACTTTACCACCATCAATATCTGTTGAGTATCTTTTTTAATGAATAATTAATTTACTTAGTTTGGGCTGTGCTGGGTCTTTGTTGCTGTGTGGGCTTTTCGGGGGTTACTCTCTGGTTGTGTGGGCTTCTTGCTGTGATGGCTTCTCGTGTTGCAGAGCACAGGCTCTAGGCGAGCAAGCATCAGTAGCTGCAGCGTGTGGGCTCAGCAGCTGCAGCTTATTGGCCCCAGAGCGCTGGCTCAGTGTCTGTGGCTCGGGGGCTGAGGTGCTCCGTGGCCTGTGAGATCTTCATGGATCAGGGATCGAACCTGTGTCTCCTGCACTGGCAGGCAGATTCTTCACCACCCAGCCACCAGGGAAGTCATTTTTTAATAAGTGTCTTTTTTCCCTACTAATCATACTATACTCTCTTACTTCCTTATACCAACTCCCTTCTCTAAAGCAACATCTCCATTGTTAACAAAACTTTGTCTAACATCTCTGTCTTTCAAGAGTCTGCTCCAACTTAATTCCTAAAAATAGCATCATAAATGACAGCTTAGAGAATCTGGGCATCTGATGTTTCCTTTTGTAAATTCAAAAATCAAACTATCACCACAGCGCACTTTCACTGTCCTAGCACATAATTTATATAAATTGAAATTGAGATACTCTGTACACACAAAAAAGGACAATGGAAATAGTCTAAGTCCATGATTTTTGAAATGTGATCCTTATACCACCACTATCAGTATCACCTGGGAACACTGTTAGAAGTACAAAGTACATCCTATCCCATCCTACTCTGAGGGTGGACACTAGCAATATGTTTTAACAATCATTCCAGGTGCTTCTGATGGCTTTTGCCACAGAATAAGAAAAAGCATCTCCCTGTGAAAATACTGAGAACTGTATATTTCTCACACACCCCCTAAGCATAAGCCAGCCACTTTATCTAATGCTCAATCCAGTCTAGTTCTATTTTAGAACATCAAGACAGCCTGTACTTCCATCGACAAAACTTCTGTATAGGAGATTTAAGAGATTTCAAGGGCAATTATAAGCACATGTAGTTTTTGCCTTGTGAACAAATTTTAGAACATATCTAATTGCCATTTACAACAAAACTTCATTAAAAACAAGTTGTCCTGCACATCATTCATTCTTAAGAAGGAGCCTGGCTCACATCATGGGAGCTTACCAATGTTACTTCATCTCCTTGGACAGAGACATCAGGCCTTCGGAAGTGACATAAGGCTACAATTGCAGCAATGCTGGCAGCATCGATAATATTTCCATCATGATTTAATAAATGCAGGTCCACACGTATTTGCCAAACCTAAATGTGAATTTAAAACAAAAATAAATCCTAAATGGTCACAAGCACAGATTATTTATAAGGAAAGATAACACTGTGTGCAAATTTTTCTCTTGCTGTTAAAACATGCCTTTATTCCTTCCAATGTACCAGTAAAAACATATTTAGAAAAGTATTAATCCAGACCAACACCTGAAATACCAATAGTTCACCTTTCTATGAGTCATTTGACGACAGTAAAATATATACTCCAACTGAACAGAACCACCCTTATGTTTAGTACTAAGATTTCCCTAACTCCCAAGACTAACATATTTTTATTGTCTCCTAACTTAAAAAACTTAAACACTTAGGTTCCTGGACAATATTTATGACAACCTTACAAGTACAGGAAGTATAATATTCAAGTGTGCAATGTGGAAAGATTAAAGTGACTTCTCTGAAGCCAAAAAGATGGTTAAAATACCCTAATCAAGAATGAAGTTTTAATTTTATTAAGCAGCACACTATGTTGACAGTAATATTTCCAATGTCAGACTACCAGTGACTCACTATGAGGCCTGTGTGGGTCAATGAACTTATCCAAATCAAGGATTTAATCAGATCTTTAGTTCTTCATCCATAAAAAAGGAGAGTCTTACCTGCTTCCATCAACTCACTTATAACATAAGAAAGAGACATGAGAATATGTAAAAACCACAAGTTCTTTGAATAAAGAATTTGTATACAAATCTAAGCTGCTATTTTCACCAATGTTTTTTGTCCCTCCAAAGAGAGATTCTATAGAAAGTTCTACAGACAGCACTCCGTAACATCTGAAGTGAACCAGAAAACTGAATTAACTGAAGCTCTGACAATGAAAGCACAGGTAGAGAGATCCACAAATCAACAGCACTTATCCCAAGATTAAGAATTTTGGGTATATTGCCCACCTTTTCACCAGCAACAACACAGAGAGATTCAGTATCTATACACTTCGAATTTCTTAAACATCTTTCCAAGAGGCGATTCAACTTCACCAAGAGATCTGACTGCCTGTGAAAACAGGAATGGGCTAATGTCATGAAATGTAATACCAGGCATTAAAACAATAGCTCATCCCTGTTAGGCTTTCCTCTGGTTAAAGTAGTTTTTTTAAAAAAGATTTAAATACCTGCCAGGTTCAAAAGCTGGGGCAGCCATCTGAGAGAGTTCAAGGTTAAAAAAAAGAATACCTTCTGTTGCCCTATTGAGTTTTGGAGAAACAAGTTCACAGGAAACCTGTCCAAGAACTCTGCAAATACAAAGTGCAAATCTGTTAACTAAATATTCAGTATGATATATCCCTATGGTTGAAGTTACAAAGTACAGTAGTAGAATACATACAGAAATAAAACATATATAGGCATACCCCGAAACATCTATTACAATATTTAGAATTCCACAGATTTTTAAGCGTCAATGACCATTACTCCTCTTTTCACAAATATTTAGTGATACAATCGGACATGCAACCTTGAGACACCTTAAGTTTTCATATGGCATAGTTCACCAACATTATCTGACCAATACCTCCACAATTTCCAAATGAACATTAAAAATCAAATTCTCATGTCACTCGGGAAAAGAAGGAAAGTAGGCCCTTCTCAATGACAACAAATGTAAGGAACAAATTCAGTGCAATCACTGCTGGCTGCATATATGATTCACAGAGATCAGAAACAACCATGTGTGGCTCGTGTTGACAGAAAATATATTCATGATTAAAAATGTAAAGTGTAGTTATAAAACTAAAGTCCTACATTTAGGAAAATATACTAATTTGGGGCAGCTAAACAAAATACTGTTCAGACTTCTTATCTGCTTTGTAAACTGAGCCAATAAAGTTCTTTTAAATTTCTCCCTATTGGGCTTATACCTAATTTGAATTGTTACCTTGTTTTCCCAAGCTCCACAATGCAGCACCCATAATCTGTTCCAAATGAAATCTTGATGTTCCTATAATCATAGGTTTGTCTGCCATCCAGCCGCTGTAAGCAGAACATTCATTCGTTTATTCCTAATACAAATATCTATTACTCTTTGCTAGGCAGGCCCCGGGCTAAGGACTTAGAGGTAAGTGTGATACTAACTACTCCACATAGGAGAATGGAAACTAAATGCCCGGGTACTGACAGTCGCTGGCATGACCCGAGCCTTGAAAAGACCCCACCTGAGCCATATAAATACTGGGGGCTTGGGGAAGCACTGGCGGCTCCTCCTGGGGCTCCCCGGGCCTACGAGAGCTAAGTCTAAGCATCCAGGCCGGAAGGCTGCGAGCCGCCTGCAACCCAACCGCTGACGCAGCGCTAAATTCCCAGTTTACCTTCTTCTCTTCAATGGCGCGGAGTAGAAAGCGGCGCTCGCAGTTTGACAGTGGCGTCTCCTTCATGCTGTCGAATCAGGAGACCAACAAGTACTGGAATCCGCAAGGAAAACAGAACTCGAACCTCTTCACGCGCGCCCAGCTCGCACCGCGGCGCAGAGAATTGACGTCATCAAAGCGCGGTGGCTGAAGCTGGGAAAGCAGAGGCTAGCGGGGCGTCGCTAATGCGCAGGCTCAAAGCAAAGTTATGCCATCCTGACTGAACTCTTCCTGCTGACTGGAGAAGCAAAAGGAGGTGGAATTCAGAGAAAACCGGAAAGATCTGTTTCTTTTAATACAAAGTAAGCGAGAAAAGGACCCCGACAAAACCACCAATGATAGAAATTAATATCAGTAGAGCACTCTCACACTTCTATCTTCAGTTCTAGCGGAGTAGACTAGAAGGTATTATTGCTACTTTACAGATGAGGAGGTTGAGATGTGGCTACTAAAAAGCTGCAGAGGCAGAGTTTGCTGCACATTCATTGGAGAAACACTGGAATTGGAGAAACGCCGTTAAGTAAAAAGTAGGGGAAGGAAGAAAGTTGAAATGGTGAATTAGGGTATTACCGGCTGACGGTGTAACCTCGTAAGCCTTGAAAAGCTGACAAGAATTGAGAATATTCGCAGTTTGTAACTAATCGTGTTATACCTACCATTGACTGAAACAAAATTTTCTGTTTATTTCTTACAGTCTCCCCAGTTATTTTAAGGTATTAACCTCCTTTTATAGCAGGCGTAGAGGACTTTTGTGTGTTCGTCTGCCAACCACTTGGCTTTTGGGGAGAGACAGAATCAAGAAGTACAGATCTTCCTCCACTTAGGGTAGAGTTATGTGCAGATAAAGCCATGTTAAGTCGAAAATACATTAATACACCTAACCTAAGAATGTCATGGCTTAGCCCAGCCTGCCTTAAACTTTGCTCAGAACACCTACATTAGCCTGCAGTTGTGCAAAGTCATCCAACACAAAGACTACTTTATAATAAAGTGTTAAATATTACGTATAATTTACTGAATATTGTCCTGAATGTGAAAAGCTGAATAGATGTATGGGTACAGAACGGTTGTATCAATTGTTTGGTGGTGGTTTAGTCACTTAGTCGTGCCCAAATCTTGTGACCCCATGGACAGTAGCCAGCCAAACTCATCTGTCTGTGGGATTACCCAGGCAAGAAAACTGGAGTGGATTGCCATTTCTTTTTCCAGGGGTTTTCCTGACCCAGGAATCAAACCCAGGTTTTCCTGCATTTCAGGTGGACTCCTGGATGGCCAAGGGAGCTGTGGTTGCCACCAGTATTCGACATGACCATGGAGTATCGGACTACATATCCATTGCCTGGGAAAAAGATCAAAACTCATAAGTATGGTTTCTACATATTGCTTTCAAGCCATGGAAAAACTGAAAGTGGAACCATTGTAGTCCAGGACCATCTGTAGTTAAAAGCAGGATTCTGACTGAGCCCAGATTCTGATTCTGCCCTTTAATTGTTCTGTGACCTTCACCAATGTAGCCTATATATTTCACTTTTACTCATCTGCAAAATAGCAATGATAAACTTACTGATTATGAGAAAAACAGTTTAGCACATGTCAAATGCTTGGAACAGGGCCTGGCTTGGAATTGGGCACTAGTATTCACGTATTACTGTTGTTTTCTTTGCTTTAGTAATAGGCAATGTAACTCCTACACAGGCTCCATTCCACTTCTGTCTCCTCTCAAGTGTGTTTCCCTAACAGTGATAGTCTCAATTTATACCACTTGTAATAGGTGTACTCAATTAATTACTTGTATTACTTGTGAGAGCTTCTTGTGTCCTAAGAATAATTCAAGAGCTGGGATAAACAGGGTGGACAATCTCCTGACCCTTAAAAAAATGTATATTCTCTTTGGAGGAGATAAACAATTAAAACATACACAAATAAAACAGTTCCACATACTAAATGTTATCTGAGGAGTCTGTTTTAATAGGGCTAGGTGCTGGAAGAGGTCACTATGTAGAGGTGACATCTGAGTTAAGTAAATCATTCATGATGAGAAAGATCAGCCAGAATATCATCTGCAGGAGAGAAAAAGTCTTTCAAGAAGAAGGACCCATGTGAAGCAAGACTGAGGTAAGGAAGAGCTTGACATTGTTTGGAGACAGAAATTGTGAAGAAGGGAATTGAACAGATCTTATATCTACACATTCAGATAGCTGACTGAGTTTTTAAAAGGGGCAAGACAATTGCAGGATATAGGTCCTTTAAGTTCTTTAACAACACAGTTCATGTTTATAGCTTTGCAACAGAACTCTTAGCTACTAAATATATCATTTAAATCTTTGGGTCATTTTAGTGGGCATTTGGTAATTTCTCTTTCTTGTCAGAAAGGATATAGGCCTTTACTGAAATAGTCTGTCCTTTCCTGGAAAACAACTTGGTTGTAGAAAAAGAATGGACTTTGACTTCAGATAATCTTCAGATCAAATGGACTCTAGGTGAATTAATAATCCTTCTGAGCTTCAGCTTCTGTGTCTTTAGGTTGGAAACAATTGCTTTGTGTTAAGTGGTCTGAATGAAAGCCTCTGACATGTTTTTGACATAATAGCTATTCAAATTGTTAGTTTCCTTCCTTTTTTGATTTGGCAAGGCTTTGCATGAAACTGCCCCAATACGCCATGTCTGATCGCTATTCTGAGATTGCTGCTTCAATACTTTGCCTATGCTTACCTACCTTTCCCCTGTGCACCTTCCACTTTTGTGTCATTTCCATCATTCCTTCCTTCTTTACTATTACAGGATTGTAATTTTAGCACTTGAGCATTTGCCTTTTATTGGAGTCAATCCAAAGGTGTATAAGCCATTTCCACCCCCATCCACATACCATAATAAAATATATTTACTTCATAACCTTGTTTTTAGTAAGAAATTTTTGAAATGCCCAAGGAATATATTTGTTTGCTTTCAGGGGGGAAATTCCTTTGTAATTTGAGAAGAGATTCAGATAATGTTGTACATTCTGCTCCTTAAAAAGAATCAGTTTGAGTCAGTATTTTGACCTAGATGATCCATCTAAATATAACCTGGTTTTCAACAAAATCTTTCAGTATAGATGTTCTCTCCTCTTTATTGGACATCTGTTGCTTTGTCTGATCAGCATTCTTCTGTTTCTTGGTAAAGTGCCTTTTCCTGACCCTACGTGATTCTGGTGTTATTGTTAAAAGCAGGCATGGGTGTGATCAGGCCCTGCTAATTGTGGAACCCCATCCGCTCTCTCCTCCTTGACTGTACACCCAGGCCGGGCCAAAAAAGTTCCTCTATCAGTCTTGAACATGTGAACTCTGAGAGACAGTAGGTCTTTCCTTCTCTAGGATTATAAATACTAAGGTTCATGAAAGTCTAGAACTATGAAGGGCCATCTTGCCACCACAGGGAGAGAACCTGTTTGAAGATATTCTCTAGAAGAGAGAGAAAAGTAGATCCTTTATGTAGAAGTAGCTTGTACCAATTTTTGGACTTACCAGTTGTGAGTCAATACATTTGACTTGGTCTTTTGTTAAATGTGTCCAAAAGAATACTGACCACATATACTTCTATTAGAAGTGTATAAAGATAGCCATGTTGTATTAACCTTTATAGCACCCACTGAGACTGGTGGAGTACCTTGTGAAGAAGTGGACGAAAGGCCTATTTCATAGCACATCTGGTGAAAGAAACCAATGGGCAGATCTCAGAATAAACAAATGGAAACTTACACTTTATTTACTGTATAATATAATACATCTGCTATGCAATCTGCCTATATAAAAATTGGTTTTCTATAAATTATCATGGAAAGAAATAATGCAAAGTGTTAAGATGATTATTTCTACATAATGGGATTTGGGGAAAATTTTTTTTTCCTTTTGAATTTTTTTCTTTGAATTTCCCAAATCTTCTGTAAGGCATGTGAGTAGCTTTTATGATCAGAAAGAGTTAAAAGCAATATATTTTCTTGTTCTGACACATTTTACTATTTCTTTATTTAAAGGAATTTTGCCTTTCAAACATTTTATCAGAGATATTTGTTTTGCTGTTTTTCAAGATTCAAACAGGAAGCTACATGATCAACATCTTAAAAGATGTTATGCCTTGACAACTACTATAGTGTGAATGTTTGTGTCTTGCCAGATTTATATGTTGAAATCCTAATCCCCAAAGTTGATAGTGGTTGAAGGTGGGGCCTTTGGGAGATGAGGTGAGGGTGGCACCCTCCTGAATGAAATTAGTGCCCTTATTACAGAGGTCCCACAAAGCTCCCTGGTTCCTTCAACCATGTGAGGATACTACAAGAACTCTGCAACTTGAAGGAGATGGTGGCACAACCATCAGGGTGGCATGGTGGCCATGGTGGCACAATGATCTCAGGCTTCCAGTCTCCTGAACTATGAAAAATAAATTTCTGTTGTTTATAAGCCACCCAGTCTGCAGTATTTTGGTTATAGCAGCTTGAATGGATTAAGACAACAACAGTTGAACACTAATAAGTCACATGTAGTATATGCTTTCCTTCCATATTTTTTTACTTCATGTAATAAAAACCTTGAGCTTATCAAGTTTTGTTCTCGTTTCTGTTGAATAATTGAAAGAGTTTCTGCTTCCATTATTATCGTTCACTATGCCAGGAATCTATCTCTTTTGTTATTATTAAGCTCTTCTATATGTTCAGAGGAATTAAGTCTTGACCTTGTCATAAATACAACAAAATGAGGGGGAAGAGATGCAGGGGACCTGTTGATTTTCAGTACACTCAGACTACTGTAATACATGGGTAATCCTAGGCCAAAGAAAATTATGCATATGGCTCTGTCTCAGGCATGTGACTGAAGTCCTCTGACTCATTCTCTTCTACAAAAATAAGATTCATAGTCGTTGATAAAAATCTGTAGGAAAATGCTTCTGGCTTTAAAGATTGAGGAGTGTGTGCAAACCAAGGAATGTGGGCAAGCCACTAGAAGCTGGAATAGGCAAGAAAATGGATTTTCCTCTAGAGCCTCCTTTCCAAAATGAAAGTGGCCTTGGGGACATACTTTAGATTTCTTACCTCCAAAACAACTTACAAAACTGTAAGATAATAAATTTTATGTTGCTTTGAGCCATTAAGTTTGTAATAATTTGTTAACAGCAGCAATAGGAAACTAACATAGATTGCCAGATAAAATACAGAATACTAAGTTACAATTGAATTTCAAATACACAATAGTTTTTTGGGTTTTTGTTTGTTTATTATGAAAAGGGAAAAGTGAAAGTCATGTCTGACTCTTTGCAACCCCATGGACTGTATAGCCTGCCAGGCTCCTCTCTCCATGGAATTCTCCAGGCAAGAATAATGGAGTGGGTAGCCATTCCATTTTCCAGGGAATCATTTCGACTCAAGGATCGAACCTGGATTTTTCACATTGCAGGCAGATTTTTTTTACCATCTGAACCACCAGGGAAGTGAAGTGAAGTCACTCAGTCGTGTCCGACTCTTTGTGACCCCATGGACTGTAGCCTACCAGGCTTCTCCGTCCATGGGATTCTCCGGGCAAGAATACTGGAGTGGGTTACCATTTCCTTCTCCAGGGGATCTTCCCGACCCAGGGATAAAACCTGGGTCTCCTGCATTGGGGGCAGATGCTTTAACCTCTGAGCCACCAGGGAAGCCCATGTCCAATTTGTTTTCCAAATATTTGTATAGGGCATACTTATACTGAAAAAAAAATTCTTTATTGTGTATCTGAAATCCAAATGTAACTGGGAATCCTATATTTTTAAACAAAATCTGGCTACCCTAAACTATTATAGTTTGCCTTATTTATTCACATATGTATTAATTTCTATCTCTAGTTTTATATGCCAAGTTTTCTTAAAGGAAGATGCTTACGTTCATCATAAGCTATATTGTTATGGGGAGTCATAGTATTCACAAAGCAATTTTTACCTGAATATTTTTCATTGCTGTGTGAAGATACATAGTTGCTGTTGTTGTTCAGTCTCCAAGTCCTGTCCAACTCTTTGCAATCCTATGGACTGCAGCACCCCAGGCTCCTCTGTCCTCTTCCTGGAGTTTTCTCAACTTCATGTTCATTGAGTCAATGACGCTATCTAATGATCTCATTCAAGCACATAGCTAAAAGTATTGGTTTAGAGCTAGAACAAATAATTTCACAATTTGTATGGAAAAACAAAAAACCTCGAATAGCCAAAG
The DNA here is from genome assembly GCF_029378745.1 of Bos indicus. NCBI lineage: Eukaryota > Metazoa > Chordata > Mammalia > Artiodactyla > Bovidae > Bos > Bos indicus. Next base: position 3,531,953 of record NC_091765.1, read on the forward strand.
TGATCTTGAGAAAGAAGAATGGAACTGGAGGAATCAACCTACCTGACTTCAGGCTCTACTACAAAGCCACAGTTATCAAGACAGTATGGTACTGGCACAAAGACAGAAATATAGATCAATGGAATAAAATAGAAAGCCCAGGGATAAATCCACGCACATATGGACACCTTATCTTTGACAAAGGAGGCAAGAATATACAATGGATTAAAGACAATCTCTTTAACAAGTGGTGCTGGGAAATCTGGTCAACCACTTGTAAAAGAATGAAACTAGACCACTTTCTAACACCATACACAAAAATAAACTCAAAATGGATTAAAGATCTAAACGTAAGACCAGAAACTATAAAACTCCTAGAGGAGAACATAGGCAAAACACTCTCTGACATACATCACAGCAGGATCCTCTATGACCCACCTCCCAGAATATTGGAAATAAAAGCAAAAATAAACAAATTGGACCTGATTAACCTTAAAAGCTTCTGCACATCAAAGAAATCTATTAGCAAGGTGAAAAGACAGCCGTCAGAATGGGAGAAAATAATAGCAAATGAAGCAACTGACAAACAACTAATCTCAAAAATATACAAGCAACTCCTCCAGCTCAACTCCAGAAAAATAAATGACCCAATCAAAAAATGGGCCAAAGAACTAAATAGACATTTCTCCAAAGAAGATATACAGATGGCTAACAAACACATGAAAAGATGCTCAACATCACTCATTATCAGAGAAATGCAAATCAAAACCACTATGAGGTACCATTTCACACCAATCAGAATGGCTGTGATCCAAAAGTCTACAAATAATAAATGCTGGAGAGGGTGTGGAGAAAAGGGAACCCTCTTACACTGTTGGTGGGAATGCAAACTAGTACAGCCACTATGGAGAACAGTGTGGAGATTCCTTAAAAAACTGGAAATAGAACTGTCTTATGATCCAGCAATCCCACTGCTGGGCATACACACTGAGGAAACCAGAATTGAAAGAGACACGTGTACCCCAATGTTCATCGCAGCACTGTTTATAATAGCCAGGACATGGAAGCAACCTAGATGCCCATCAGCAGATGAATGGATAAGAAAGCTGTGGTACATATACACAATGGAGTATTACTCAGCCATTAAAAAGAATACATTTGAATCAGTTCTAATGAGGTGGATGAAACTGGAGCCTATTATACAGAGTGAAGTAAGCCAGAAGGAAAAACATAAATACAGTATACTAATGCATATATATGGAATTTAGAAAGATGGTAACAATAACCCGGTGTACGAGACAGCAAAAGAGACACTGATGTATAGAACAGTCTTATGGACTCTGTGGGAGAGGGAGAGGGTGGGAAGATTTGGGAGAATGACATTGAAACATGTAAAATATCATGTAAGAAACGAGTTGGCAGTCCAGGTTCGATGCACGATACTGGATGCTTGGGGCTAGTGCACTGGGACGACCCAGAGGGATGGTATGGGGAGGGAGGAGGGAGGAGGGTTCAGGATGGGGAACACATGTATACCTGTGGTGGATTCATTTTGATATTTGGCAAAACTAATACAATTATGTAAAGTTTAAAAATAAAATTAAAAAAAATAAGTAAAAGTATTGGTTAGCAAAGGCTCTTTTTTGTATGTTTGTAGGAAGGAAAGTTATGACCAACCTAGATAGCATATTAAAAAGCAGAGACATTACTTTGCCAACAAAGGTCCATCTAGTCAAGGCTCTTGTTTTACCAGTGGTCATGTATGGATGTGAGAGTTGGACTGTGAAGAAAGCTGAGTGTTGAAGAATTGATGCTTTTGAACTGTGGTGTTGGAGAAGACTCTTGCGAGTCCCTTGGACTGCAAGGAGATCTAACCAGTCCTTTCTAAAGGAGATCGGTCCTGGGTGTTCATTGGAAGGACTGATGCTGAAAGCACTTTGGCCACCTCATGCAAAGAGTTGACTCGTTGGAAAAGACCCCAATGCTGGGAGGGATTGGGGGCAAGAGGAGAAGGGGACGACAGAGGATGAGGTGGCTGGATGGCATCACCGACTCTATGGACATGACTTTGAGTAAACTCTGGGAGTTGGTGATGGACAGGGAGGCCTGGCATGCTGTGATTCATGGGGTCGCAAAGAGTCGGACACACTGAGTGACTGAACTGAACTCAACTGAGAAACTTCTTCTCTGGGTACGATAGGAAAGCCTACAGATAGTATCTCATAATTTTAAAACTATAATGGGTCTGATCATTAAGTATAGGACTTGGAAAGTCAAATGATTTGCAGGTTATAAGTGAGTGAAGCTGGTCAGTTTGGGACTTAGGAAGTGATGGGGACTATGGTGACCTACACGGGACATGCCCTATCTAAATGTATCAAAAAATCATTAAAACTTTCTGAGAGCAAAACAAAACATGGGCTCTTAGTTTGCTTAGTCTCCCTCTCATAGTCTCCATCACCCTAGTCCATCCAAATAAGCTCTTATTCTAAGTAAATATAGTATATTTGCCAAGTAGATGCAGCCTTCTGAGCAGTTCTTTATTCCCTTTCAGCCAGATTGCTGGTCCCAAGCTCCACCTATATAAATTCCAGAACATCTACTGAGAAGATTTCATCTTTAAAAACCATCAAAATTCTTGTAACTTCTAAATGTGATCCACTGACTGGAGCATCAGTATCACCAGGGTGGCAGTTGACAATCCAAATTCTCAGGCCCCACTGCAGACTTACTGAATCAGAATCTTTGCAGAAGAGGCCCTGCAGTCTGTTGTAACAACTTCTCTAAGTGATTCCTACACGCACTAAAGTCAGAGAAGCCCTGATCTAAATGTCCTAGGGAAAAAAGGTACATCTGATTCTGGCACATAGCCCTGGGATTCCCAGTCTGTTTTGTGCAAAATGTGCCTGCAGGCGTCATCCACTCCCCTCTCCCCAGGGGACACTGCTAATGGAGGGCTTACAGATTTCTGGAGTGAGGTAGAGACAGAGAAGGTTTTATGGACCTCTTACTATTGGTGCCAGCAAAGTTGTGACTTCCTTAGGATGATTTCCAACTTGCTCTTTACTCAGGAGAACTTTAAGCCACAATCTAAACCTGAGCTGTTTTAACAGCATGAATTTTTAAAAACTTAATAGACACTGTTAAGAACACAGCAAGACTGAGTGGAAAATACAGAGTTCCTATATATCTCCCCTCTGAGTATACATACAACTTCCCCCACCGTCAACATCCCCTATCAGTGTGCTATATTTATTACAGATGAGGAATCTACATCAGTATCACCAAAAGTTCATAATTTATTTTATGGTTCACTTTTAACGTGCATTTTGTGGGTTTTCACAAATGTATAATGATATGTATGGGCTTCCCTGGTAGCTCAGCTGTCAAAGAGTCCGCCTGCAACGCAGGAGACCCCGGTTCGATTCCTGGGTCAGGAAGATCCTCTGGAGAAGGGATAGGCTACCCACTCCAGTATTCTTGGGCTTCCCTGGTGGCTCAGCTGGTAAACAATCCACCTGCAATCCAGGAGACCTGGATTCGATCCCTGGGTTAGGAAGATGCCCCGGAGAAGGGAATAGCTACTCACTCCAGTATTCTGGCCTGGAGGATTCCATAGGATATATGCCATAGGGTCACAGAGTGTCAGATAAGGACATGTATCCACTATTACCATATCATACAAAATAATTTTACTGCCCTAAAAGTTATTTGTGATCTGCCTAGTCATCTAGTCATCCTTCCTTCTCCCCTAATCCCTGGAAACAACTGATCTTTTTACTGACTCTTTTTTGCCTTTTCCAGAATGTCATATGATTAGAATCATACAGAATTTAGCCTTTCCAGGTTGGCTTCTTTAACTTTGCAATATGCATTTAAGGTTCTTCCATGTCTTTTTGTGGCTTGATAGTTCATTTCTTTTCATTACTAAATAATCCATTGTAAGGATGTTCCACATCTTGTCTATCCATCCACCTATTGAAGGATTTCTGCATTGGTTATACTTCCTTATTATTGAGTTCTTTGCATATTTTGGATGATAGAACTTTGGCAGATTTGTCTTTTGCATTATTTTCTCTCAGTCTGTGGCTTGTCTTCTCATTGGCAGTGTCTTTCACAGAGAAATTTTTAATTCTAACAAAATTCAGTTTATCAGAATTTATTTTGTGGATTGTTTCTATAGTGTTGTAGCTAAAAATTCACCTCCAATCCCAAGATTATCTAGATTGTCTCCTGTGTTCTGTGAGTTGTGTACTTTTTCTACTCGAGCCCTAGAGTATAAATGATAGTTATTTTAAATTCCTAGATTGATCATTCCAATATCCTTGCTATAACTGAGACCAGTTCTGATGTTTACTCTGTCTCTTCAAACTGTACTTTTTGTCTTTCAGTATGCCTTGTAATTTTTTTGTTGAAAGTTAGACATCATGGTTAGGATAAAAGGAACTGAGGTATATAAGTTCTTTGTGATGTGTTGGTAAGGTGTGTGGGAGAGGAGCATTCTATAATCTTACATTTTGGTCTCAGATTTTTAGCGAGCCAGCGTGACCTTTACAAGTGGTCCTTAGGTGATACCATAAAGCTGGGAGGGATGAAGTTGGGTCCTTCTCTTTCCCCAGATTAGTGAAGCTATGGTAAAATCCCAATCTATTGGGCTCTGCTTGCATGCTTGCTCCGTTGTATCAGTCGTATCTGACTCTGTGACCCTATGGACTGTAGCCCACCAGACTCCTCTGTCCGTGGGATTCTCCAGGCAAGAACACTGGAGTGGGTTGGCATTTCCTTCTGCAGGTGATCTACCCAACTCAGGAATCGAACCCATGTCTCCTGTAGTTTCTATTAATATAAGTTTCTAATAATAGAGTTTCTGCTCTAGTAAATTGTGATTTTCTGTATCTGCCTGGCTGCCTGGCCAAATTCTGTGGCAGTGGCTTATCCTGTGACCTCACTTCTATGATAAATTCTAAGAAAAGTTATTGACTTAGTTTGTTCAGCTTTCTTCTCATTGTGTGAACAGGGATGACATTTCTAAGCTGACTTTGTGTTGGACCAGAAACTGAGAGCTGTATAACATAAAAACTTAAATAGATTTTTTAAATTTGAGAAACATGAATATAACACTTACTATATCCCAGGCCCTGATTTAATGTGTTATAAATATTAATTCTAATAATTAACCTATGTTGTTGTTCAGTCACGTCCAACTCTTTGTGACCCCATGGACTGCAGCACACCAGGCTTCCCTGTTCCTCACCATCTCCCAGAGCTTGTTCAAACTCATGTCCATTGAGTTGATGATGCCATCCAACCATCTCTTCCTCTGTCATCCCCTTCTCCTCCTGCCTTCAGTCTTTCCCAGCATCAGAGTCTTTTCTAATGAGTCAGCTCTTCACATCAGGGGGCCAAAGTATTGGAGTTTCAGCTTCAGCATCAGTCCCTCCAATGAATATTCAGGATTGATTTCCTTTAGGATGGACTGGTTGGGTCTCCTTGCAGTCCAAGGGACTCTCAAGAGTTTCTCCAACACCACAGTTCAAAAGCATCAATTCTTCAGCGCTCAGCTTTCTTTATAGTCCAACTCTCACATCCATACATGACTACTGGAAAAACAAGTGATTTGACTATATAGATCTTTGTTGGCAAAGTAATGTCTCTGCTTTTTAATATGATATATAGGTTTGTCACAGCTTTTCTTCCAAGGACTAAGTGTCTTTTAATTTCATGGTTGCAGTCACCATCTGAAGTGATTTTGGAGCTCAAGAAAATAGAGTCTTTCAGTGTTTCCATTGTTTCCCCATCTATTTGTCATGAAGTAATGGGATTGGATGCCGTGATCTTGGTTTTTTGAATGTTGAGTTTTAAGCCAGCTTTTTCACTCTTTCCTCATTCACCTTCAACTAAAGATGTTCTTTCATCTTTCAACTAAAGATGCTCTTTAGTTCCTCTTGGCTTTCTGCCATAAGAGTGGTGGTATCTGCATATCTGAGGTTATTAATACTTCTCCTGGCAATCTTGATTCCAGCTTGTGCTTCATCCAGCCTGGCATTTCACATGATATAGTCTGCATATAAGTTAAATAAGCAGGGTGACAATATATAGCCTTGACATACTTCTTCCTCAATTTTAACCAGTTAATTGTTCCATGTCTGATTCTAACTGTTGCTTCTTGACCTGCATAAACGTTTCTCAGGAGGCAGGTAGTGTGATCTGGTATTCTCACGTCTTTATGAATTTTCCACAGTTTGTTGTGATCCACACAGTCAAAGGCTTTAATGTAGTCAATGAAGCAGAAGTAGGTCTTTTTCTGGAATTCTGTTGCTTTTTCTATGATCCAACACATGTTGGCAATTTGATCTCTGATCCCTCTGCCTTTTCTAAAACCAACTTGAACATCTGGAAGTTCTCAGTTCACATACTGTTGAAGCCTAGCTTGAAGCGTTTTAAGCATTACTTTACTAGCATGTGAAATGAATGCAATTGTGTGGTAGTTTGAACATTCTTTGGCAGTGCCTTTCTTTGGGACTGGAATGAAAACTGACCTTTTCCAGTCCTGTGGCCACTGCTGAGTTTTCCAAATCTGCTGGCATATTGAGTGCAGCACTTTAACATAAGGTAGGTAAAATTATCTGTTTTACAGATGGGGAAACCCAGGGCACAAGAGAAACTGAGTGATTTTTTCCCCTTAAGGTCACACAGCTAGTAAATCATACAACCAGCATTCATACCCAGTCTGTCTCAGAAGACTGTGTTCATAGCTGCTATACCATTGTGCTTCTTGTAAATGGGAATCCACATCTATGCTAAGTGTGTGAACCTCACCTTAACACCGAACCTACTTATTTTTTCTCTCTGTGAGGATCTTAACTTTCCGCACTTGATTACTTTGCCTTTGACATCTGTATAGATAAGAAAGGTACTACCATGGGCAGAGGAGCCTGGTGGGCTACAGTCCATGAGGTCTCAGAAGAATCCAGTGCAAATTAGTGACTGAACAGCAACAAAATTATTAGATTATCAAACTCAATTTTTTATGCTTAGATTTGACACATAGTTAGAAGTACAACCAAGAGTTATGGCTCATTAATGCAAAGAGACGTGAGCTCCAGCTGTAATCCCAAAGCTTGCATACAGGCAAGAATGATTAACAAGCCGTAGAAGAAGCTGCCGGAGAAGGCAGTGGCACCCCACTCAAGTACTCTTGCCTGGAAAATCCCATGGATGGAGGAGCCTGGTGGGCTGCAGTCCATGAGGTCGCGAAGAGTCGGACACGACTGAGCAACTTCACTTTCACTTTTCACTTTCATGCATTGGAGAAGGAAATGGCAACCCACTCCAGTGTTCTTGCCTGGAGAATCCCAGGGATGGGGAAGCCTGGTGGGCCGCCGTCTATGGGGTCACACAGAGTCGGACACGACTGAAGTGACTTAGCAGCAGCAGCAGCAGCAGAAGAAGCTGCATGTGCTGAAGTAGTGTCCGTTCTTGACCGAGAGCCTCTTATAGACTATATCATTTGTACGACATTCCCCTCTCTCCTTTAGCCCAAAGTTCAAGGATGCTGCACCTACATCATGACCAATTCTTCATTCAAATTTATGACTTCAGGGAAAAGTTTCTACCTTTTCTTGTTTTCACCCTGTTTTCCTCACCCTGTTTTCAATGCCTAGGGAGAAATGCTTAGCTTGTTTCATAAGCAGCAGTGTCAGCAGAAGTGGGAATACACCAGATGATGCCAACTCTCCAGTGAGGTAGTAGTGGACAACCAAGGCCAAAAGGTGGTATCAGGTGGCCTCGTGTCTTTCACAAGAAATATGGTTTTATCTTGAGATAGTACTTCAGTGGCAGACAGCTTTTAAGATGACCCCCAGTGATCCCCACCTGCTTGCATTCAGGGCCTGTGTAATCCTCTCCCTGTGAGTGACTTGCATCTGGCCAACAGAAAATCTCAGCACCAAGGGGATGACACTTCTGTGATTAGATGGACTGCAGTTTCCATTCTTCCAGCAGGTTCTCTCCAGTGTTGGTTTTGATGATGCAGATTTCTATGATGATGCAAAGTTCCATGTGGCAAGGAACTAAAGGTGTCCTCCAGCCAAGAGCCTAGTAGATACTGAGACCCATAATGCACAGCACAAGTAGAATTGAATACTTCTACTGAAAACCACATACGTGATTGTGGAAACAGATGCATCTCAGATTAAGCTTTCAGATGAGATCCCAGCCCTGGCCGACTCTTTTTTTTTTTTTTTTTTTTGCTGCACTGAGTCTTCATTGCTGCACTCAGGCTTTCTCTGGTTGCAACAGGTGGGACCTGCTCTCTAGCTGTGGTGCACAGGCTTCTTTGCGGTGGCTTCTCTTATCGGCAGGGTGTGGGCTTCACTGCCTTTGGCACACAGCTTAGCTGTGAGATCTTACCAGACCAGGGATTGAACTGATGGCCTCTGCACTGCAAGGTTGATTATTAACCACTGGACCACCAGGAAATTGCTCTGGCTGATATCTTGACTGCAGCCTTTAGAGAGAATTGTTAGCAGACCCAGCTGAGCTCTGTCTGTATTCCTGACTTCACAGAAACTGTGAGATAATAAATGTGTGTTGTTTAAGCTGCTAAGAAAGAATAGACAGCTGGTGTCATTTCTACCACAAATTCTTCTCAGTAAGCATTACTTTTGGATTTCAAATTCCATTGGCCTAGTCTCATCTTTGCCAACAAAGGTCCATCTAGTCAAGGCTATGGTTTTTCCAGTGGTCATGTATGGATGTGAGAGTTGGACTGTGAAGAAAGCTGAGTGCCAAAGAATTGATGTTTTTGAACTGTGGTGTTGGAGAAGACTCTTGAGAGTCCCTTGGACTGCAAGGAGATCCAACCAGTCCATATTAAAGGAGATCAGTCCTAGGTGTTCATTGGAAGGACTGATGCTGAAGCTGAAACTCCAATACTTTGGCCACCTCATGCGAAGGGTTGACTCATTGGAAAAGACCCTGATGCCGGGAGGGATTGGGGGCAGGAGGAGAAGGGGATGATAGAGGATGAGATGGCTGGATGGCATCACCAATTCGATGGACATGAGTTTGAGTGAACTCCAGGAGTTGGACAGGGAGGCCTGGCGTGCTGCAATTCATGGGGTCGCAAAGAGTCGGACATGACTGAGCAACTGACCTGAACTGAGTCTCATCTTTTGGAAAGAAAGAAATGCAAAGAAAACTCTATTTGATATTTTTTGCAACCTTCGAATCCATCAAAATGTTGCTAGAATATTTTATGAAGAAGTTTGTAAAACATAAAATGTCAGATCTATATCATTGACATGTGCTTTCTTTAGTGATTAGGAAAATTTTTAATGATCTTTAAGAGGTGGCATGAAAGGAAAACATAGTTTGCATTTCAGAAATCTTGTTTTAGCTAAATACTACTGGATTAGAACTATAATTTCTACCTCTGAAAATATAAAAGGCAGGGAAATGTGACTTCTAATGTGCAAATGGAAAATCTTTGACCAACTTTGCTTTTACTTAAGAAAACAAAAGTAAAACAAAACTGAGCCTGAAAGGGTAACTTATTGAAGGTCACTGACAAACAATTCATTCAGACTTGAATTTTTTATTTGATCTGATAATGTTACCTGAAAAAATGAAATCATATTGGAAACTCTGTTATGAGAGTGTGCAAGTGTTTGTGTGTGTGCACACTCAGCTGTGCCTGACTCTTTGCGACCCCATGAACAGTAGCCCACCAGGCTCCTGTGTCCATGGGATTTCCAAGGCAATGATACTGGAGTAGGTTTTGAAAGAAATAGTATCTGCTTATAAATAGGGTCTGGAAGGAAAGACTGAAATTTGTAGAAATTATATATTATATCTGATCATGGTAGTTTTATTCAGTCTTTGTTTCTGATACTACTAAGTTAGATTGTATAACAAACATATTTAAGAATTCAGTTATTTATAGAGATATTTTTTGTGAGCATATGACGCACCAGGGTTTATTCTAAATACTGGGATAATGTAGTAAAACAAAATACACAAATCCCTCGGAGCATTTATTATAGAGACTGGTGGACACTAAAGGAATCAACAAATAAGCAAATGAAAAATGCCTGGCAGGGGTGAGTGATAGAAAGAAAAGTATAGCCAAGCCAGGCATGGGTAAGGGAGAGTGGCTAGGAGGTAACTGTGAGGTCCGCGTCATCAGGAAGATGGCCTCCCCAGTGATGAGGTGTTTGAGGAAACCTGGAATGGGGGCAATGAATGATTAAGTTAGTGGACTTTAGCAATCAAAATAACCAAAGAGGCTATGAAGAGGCTTGCTGAAAACAAACAGGGTGACTTCTTTGAGATTCTTTTGCAAGTATTTAGTACCCTTGGATGTGGTTTCTTGAGATGGAGTTTAATAGATAAAGAGCTCCAATTACCTGGTTTGAATTCCAGATCTTCAACTTGCTTGCTAGGTGGTCCTGAGCAGGTTGTAAACCGCTCTGAAAACAAAAATGGGGCTCATAATACCCTAGTAAAGTGGTCATGAGGACTGAACGATATGTGAAAAGCATTTAGGACAGGCCTCAGTTCATATTTAACAGTAATAAACACTGCCTACGGCTCTTACTAAACTTCCTCTGTTACAATATTCTTTTTTTTTTATTTTATTGAAGTGTTATTGATTTACAATGTTGTGTTAATTTCTGCTGTACAGTAGAGTAAATCAATTGTATATATTCTTTTTCATTTTCACAGGATATTGAATATAGTTCCCTGAGCTATAGAGTAAAATCTTGTTTTTTATCAATCTTATGTATAATAGTTTACATCTACTGACTCCAAACCCCCAGTCCTTCTTTCCCCCACCCCTCCTTTGCAACCACAAGTATGTTCTCTATGTCCATGAGTCTGTTTCTGTTACATAGATATTTTCATTTGTGTCATATTTTAGATTCCACATATAAATGATATCATATGCTATTTGTCTCTTTCTGAATTGCTTCTCTTAGTATGATAATCTCTAGTTCCATCTATGAGAATGGCATTCTTTTATTCTTTTTAATGTCCAAGTAATATTCCATAGTGGAATAGGAAATGGCAACCCACTCCAGTATTCTTGCCTGGAGAATTCCATGGACAGAGGAGCCTGGAAGGCTAAAATCATGAGGTTGCAAAGAGTTGGACATGACTGAGCACACACACAATTTTCCATACAGTGTTTATTTTTTATTAAATTAGGTCAACACATGTGACTCCAGACATATAACCATATGCCTTTGATATATGAGGGCTGTAGCCTTCAAATTTGCAAACCCAATTTCCTCAATAGCTTTTCTGGCATCTGGGAAAGTTTCAGCACAAGATCCCAGAAATAGCTCCCCAAACAACTTAGATATAAAGTACATTGTTAGAACAAAGGTATAAAGAAGTGTATGGATATCAAGGATTCTTCAAAATCATTTAAGAATCCCACACATTTTAAAAAATATAAATTTTGTGGTGGTTCAGGGCATGGGCTTTGATCTCAGTGTTGGATTTAGATCCTGGCTAGAGGAACTGTAGCATTTTGGATATGTCATCTTACTTCTCCAAAGTGGAGTTGTTACAGCTGACATTCATAGAATTTATTATGCACCAGATACTTTTTTAAGATGTGTACATACATTGGCTCATTTAATCTTCACAGCCCCTTTTGAAGGGAGTTACTATTATTATCATCATGTTACAGATGATCAACACAAGGCAGAGATCAAGTGACTTTTCAAGGTCACACAGCCATTTAAGTGATAGAGTCAGGATTTGAAAGGATGCTATCTGGCTTCGAGTCTGTTCACTTAAGCCATACACTCCACTGCCTCTTGGTAACAACAGTTTCTACCTCATAGGTTCAGTTCAGTTCAGTCCCTCAGTCATGTCTGACTCTTTGTGACACCATTGACTACAGCACACCAGGCTTCCCTGTCCATCACCAACTCCAGAGCTTCCTCAAACTCATGTCCATTGAGTTGGTGATGCCATTCAACCATCTCATCCTCTGTCATCTCCTTCTCCTCCTGCCTTCAATCTTTTGTAGCCTCAGGGTCTTTTCCAATGAGTCAGTTCTTTGCATCAAGTGGCCAAAGGATTGGAGTTTCAGCTTCAGCATCAGGTGAGTGAGTGAGTGAGTGAAGTCGTTCAGTTGTGTCTGACTCTTTGAGACCCCATGGACTGTAGCCTACCATGCTCCTCTGTCCATGGGATTTTCCCAGCAAGAGTACTGGAGTGGGTTGCCATTTCCTTCTCCAGAGGATCTTGCTGACCCAGGGATTGAATTGTGTTAAAACAAGTGGTGTATAAGCACTTAGCATGGTGCAAGACACAGAGTAAGTGCTCAGTAAATATTTGTCACAAGTCATAGTAAATTATATCATAGTGAGAAGAATACCTGCATGCGCTGTTACAGGTGGCTTCCCAGGTGGCTCTAGTGGTAAAGAACCCACCTGCCAATGTAGGAGATGTAAGAGACATGAGTTTGATCCCTGGATTGGGAAAATCCCCTGGAGAGGGAATGGCAACCCACTGCAGTATATTTGCCTGGAGAATCCCATGGACAGAGGAGGCTGGCAGGCTACAGTCCATAGGGTTGCAAAAAGTTGGACACGACTGAAGTGACTTAGCAAGCACACATGCTCTACTATGGCTGAATAGTTAAATTATTTTTACTTTTTAAGGTTCCTTTGTATGTGTTCCATCAGCTTTGCAAATCCATTAGTCTAGTAACCCTATTTTGTTAGAACATTGACTTAGCTAGTGAAATTTGTTTGTACTGAGCCCATGGTGGTTCCTGATGATCACCTCTTATATTTCTAAATGTTCACAGACCATCTGTTTGAGACTCTATTTTAGAATTTTGCTTGCAATCAGTGTCAAGCTCATAATTTACATATTTGCCTTTTTGCATTCTTTTGGAATTTGGGGGACCTCTAGCTCTCTTCAGGGTGAAAATCTAGTTTATGTTACTGGTATACTTCATTAGTGATGAAAACTGTTAGAAATTTTCTACATAATTTCAATTTTTTGTTAAAGTAATGAGATATCTATGTTGTTCTCAAAGAGCATTTGAATCATACAACTAGCAACTCTCCTATTTCAATCCCATGGCTGTATCAAACTGTGGGGCTGATCCAGCATAAAATAAGATTACTCATCTGTTAGAGGAAATTTTCCAGCAGGAACAGAAAAATTTAGGTAGGATATGAGTCATATGATCTGACATTCATCTGCCATCTAAATAAATCCTATTTCTTTTAACTAAACCATATGCTTTAAAGGAGTAAAAAAAAAAAGAAAATGTAAAATTTTTATACATTGAATCCTTTGACCAATTAGAACTTTTAGACATTTGAATTTCTAAGTTATAGTTGGACTTCAAAAATGTGTCATTTGTCTTCTTTGTAGTAAACCTTTTCAACTGCGTGTTTTCCTTAATTTCTGATCATCTAAATATGGCAAAGGAATTAGGTATGTGTGTTTGTGTCTCTAAATGGTATTGTTTAGATCAAAAGCTAGCAGTAAAAGTTCTTAAATGTTAAAATGTATAGTCCAGGGTCTCCCTTCTTAAATTTTCCAAAGGTCAATTGAGTTATTAGAGGCAAAAATGGAAAGTCCTAACTTCAGTTGGTCAGGTCAGCATTTTATTAACACAATGTACTTTTGAAATGATAAGTGGCATCTGTTTCCATATCATAGCTGGAATCCAGGTACCACTGAAATGGATTATGCCTTGGTCACCAAACTTTAAGTTGCTCACCACCCCTGTTTTATCTTTTGGTCTGATAAAGGCTATAGGTAAGTTGCAGTGGAACTACAAAGGATAGTTGTGGGAAGAGAAGAAAAACAAGACAGACCAGAGATGGTGGATCTTAGAAGAACCCTAACCTATTATTTGAGGATTTAAAGTCTGTGTGAGTATATGTATATACATGTAAGTGTGTGTGTGTGTGTGTGTGTGTGTATGAAATTTAGATTGACTTACACCTCCTTGCTGTTAAAACCAATGAAATCTGAAGTTTCTTACTTGGTTTTTCAATAACATTTGATGTCATTTGTCTTCTTGAGATACTTCTTTCCCATGACTTTTGTGACCTTCTTGAAATACTTTTTTCTCTTTGTTGTTGTTGTTTGAGTTGCCCAGTCATGTCCTACTCTGTGACCCCATGGTCTACAGCACGCCAGGCCTCCCTGTCCCTCACCATCTGCCGAAGTTTGCCCAAGTTCATGTCCATTGCATTGGTGATGCCATCCAGCCATCTCATCCTCTGATGCCCTCTTCTCCTTCTGCCCTCATTATTTCCCAGCATCAGGGACTTTTCCAGTGAGTCAGATGTTGTCATCAGATGACCAAAATACTGGAGTTTCAGCTTCAGCAACAGTCCTTCCAATGAGTATTCAGGGTTGATTTCCCTAAAGATTGACTTGTTGGATCTCCTTGCAGCCCAACGGGCTCTCAGGAGTCTTCTCCAACACGACAGTTCAAAGGCATCAATTCCTTGGTGCTCCGCCTGCTTTACTGTCCAGCTGTACACAACCATAGTGACTTCTAATTCATCTGATTTTTCTACCTGTTTGGCCATTCCTTTTCAATTCCTTGTGGGGATTCCTCTTCCTCAGTTCATTTGTTAAGTGTCTATGTGTCATGGGATTCTGTCCCAGAGAATGTCTCCATTTGTATACTCTGTTTTCCCACTTCCATGGTTTCACTGACCAGCTATCTGCTGATTATTCCCAAATATACTGTGCCACCTCTGACCTCTTCTGGACTCTGAAGGTCTCTAAATGTTCTATGGACATTTGAAATTTATTTTGTCCACAAATGAACTCATTATCTTTCTTCCCAACCTTTTTCTTCCTTATAGTCTCTCTAGCAAATGCCAACACCCCGGTTGCTGGTAAACCAGAGTGGCATTCTCATATCCTTTCTCGCTACACCCACCTCTCTCATAGATCACTAATTCCAGTTGTTGACATCTGCTTGAACACCTAATCCATTTGTTTTTTTTGATGCTATCATCATGACCAAAATTCAGGTTGCTGTTTTCTTTTGCATAAATTATTGTACCAGCCACAAACATGGCCTCCTGGTCTCCAGTCTTTCTTCTTCAAGTTCATTTTCTACATTATGATGCTTCCCAAACACAAAGCTAACCATGCTGTTTTACATAACAACCAATGACTTCCCATTGGTTTTAAGATAAATTCCAAACTCTACACCATGGTTTCCAGTGCCTTTTATAATTTTTGTTTGTTTGTTTGTTCAGTTGCTCAGTCACGTCTGACTCTTTGCAACCCCATGGACTGAAGCATGCCAGGCTTCCCTGTCCCTCACCATCTCCTGGAGCTTGCTCAAACTCATGTCCATTGGGTCAGTGATGCCATCCAACCATCTCATCCTCTGTCGTCCCCTTCTCCTCCTGCCTTCAACCTCCCCAGCATCAGGGTCTTTTCCAGTGAGTTGACTCTTTGCATCATGTAGCCAAGGTATTGGAGCTTCAGCCTCAGCATCAGTGCCTCCAGTGAATATTCAGGATTGATTTCCTTTAGGATTGACTGTTTTGATCTCCTTGCGGTCCAGGGGATGCTCAAGAGTCTTTTCCAACACCACAGTTCAAAAGCATCAATTCTTCAACCCTCAGCCTTCTTTATGGTCCAACTCTCACATCCATACATGACTACTGGAAAAACCATAGCTTTGAGTATACAGACCTTTGTCAACAAAGTAATGTCTCTGCTTTTTAATATGCTGTCTGGGTTGGTCATAGCTTTTCTTCCAAGGAGCAAGTGTCTTTTAATTTCATGGCTGCAGTCACCATCTGCAGTGATTTTGGAGCCCCAGAAGATAACGTCTGTCACTGTTTTGTTTCCTCATCTATTTGCCATGAAGTGATGGGACTAAATGCCAAGATCTTGGTTTTTTGAATGTTGAGTTTTAAGCCAGCTTTTTCACTCTCCTCTTTCACCTTTATCAAGAGGCTCTTCAGTTCCTCTTAGCTTTCTGTCATAAGGGTGGTGTCATCTGCATATCTGAGGTTATTGATATTTCTCCCCACAGTCTTGATTCCAACTTGTGCTTCATCCAGCCTGTCATTTTGTATGATGTGCTATGCCTATAAGTTAAATAAGCAGGATGACAATATACAGCTGTTTATAATTTAGTTCCTATTTATTGCCCCAGTCTCTTCTGTGAACTCTTCTGTCTTTATCTAGTCCTCAGCTATATTGAATTATTTTCAGTTACTCAAAGGCACCAAATTCTCTCTCACCTCCAAGCAGTTGCATTGAAGTTCCCTCTGCATGAGTACTTTACCTCACTTTTTTTGTTTTCTGGCCAACTTCTAACCATTCTTCACTTCTCAGCTCAGAGAAAGGAAAAAGTATTTCATGAAAACCCAGACTGGATGAGCCCCTTCTTTGTGTTCCTAGAGCATTCAAGGCATACATTTTAAGTGGTCTGTTTGTCTGGCTGTGTCTCTCACTTATCACCCGCTGGAGGGCCTGTTTCATTCCCTTTTCTATTGTTAGCACCTGAGCCCGAGACCTGGTAGGTACTTAGTAAATGCTGAGTAAGTGAGAGAAGAGCAAGAATAGGATGGAGATGGGAACGTATTTACTGGGATCCACGAGGCCTGCACTGCGCTACCAGCAAAAGCAATCTTCAGTTACTTTTGCCTTACTACTGTGGTCCAGGCACTGTTCAGAGCAACTGCCTTATATTTAATTTTACCAACAACCCTGAGTAGAAGAGGATTTTAATGCTTAGATAAATAAGGT